>NW_006921657.1:3408435-3412651 GCF_000298275.1 Orycteropus afer afer | reverse complement strand
AAAAAAAAAAAAAAATGCATTGACCCATGTCACTTTAGTTTTGTGTATTTCACTATACATAAATTATATTTCAATAAAAATAGATTTAAAAAAAAAAAGAGCAAAGTCAAAGTAGACTAATGTGATGAACAAATTTAAAGAACTGAAGATCACAAAATCCAAATGATCAACTCCACAATTTTACTCTCCTAGCTGATACAATATCACTACCAATTCCTTCTCCTCTAAAACAAGATTCACTTACTTTTCATTTAGATAGTGCTAAAGGGGCAGGGAGGCCACATCTTCTGACCTCCTCTAACCCCACAAGAGGAAAATAGAATCACCATCAGTAGCCCAAGGCCTATCCCTACAAGACCACACATGCCGCCTCCCTCCAGCCCTTTCACCAACCCTGACACCAACTGTTCCTCCCACAGCACCCACCACCTTTCTGCTGGGTTCGATAATTCACTGCAGTGGTCAAACAGAACACACAGATTATGGGGTTTATTAGGGAAGCACCAGGCTACAATTCAAGTCCAGGAACAATGCTCAATCTCTCTCAGCCCACTGTCTCTCAGCCAACAGTCTCTCTCAGTCTCTCTCCCAGCAATGCGTGTCTCTTGGCATCTCTTTCTCAGCAGCATGTGTCTCTCAGGAGTGTGTTTTTCTCAGCAGCATATCTTTCTCAGCCAGCAGTCAGAGAGACTCCTTCTGCCTCTAGGTGGGCTCCTTTTGAGCCTGGCAGAATGGCCAAACTAACCAATCATAACATCAGGAATTTTATACATCTGAGAGAGAGAGAGAATTTCACAGAACATTGCTTTGTGCCACTCTCAACAGAAATACCCCAGGTGGATAAATAACAATCAGGAGCTCCTCAGTCACTCACAGCAAATTCCACCTTGGAGTGTACAAAGACTTATGACTAGAAAAGGTAATTTACTACAGGAACTCCTGACAGGATAACTTTAGTTTCTCTACCACAGTAAGGGTACAAATGAAAAGAAAAAAAATTTGTACAATATACATTGCAGATTTTTTAATATTTAGCTTATGTAAGGAATATGAAAGGCAGAAAAAACATTCCAAAAGCAGAAGCTTTTAATGAAACTTCAAGACTGTGAATATTTTAAATCGAGTCATACTGAACTTGAAAAATAATCATTTGAATGGTCCTATAAGTGTATTTATATGATCTGAATTCCCAGGTGTATAATGGAGCTGACGAGGGACAAGGTTGTAGTCACTTCTTGGTCACAACCAGCTACCCAGAGGTGAGTAGTTGAACCTGTGGGCTCAGGACCATCATCACAGGGGACATCAACCTCAAACGGCATAACATACTACACAAAACATTGTTCCACCTCCTACTTTGGCAACTAGCGACTAGGATCTTAAAAGCTTGCAAGCAGCCACCTAGATGCAATGATGGGTCTAACCTCATCCAGAGCAAAGAAGAATGAAGAAAACCAAAGATTCATGGAAACAATTAGTTCTGGCGACTGGTATACCATGTAATCCACAACCTATATGACTATGAGACCAGAAGAACTAGATGGTGCCCAGCTACCATTGTCCTCCACTTGGAAGGAGATCTATGTAGCAGATCCTGGATAGAGATGGAGAACAATGTGGAACAAAACTCAAAATCATTTGGAGGAAAAAAAAGGGGGGAGTGGAGACCAGGTTTGTTGGTCCGATAGAGCCTGGTGGAACCACTGAGACTATGGCCCCTAACTGCCCTTCAGGTCTGGAGTTGAACCCACACCCATGGTTTCCAGCCAAACAAAAGACAGGCATATTAGTTGAACATTTACCTCAAGTAGATACCGTCCTTGGAAAGAACAATCATGGGAGAAAGAAGGGCTGTTTATGCACAGGGAGACGGCTCAGGGGGCAGGGGTGCATGGAGGGATGGACACAGGGAAGAGGTCAGTCACTATGGGGAGGAAGTGGGAGGGGAGTGTTGCGCTGAGATAAATTACAGTCAATGCCATGAGGCAAAGTGTGTGTGAACGACTGTATAGAAAGTGAATTTGCTCTGTAAATTTACACCCAAATCATAATAATTAAAAGAAAAATAATCATTTGAAAAATATGGCATTTCATTTAGAAAAGGGTTCTTTTTATATAAACAATAACCAATCACAAGAAACAATAAAAAATGATCCAATTTGCAACAGGTGCAAATAAGTTAATTACCTGAGAATAAATTAGAACTATAAATTGACCCTAAAATTAACTCAAAATGGATCAAAAACCTCAACGTAAAAGTTAAACCATAAACCTCAGCAGAAAAAGTAAATGTAAATCGTCATCTTACCTTGGATTATGCAATAATTTCTTAGATATGACACCTACAGCACCAAGACCCAAAAGAAAAAATACATAAATTGGACTTCCTCAAAATTAAAAAATTTTGTGCTTCAAAGGACACTACCAAGAAAGTGAAAAGACAACCATGGAATGGGAAAACATTTGGTAAATCATATATCTGATAAACGAGGGCTATGGTGGCTTAGTGCTCAAGGCATTTGACTGCTAACCTGAAGGCTAACCGTTCAAACCCACCAGCCTCGGAAGGAAGACTGGGCAATCTCCTACCGTAGAGATACCACCTCAGAAACTCGAGGGGTCTCTATGAGTCGGATTCGACTCCACAGTAGTGAGCAATATCTGATAAGGGTCTGGTATTCTGAACATGTAAGGAACTCTCATAACTCAACAACAGAAAAAGACAAATAATCCAATTAAAAAATGGGCAAAAGGAGTTCCTGCAAGATGGCGGACTAGGCAGAAAGACTACACAGACCCTCTTCAACAAAGAAAAGGGAAACCAATTAACACAGACACAGAAGATAATCTTGGAACCCTGAGCCTTGAAGAGAAGGATAAAGAAGTGGACTAAACCCCACTAGCAGAAGAATTTGAGTCAAAATACCAAAAAAGGAGACATGTGGAGCTGCAGTCTGGCAGCGATCATGAGCAACCCTGACGGCACAGATAGCTTGGAGATTCCCGAGTGGTGGTAGGACGTAAGAATTAACCTAAAAATCACCCTGCTAGGCAGGGACTGCACGGAGGACTGTGCACAGTGCATGGGGAACAAACAGAGAAGGTGAAGAGAAAGGTGGGCTGAACTGTGGACTTTTGCCTATCCGGAGGATGCCGCCATTTTGAAGGTTTAAAAAGCGGCCTATTTTGGATATTTCAAGAGCCAGCGCTCTGGCAGATTCCTGGGGCTTAAGAACACCTTCTGCTTTCCAGCAACCCGAAGGACACTCAGGACCTGCTACACTTGACAAGGTACGACATTCCTCTTGTTACTCTTATACCCCACACCTGCTTGGTGAACAGAGGTGTGCCATCCCCCACTCCCACCTACCTTCTGAGCCTACAGGAACTTCATCACAGTCTGTGTGCTCAGACGGAGCCTGGTTGCCCTGCCCTGTCCTCCAATGATTTTTTTTTTTCTCATTTTTTATTTTTATTTTTTTCTTTTTCATTTTCCTTTTTTCTGGTAATTAGTTTGCTTGTATTTGTCTGTTTTAAAACAACTAATATTATTAATAGTTTTGTCATTTTTATTATTATGCTTAATCTTCCCCTACAAGGTTCTAGTCTTCAGCATTTTATCTTTTCCCTGTGCCTGGTTGAAATTTTTTTTTTTTTTTTTTAATTAAGGTTTTTTTGCCTGCCTTTTTTCTCATGATTAACCCCATTTCTTGTTTTTATTTTTGCATTTTTTTCTTCATTTATCATTCTCCTTCTCTACTTTTTTTTCTTAGTGCTGTATCCCCAGATATTGCAGGTTTTCTTTCTTATTTTTTTCTCCTTTTTCTTTTTTTGGTTACAGTTCCTGTGTGATTACATGGTATGTTTTAGTCCACGGGCTTTTAGTTTTTTGATGGTTATTCAATTGTTATTTGTGGCTAACTGAGTGGGAGACAACAACAGTCCCCATAAGACACAACTACACCCACACCTCCTGCAACTTCACTTACTGAGCAAGAGCCTCTACCTCCTTCTCCACCAACGGACCAATGAAAAAAAAACCACCACGAAGAGCGTGAATAACACTTGGCTGCTCTTCACAAAGAGTTAACAGAGATCTAAATACAACAACACCACGATGCCTCGAAAACAACAGACCATCACAGTCCACACAAAGAAGCAGGATAAAGTGGTAGAAACAAGGGAGCAGGATACAGACCCAGAACACATCCCTGAG
>NW_006921657.1:3407857-3408335 GCF_000298275.1 Orycteropus afer afer | reverse complement strand
ACTGCTGTATGGAAAGTGAATTTTCTCTGTAAATCTTCACCCAAATCACAATAATAAAAAAAGTAATTAAAAATAAAAAATGGGCAAAAGATCTGAAGACATTTCTCCAAAGATTACATATAAATTGCCAAAAAATTCAAGAAAAAAAATGCTCAACATCATGTCTTTATGGAAATGCAAATTAACACCAATGAAATACTAATTCACACTCATTAAACCAAAAACCCACTGCCATGGAGTCAATTCCAACTCATAGCAACCCTATAGGACAGAGTAGAACTGCCCCCACAGGATTTCCAAGGCTGTAAATTTTTACGGAAGCAGTCTGCCTCCACTTTCTCCTGTGGAGTGGCTCGTAGGTTCAAACTGCCAACATTCTGGTTAGCAGCTGAATGCCTTAACCACTGCACCACCAGTCATAATAAAAAAGAGACAGTAATTTTTGGTAAGGGTTTAAAGAAATTGGGATGCTGGTGTA
>NW_006921657.1:3389094-3407687 GCF_000298275.1 Orycteropus afer afer | reverse complement strand
TTATGGAAGTAGCGACTGCCTGACCTTCCTTCCGAGGAGTGGCTGGCAGGTTTGTTGAACTGCCAGCCTTCTGGTTGGTAGTCAAGTGCCTTAGGTATTACGCCACCAGAGCTACCAGAATGCTGGTAGGAATGTCAAATGCTGCAGCCACTTACGAAAATAGTTCGGCAGTTTTCAAAAAGTTAAACATTGAGTTACCACATGATCCAGCAAGTCTAGGTATGTATACTAGGTATATACCCAAATGAAATGAAAACACACATCCACATAAAACCTTATACACATTCATAATAGCCAAAAGGCAGAAATAAACCAAATCTCCATCAACTAACAAACAGATAAATAAAATGTGGTATATTCATGCAATTAAATATGTATGCTATAAAAAGGAATGGATAAATCGTGAAAACATTATGCTAAGTGAAACACTCTACAGAGACAAAAGCAGATTAGTGGTTCCTTAGGGTTAAGGAAACGAACAGGGAGTGACTGCCAAGGAGTATGAAGTTTCTTTTTGGGGTGATGAAAATGTCCTAAAATTGATTGTGATGATTGCACAATTCTGTGAATATACCAGAAGCCATTGACTGTACGCTTTAAGTATCTGAATTGTATGATACATGAATTATATCACAACAAAAACGGTTAAAAAAAGAAACGAACATTTTCATTTCACATGAGTAAATATCAAGGAGTAGAACTGCTTAATCATATGATAAATATGTTAAATTTTATAAAAATACTATTTGGTTTTCCAATGTGGCTACATCATTTGGATTTCCATCAGCAATGTGTTACGAGTTCGATTGTTCTACATTCTTGTCAGCATTTGGTATTGTCATTTTTTATTTTGCTTAATTTCTTTATTTTCTTAATAGGAGTATAGTGGTAACTCACTATGCTTTTAATTTGCATTTCTGTAATTACTAATGATTTTGTTCCTCTTTTTGTGTGCTTACTTACTATCCACATACCTTCTTTTGTAAAGGGTCTACCCAAATCTTTTGTGAATCTTTTTTTAAGGTTGCCAAATAAGATACAGGATGTTCAGTTAAATTTAAATTTCATATAAAAAATGAATATTTTTAAAGTATATCCCATGCAATACCTGGAACACAGTCATACTAAAAAATTATTCATCATTTACATGAAATTTCAATTCAACTTGGGTCCTGTATATTTTTTTTTTATTTTGGGAGGCAATAAACACAACCAAACATACATCATTCACAATTTCTCCATGAGCAGTTCAATGACATTGGTTACAAACGTTAACCATTCTCACTATCTCTGCACATATTATTTCCTCACCATTAATTCAGGCTCTTTGCTCCTTAAAGTTCTCATTTGCGCTTCAGATTAACTGTTGTCAGTTTACACTCATGTAGATAATTCTTTGTAAGAGTGCTATGACTTAGGAAAATATTCCTCATTAATTGGACTAAATTGTTATTTATTTTAACAATAGAACAGTCTCAGTGAAAGATTTAAAGATCATTTCCAGGCATTATATTCGGGGGGTTCCCCCGTCTCAGTGGATCCAGTCAGTCTGTTTTCCATATGCATCTATAAAGTTCTGTTCCATGCTTTTCCTCCTTTTGCTCAGGAAACATCTACTGGATCCTTGATCAGAATTTTCAGTAATGATTGCTGGACATCATCCATTTCTTCCAGTCTCATGGCAATGGAAGTAGTAGTTTATGGAGGCATTAAACCTGTAATCCATTTCCTTTTCTGATTCTGGGTCTCCTTCTTCCTCTGCTATTCCAGGTGAATAGAGACCAATTACTGAATCTTGGGTGAATTGGGTCTTGTGTTTTCATTTGTTAAATCCAGTAAATCTACTGAAAATAAGTCACTTTCTCCAGCACCTACCTAAGTTATTTTTTAGTAGCTTTAGGGAGGAAACAGGGAACGTTTTTATAGCTGTTTACTTTTGGATAGAGGAAGCTTCAGAGGATTGTTTTTTTCCTTTAAATTTTATTTTGTTGTTGTTGACAATACACACAGCAAAACATATACCAATACAACACTTTCTACATGTACCATGTGGTAACACTGATTATATTCTTTGAGTTGTATACTATTCACACCTTCCTTTTCTGAGTTGTTCTACCCTCATTAACATAAACTCACTGCTTCCTAAATTTTCTCTCTAATCTTTGGAGTTGCTGTTCTCAATTTCATCCTATATAGATAGTTCTTAATAGAGCATTATACTCAAGGCAGATCAATTTTGGTAGTTAAGTACCTGGGATAGCCCAAGAAACCATGGCCCTAAACCTCCAAACCGGGGTGTGTAATTATACATAAGCAGCCTCAGCAGCTACTCTTTGTTGCCGTTTTTTGTTAATGTATCTATTTTGTAAATGTATACAACTTTTGCCAATTCAACTTTTTACAGATATACAACTTACTAACAGCAATTACTTTTGCTAAATTTTTAATTGGGATATTTTACTTATTGAGTTTGATGAGTTATTTATATATTCTGGATAGAAATAGATAAATAGATATCCTTTGTCAAATATGATAGGAAAATATTTTCTCCCAGGCTTATCTTTTCATTCTTGACTGTATTCTGAAGGGCAGAAATTCTAAATTTTTATAAATTTTTCTTCTCTCTGCCCCCCTCCGTGGATCATGCTTTTGGTGTCTAAGAAATCTATGCCTAACCTAAAGTTAAAAAAAAATTTCTTCTATGTTTTCTTCTAGATGCTTTAGCTTCAAGTTTTACATAATCTATTTTTAGCTTTTTTTTTTTTTGTATATGGTACATCACTGGCTTAAAGTTCATATAAATAAATATGTATATAATATATACTTACATGGAAATCCAGTTATTCAATATCACTCGTAAAATGACTATTCTTTCTCCACTAAACTGCCTATATATCTGTCAAAAATCAGTTGTCCCAGGGATTGTAATCAGTGTCATGACACAAAATGTGTTATCACACCTCCTACTTTGGCGAGTAGCGACTGTGATCACAGAAACAATTCATCCTAGAGACTGGAACACCTTGCAATCCTCAGCCTATATGACTATGAGACCAGAAAAACTAGATGGTTCCCAGCTACCACTGTCAACCACTCGGAGGGGGATCTATGTAGGAGATCCTGGATAGAGAGGGAGAACAATGTAGAACAAAACTCAAAATCATTTGGGGGGGAAAAAAAGGGGAGAAATCAGGATTGCTGATCTGATAGAGCCTGATGGAACCCCTGAGACTATGGTCCCTAGCTGCCCTTCAAGTCTGGAATTGAACCCAAACATGTGGCTTCCAGCCAAACAAAAGACAGGCATAGGAGATGAACATTTACCTGAGGTAGATACTCCTTGGAGAGAACAATCATGGGAAAAAGAAGGGCTGTTTATGCACAGGCAAACAGCTCAAGGGGCAGGAGTGCATGGAGGGTTGGACACAGGGAAGAGGTAACTATAGGGAGGAAGTGGGAGGGGAGCTGTTGCATTGGGGTAAATTGTCGTCGATGTCACGAGACAGAGTGTATGTGAACCATTGGATTGAAAGTGAATTTGCTCTGTAAATTTTCATCCAAATCACAATTTAAAAAAAAGAAAAAAAATGTGTTAAACTGCTGAAAATGAATTTGCTTTGTAAAATGGCAACCAATTCACAATACAAAAAAAAAATATATATATATCAGTTGTCCTGATAAGTATGTCTGCTTATTACTGGATTCTACCTTTAAGTTTATACGTAACATACTACACTTTGATTACTATAATTTTATAGTAAGTCTTGAAATTAGTTAGTGTCAGCCCTTCAAAGTTGTTTTGCCTCTCCTAGGTACCTTGAAGGAGCTCTGGTGGCATAGTACCTAAGGCATCTGACTGCTAACCAGAAGGCTGGTGGTTCAAACCCATCAGCCACTCCTCGGAAGGAAGTTGGGCAATCTACTTCCATAGTGATGCTGCCTCAGAAACCGAAGGAGGGGTCACCATGAATCCAGACCGACTCCATAGCAGTGAGTTTAGTTTTTGAGTTTAGGAACCTTGAACTTCCACATGAAATTTTAAAATCAGCTTTTCCATTTTCATAAAAGTGCCTGCTGAGATTTTTATTGGGATTGCATTCAATCTATATAGATCAACCTGGGGAAAACCTATCATCTTAACAATATTGAGTCTTCCAGCCATTAACAAAGTTTTTATTCTGAATGAGTCTCAAAATATTATGCTGAGTATAACTTTTTACACTCCAACAACAAAAATAAACTACATACTACTATGATTCTATTTATACAAAATCAGTACCAGCTGGTGTCAAGTCAATTCTGACTCATGGAGACCAATGTGTATCAGAATAGAATTGTACCCCACAAGATTTTCAATGGCTGATTTTTCAAACGATTTTGAAAATCTATTTTGAAATAGATTGCCAGGCCTTTCTTTCAACTGCCTCTGGGTGGACTCAAACTTAGAACCTTTCAGTTAGCAGCTGAGTGTACAAACCATTTGCACAACTCAGGGACTCCATATAATATTAGAGAAACTGCAAACTATCTACAGTAACAGATAATAGTTTTATTGCCACACGTTTATTTTCCTAAAAAAAATGAAGGAAAGAAAACTGGTTAAAGTTTACTATAGTTATACATACAGATAAAATAAACCACTTAAATTACAGCCTTCTGTTTGTACCACATAACAGTTAAACAGTTCATATTACCATTTAAATGAGAAGTATGTAAACCACCAAACCAGGGATACATTTATATGAAACATTAATCATGAGGGAAAAGGAGTTCAAGGTAGTATTCATTCATTGATGACAATCATGTTAGAAGCATACATCTCATATAAAAAACACAATATAAACTGTATTTTTTGCCAATGTCTAACCAAACACAGTAATAGTCAAACTGATCACCCAAAGAAACACAAGAAAAAAAAATATTTTGCATATTAAATTCACAAACTGCTGGTATAATCTAAAGAGAATCCTTTTGAATTTAATAACTATTTATTGAGGAATAATATTTACTTGACTAAAGGAAAACTAATGATAGGAGAGCTTCAATTTATACAAATAAAATTGAGCAGATACATGAATAAAGTTTCAACTAGTTTCACAAATATGCATATACATTTTGACCTGTGTCATATATTCATATTATATATACATACCATTATGATTTAATTTTAAGATTCAAGATGTCATTGTAAGAACAATAAACTTTAACCCCAAGGGCCTATGCAATTATTTTTACCTTCAAATCTGTTCCACTTTCAGAATAAAAAAATCAAAGAAATACTACGATATGCTGGGAGTGGGGTGTGAGGAGAAGGCAATATGGTACACTTTCATTGCCTGAACAACTTGGCAATTCAATAATTCTTCTACCAACTAATTAACTTTTGTTAAAATTATTTCAGTGAAAGTTTATTAGGGTCATCTTCGTACTCAAGTCCAGTTAGACTTAAATTTTCCAGAATAGTAAAGAAACACTGCCTCAATATGTCTGTTGTTGTTGTTGTCGGCCCCAACTCATAACAACCCCTCCTTGGGTTTCCGAGGCAGCAGCACTACGAAAGTAGACTGCCCAACCTTCCTTCCGAGGAGTGGCTGATGGGTTTGAACCGTTAGCCTTCTGGTTAGCAGTCAAGTGCCTTAGGCACTATGCTACCACAGCTCCTCTCAATATGCCCGTTGTTGTTGTTGTTATGTGCCGTCGAGTCAAACCCGACTCATAGCGACCCCTCCTTGGGTTTCCGAGGCAGTATCACTATGGAAGTAGGATTGCCCAACCTTCCTTCCGAGGAAGGAAGGTTGGGCAATCCTACTTCAGTAGTGATCCTTAAAGATTAGTTTTGTATTTCTTTTACTTTTTAGGGGTTCTTATAACAGGATTTGGTTGTTTTGTTCTGTAATGATAGAGTTCATGGATGGGTTTGGGGTAAGTAGTATCTGTAAATGGTATCTAAAATTTCATGTAGATGTGTATTACTTGCATTTTCTGACTTTGGGGTGCACACCTTCCATCAAATTGTCAATGGATTTCATGACCCCAAAATAGTCTGTGAACTGCTGCTTTGTATCTTACAGATTACACTTTTCCAATCGTAGGGCGATAATTATGTCCCAGTTGATCATGAATTGCTATGAAAAATACAGCAGCATTCCTTCCATAGAACTTAAGGCTCATACTGTATGTCTCTCCCAACTCTTGCTGCATCCCTGTAATAAAAGTAGGAATTGGAAATTAACTGCCCCAACAATAATAACTTTTTGGTATGCAATCCACTCCGCAATAGAAAAGGTTAACATCTCCTTACCAAAGTAGACAAGGTTCACCTGCAATAACCTAGAATACCTAGGTATTTCAAAGCTTTCCTTTTCCAACAGTCTCTTTCACTGCCTAAATTTTTTTTTTGCAGTAATAAAAAAATGTACAATTGTTTAAATCTGTTTTACTACCTTAGCTACCGAAACACAAAATGGTCAATGCAATTATCCTCTTACTAAACCCTTGACTTTCAGTACTTCAAAATAAAATCCTTTTAAGATGTCAGTGGAAACAGCATTATACACCTGAAAGAGAACAGTCCTTCTCCTAGTTACTCTGTTATATATTTGTCATCAGTTATGTAAAAACACTTGCCGGACAAAAATTGACATCACTTTTTAAAGGTAAGTAATAAAAATCTACGTTTCCCTGAGAAATAAAAAGGTAAAATTTGAATCTCATATTTAAGATTCTCAAATTATATTCATAGGCTAAAGCTCAAAGTTAAAGGAAAATCACTAACGATCTATTAAAATTTCAAATCAAGGCAAAATATATTCACTATATTTACTTTCAGCTTCTTACATATTGCCTACTTAAGGTATCCATTTTCTCCCTAGAAACCTGATCAGAAAAACCCTCAAAAATGTTTTTTTAAGTTAGCTTCTGCTATGCAGAATGAATTTCCCATCTGATTATTTTAAGAAAAACTAGCCTCTTTCATAAGCTACGTATAAATCTAAAAGGGGAAATACATTTCTTTCTAGAACCTTAAGAAATAGGCAAAAAGTTGATGAAAGAACACTGTTGCCACGTCTTTTCCCCTCCCCCACTCACGTAGAGGCTATTTCATCCCTTCCAGTGCATTCCAAAAGGAAAGCCCAAGAGCCACAGCTCCTGGAGAAAGCAGAAACAGATAAGTTGAAATTGGCAAGTCTCTTTGGTCCTTTAGATCAGTTCCTAAAAGGAAAACTATCTTCTTCTTCATTCTTTTTTTTTTTTTTTAAGAAAATAGTGCAAAATTCCAAGGGTCTTCTCCACTCCATCCGGGACGCATAAAATGTTAGTATCTAAAAATTGGATTATCTCTAATAGATTTAGTTATTTAGGAGTTATTGTCTTACACTCATCTTACCATCCTTCCTCCTGCTTAAAACATACATTTGGGGGCCAGGCATATTAATTCAACTCCAAATTCTCACACAACCATGGAATTTATTTTACACTGATGTGGACTTCTAAAAGCTGCGAAGCTTCCGTTTAAAGAAAAGAGAAGCATGTGCGCCTTTAAAATAAAATTATGGGGAAGCAAAGGGAAGGAAGAAAACTGGCTTTCCCCACGACTAAGTAAGCTGACAGCGAACTTCCTCCGCGCCGACAGCCCTAAACTCGCCGCCCGGGGCGACGTCCAGCTGCCGAGGCGGCAGAGCAGCTCTCAACAGATGAATTCCGCTTGAACTTCTCTAGGTAGATCGACTTCCCAGATCCGTCGACTTCTCAATGCCTGAAGTTCTAAACTTCAAAATCCGCTCTCCATTGCCACATGCTAACCATCTGCCACTGTGCAAGCCAAAAACCCACGCCCCGCCCTCATGTTCCCCTTAGCTTTGTAGGGAGGATCAGATTATGGAGAGGTCGGAAAACGCAACAGGGTGATTCCTTCTCAGGAAGGAATATTCAAGAAAGTCCTGGTCCCCGGGGCGGGAACACAGGGTGCTGCAGCCTCAACAGTCAGAGGCGCGGACGCCGGGCAGATTGGGAAGGGGAACTCAGAGGAAGGCATCCGGGCCTCTAGGCGCCGCGGGTCGGGGGGCGCTGTGCGAGGGGGCCGAGTTTTGGGAAGAACGTACTGAGGCTGCTGTGGTAAACTGGAGAACCCCCGCCCCAAGGCCATCCCATCAGAAAGGGTTGGGACCGGATTGCCACCGCCGTCTGAGAAGGCTGCCCGAGGGCCTCAGCCTCAATCCCCAAGGTCAGGAGACCGTCTCACCTGGGAAATGGGGACAAGAGAGCGGCGCACTCTCCAGTTCGCGGTCGCTTGCGCTCCGGCGGATTACCACTTTCTTCCTTCAGCCCGCTGGCGGCGCGACTGGGCAGCAGAGGGAGCCAGTTAGCCCTTTTATAACCTCTAGGCCGCGACTGCAACGCTAAGGAGGAGGTGACTGCAGCCCTAGCTACGTGAGCCCGATCACACCAGCGCCTCAGCAACTGCGCAGGCGCCCAGACCCAGCCTCCCTCCGGCCTCCACCCCCGGCGCAGACCAGTATTCCCGAGCTCACGGAGTCTGAGGCAGAGAGGAGGGACTCAAACTGACATGGGTGGGGCCGGCGGGCGGGACTGGGATGTAACGCGCCTGCGCAGGATTCCCGCCACGCCACTGTTACCGTGGTTACCTCAACCTTCTCGGGTCCTTTTCATCTGATTGAGGAGCTCTGTTGGCGCTGTGATTAAAGCTTAGGCTGCTAACCAAAACGTCTGAAGTTGAACCCATCAGCTGCACCGCGGGAGAAAGATGAGACAGTCAGCTTCCTTAAAGATTTACAGCCTTGGAAACCTATGAGGCAGTTTTACTCTGTTCTACAGAGTCATTGTGACTGGGAATCAACTCACTGGCAGTGGGTTTTATCACATTGTTTAGCGCCCTAATTTCAAGTTTAACAGGCCTAAGCGGAGGGACCACTAGCGATGAAATACCTTTAAAATGGGAAAAGAAACAGGCAAGCAAAGAAAATAAAGCAGAAAGGAGATCTAGAATGGGAAAATAATGCACTCTTTGTACCTCTGCTGGCATAGTGTTTAAAGCATTTAACCAAAATGTTGGCGGTTGGAACCCACCAGCTGCTCCACGGGGAAAGATGTGGCCGTCTGCTTCCCTAATGATTAACAACTTGGAAACTATGGGGCAGTGCTACTCTGCTTGTAGGTCCCGTGGGTCAGAATCAACTGATGGCTGTGGGTTTGGCTTTTGGTTTTGGTACCTCAGCTGTCTCTACTCTGAAGCTTTTTGCTTTACTAAGCTCTCTTACATCTCTCGCTTTATATGAACTGCCTTTATACTTTTTCAATGGATAATGAACTTCAGGTTCAGGGGTCAGATAACTGAGTTCAAATCCCAATTTAGTCCCGCAACTTAGAGGTCATCAGACATTAACAACCTCTCTGTATCTGTTTCCTTATCTATAAAATGGAAATTACAATAGTAGCTCTGGTAGCGTAGTGCCTAAGGTACTTGACTGCTAACCAGAAGGCAGGCGGTTCAAACCCAGCAGCCACTCCTTGGAAGGCAGATTGGGCAATCTACTTCCATTGTGATACTGCCTCGGAAACCCAAGGAGGGGTCACTATGAGTGGGTCCTACTGGACACTTAACAACAACAACAACACCTAATTTAAAGAAAGAAGAAAGGAGCCCTGGTGGTGCAGTGGTTAATGCTCTGGACTGCTAAGCAAAGGATCGGTTGTTTGAACCCATAAGCTTCTCTGTGGAAGCAAGCTATATGGATTCTGCTTCCCTAATTATTTACAGCCTTGGAAGCCCAATGGGGCAGTTCTACTCTACCCTGTAGGGTTGCTATGAGTCAGAATAGACTCTACCCCAGTGGGTCTGGTTTGTGTCTTGGTTCTCTGGTGCTGCTGTAACAGAAATGCCACAAGTGAATGGCTTTAACAAACAGGAATTTATTCTCTTACAGTTTAGAAGGCTAGAAGTTTGAGTTCAGAGTGTCGGCTCTAATGACTGAGTGAAGGTTCCTTGCCTTGGGCTTGAGCTCTGCCTCTAGTTCCAGGCCCACTGGAGCTGGAGGCTCTGACTCATGCAGCTACTGGCTGCTGAGGCTGACAAACCCAAGATTGGCAGGCAACATGTCAGGCCACTGGTTCAAGTCCCAGGACAATCACAAGATCAGCAGGCAACTGGCAAAATTGTGCCAAAAAGCTACAGACCTTTCCCAAAGCTTCCTGGAAGCTGGCCATACTCCCAAGGTAACACCCCTTCAACTATTTAGCTTCTCACAGCAGATTCTACCATGGAGGTGATTACAATATCATCACAGGGAATAACTACATGCAACTGCCAAACCGCTGAAAACCACAGTCCAGCCAAATTGACCTTAACTACCACAGTTTGATTAGAGGAAGAAAGGCCTGGCTATCTACTTCTGAAAATCAGCCAGTGAAAACTCTGAGGATCCATTGGATCCTTGTGCATGGATCATCATGCATCAGGCTGACCTGGAATAGCAGCTAACAACAACAATAACATAGGATTATTGTGAGCATTAAATTAGATAATGTATACAAAGCATGTAGTACATGCCCAGCACACAGAAGTTAGTAAATATTCAATTATGTTATTGTAAGATTAAGTAACTCTGTTGGTGTTAGTCTAACATTTACCTTAGTGATTATATTCGTAGAAGAAAGCTTCAGTATCAGGAAGCAGACAATGAAGGGGATAATTTTTCCCTTGCCAGTGAAAGAGAATGACTTCCCTGAGACTGGTTAGTAATTTAACAAATGTTAATGTCTAAAGTTTTCCATGTATACCAAAAAGTGTAGTAGTAATTGACAGTTACTTTTAGCTAGGAAAATGTAGGCTTGATTATATAGATAGAGAAAGCATTAATTAGAAGGAGGGGGTTTCAGGAAGTCCATATGTCAAAATTATTTTCATCCTAAAATGTTTTTTGCCTTTTTCCTTCTCGTTCTTTGTTAACAGCTCTGGTCTTTTCCAGAGTCTAGAATCTAATGAAGAAGCGGATATAAAGAAACAGGTAAGAAAATCTTTAAAGAGATTTGCAGATGTAAAATGTTACTCTTCTCACTCAATTATTTTTGCTTTGGAAAATATAGTTATGATTCATTAAAAATGTTATTTATGTCGTCATGTAGTAGGTTTATTATTGTTGTTTATAAATGAATTAATAAACATATTTTTAATGTTTTCATTCCTAATCCACATAACCAAAAGCTTTTTGGGACCCTCAGTAATTTTTAGGAGTATGAAGGGGTCACAAGACCAAAAAGTTTGAGAACCACTAATATAAACAAACAGCTGGGAGCTCTTTGACACAAGAGGCAAAGATCTCTTTCTGCTAGAACATGTTTGCCTCAACTGAAGCTGTAATCAATGTATCACTAGCCCAACAGCTACCTATGAAAATTGTCAAATTTACCTTGTGATTAGAATGGCTCCAGCCCCTGAAGCAGACTTACTTTGAAGCAAGGGAAGGTTTAGCTTCAGGGCTCCTTATTTACACTAGCCCCTTCAAAGGACTGGCAGGGACCCTAGCAATCAATGTATTCACACAGTCATATACTTTTGTAAAATTTGTAAAAGATGTTTTAATGGCCAACTTTCACCTGCTAATTCTTTCTTTTCAGACTTCCCTGCCATTACTGTTCCCCTTGCCCAGTGGTATTGCAGTGGCTATGGCGCAATGCCTAAGGCATTTGACTGCTAACCAGAAGGCTGACAGGTCAAACCCACCAGCCACTACTCAGAAGGAAGACTGGGCAATCTGCTTCCTTAGAGATTCTGCCTCGGAAACCCAAGGAGGGGCCACTATGAGTCGGATTTGACTCAACAGCAGTGAGAGTTTGAGCGGGCAAAGAAATCTAGCTAAGGGTAAATTGAGTTAGGACTGGTTACATTTGTTTTACATTTAGTGGAATATATTTTGTATAGTTAAGATCTTGCCAGCTGCCCCAGAGAAGGAATGGCTTCCAAGAATACTCCTACCACCCATTGTGCAGAACCACCCAGCATTGTAAAACAAAGATGCAGAGTCAGATGTCTTACAGCTATTTGAATGTGTCCTGTGTTCTAGGATCTGGAATACGTGGCTAGTAGAGGCAAAGCACAATATGAAGCACAGGGAACCTGAGGTTAATCTGGGGGAAATTGTTCCTTTTATCTAATGTATACAATTTTAAATGACAGCTTTAGTGCTTATCAATGCCTAGCCAAATAAAAGAAGTTCTTTTCTGTCAGATAATTTAACAAGAATGTCCACAATGAACTAAAAAGTGTCATCAGTTTAAAGAAATCTAATGTGCCCTGAACTTTTAACTCATGTATTAAATTACCCTATAGCAATTTTTCCCAAATTTGAAAACAATTGTAAAAATTTACTTGACATTATCAATAATGAGTTGTAAAGCAGAAAAAAATTTTTAGACTTTTAAAAAATTTTTTTTTTGTGATTTGGGTGAAATTTTACAAAGATTCATTTTATGTTTGACAGTTTATACATATATACCTCTTACTTTAGTGAGTAGCTACGGGGGTCTTAAAAACTGGTTATGCTGGTTATGCTGTCAACCACTTGGTGGGGGATCGGTACAGGATATATTGAATAGAGTGGGAGAACAATGTGGGACAAAACTCAAAATCATGAGGAAAAAAAAAAAGAGCAGGTTTGCTGGTCTAATAGAGCCTGATGAGACCCTTGAGACTATGGCCCCTAGCTACCCTTCAGGTCTAGAATTGAACTCACTCCGATGGCTTCCAGCCAAACAGTAGACAGGCATATAGGGTGAACATTTACACCAGGTAAATGCACTCTTTGAAGCAATCAATCATGAGAGAACAGAAGGGCAATGTTTGCACAGGGATACAGCTCAGGGGGTGGGAGTGTATGGGACGGAAGGACACAGGGAACAAGTAATTACAGGGAGTAAGTGGGAAGAGAGCTGTTACATTGTGGGGAATTGCAGTCAATGTCATAAGACAAAATGTGTATGAAATACTGTATGGAAAATGAATTTGCTCTGTAAGCTTTTACCCAAATTAAAAAAAAAAGAAAAGCTGGTTATATTCCCCTCAATGTAACAGCTCTCCTCCCACTTCCTCCCTGTAGTTATCCTTTCCTTAAGTTCTTATTGCCTGTGCATTCCTGTCTCCTTGCCTTTCTCCCTGTGCAAATGTTGCCCTTCTGATCTCCCATGGTTGATTGTTCTAAGGAGTGCATCTCCCTGGTGTAGGTGATCAGCCTGTGGCTCTAATGTTTGGCTGAAAATTAAGCCACGGGAGGAAGTTCAATTCCAGGCCTGAAGGATAACTTGGGGCCATTGTCTCAGGGGTTTCACCAGTCTCCATCAGACCAGTAAGCCTGGTCTTCATGATTTTGAGTTTGGTTCCACATTTTTCTCCCACTCTATACAGGATCTCCAATTTTGATCCCTTTGCAAATGGTTGGCACCACCTAGTTCTTCTGGTCTCAGGGTCATATAGGCTGCTGCTCACATGGTCCACTAATCCTTTGGACTAAGTGTTTCCATGCACCTTTGATTTTTTTCACTTTTCTTTGCTCTGCGTGAGGAGAGACCAGTAGTTATACCTTCCATGATGTTCACACACTTTTAAGACCCCAGTTGCTACTCAACCAAAGTAAAATGTAAAACAGTATTTTTGTATACTGTATTGTGCCAGTTGAGCTTGATGTCCCTTGTGACCATGATCCCCAGCCAGCAGGCCCATCTACTTATTCCTTCAAGGTGTTTAGTTGTGGCTAATAAGTTATCCTAAAAGATCCTGAAAGAAACTTTTTTTTAAGCTATTCCTATCAATAATATAAAACTTCAATCAACCACCCTAAAGAAAAAACTAAATTAGCTTTCTATCTTCTTTATTGAAAATTGTTATAAAATTAGTGTCATATAGGAAATAGAGTATGAAGCCTAAAAAAATTAAGGGAAACAAAAATAGTACAGAGGTGTGTCAAGTCCTTAATAAAATTATTAATAAATTATTTTTCTGGATTTTATGATGTTTGTGGTTGTCAGGTTTGTTTTTATTTTTAATTTGTCATTTGGCTACCCAAAATAGGACAGTTCTTAGCAAATCTACATATGACCATGCAACCTGATCATCCCTGCTTGGTTAGAATGAAGGTGAAAGATAGTTTGGAAAATAGCAAAAGAATGACATGGTCAAACATTGGAACAGAGCTGCTCTCACCTTAAGGTGAACTTCCAATAAATCTTGGTCAGAAAAAGTTCAACTTGTTGATCCATCAATAAATATTTTTGATGAAAATATTAAAAGTTCTATGTTCCTAGGAAAATACTAATTATTTTGTAGCTATGATAACAATAATGAGCAGAACTGATTTTAAAGTCAATTAATTGATCAATGGCAAGTCAACTCATTTTAATCAGTAAATAATAACTCCCCTTAGTGAACAAGTTTCTAAAAAGCTAGCTAGTGACAGCTTCCCACTTTTTAAAAGTCACCCAGACAGGAATAGCCTCACCACTAGAGTAATCACACTTCTGCAGTCGATGTTAACCCCACTCTCCTCTTTGAAAGTAAACCAATTCCTGAACTCCATGTGTCTCCAAAATATTATATAAGATCCCCAGTCTGCTTTGCTTAGAGACACTGTGCCAAACAAGCACAGTGTTCCTGAACACAGAAAATAAATCAGCTCTGTATTTCACATTTTGAATAGTGGTTTCTTCCTTTGACAATTTAAACCTGTGTATCAAAAAAAAAAAAAAGGGGGGGAGCCAAAATAGAAGACAAAGACCCTGTTGTTGAAGGAGGTTTTAATCAAATTGCTTCCACACATATGAACAACTGAAAATAATTCAAGAGTGGATAAATATTAAATTGTGTTGTGAGGATTATAAAATACTACATACATCAGAGTTTAGGAAAACAAAATTGAATTTGATGGAATAGTTAATACTCACTGGTGTCCAATCAATTCTGACTCATAGCAACCCAGTAGGACAGAATAGAACTGCCCCATAGGGTTTCCAAGGCTGCGATCTTTTTGGAAGCAGACTGCCACATCTTTTGCTCTTGGAGTAGTTGGTGGGTTTGAACTACCAACTTTGTGTTTGGCAGCCTAGAGCTTCAGCCACTGACCACCAGGGCTCTTTAAAATAGGTAATGAGTATAGGGTGTCTTTATTGTTGTTGTTGTTGTTATTGTCTTCCTTTTAACAGAGGATTAAGATGATGGAAACTATTTTAGGCAAAGAAGAAAGTGGAATATAGATGACCAGAATAATTCAAGATTCACTAAATAAGTATTTATTGAGCTCCTGCTCTGTGTCCGAGGCATTGGCTTCTAGTTGGTGGAAAATCAACCTTTAATTAAACAATCTCTGCTTTTAAAAAAATTATAATCTTATTAAAAACTCACTCCCATCAAGTTGATTCTCACAGTGACCCTATTGGACAGAACAGAACTACTCCATAGGATTTCCAAGGCTGTAGATCTTTACAGAAGCAGACCGCCTCATCTTTTTCCCACAGAGCAGGTGGTCGGTTCAACCACTGACGTTTTGGTTAGCACCTGAATGCTTTAACCACTGTACCACCAGAGTTCCTAGAATCTTACTGGATAGAGTTAAAACCTACACTATGGGAACAGGAATTCATTCATCCAATAATATCTCTGTGTGTAGACACCATTAATCCTCATTATTTGTGAATTCCATATTTGCACATTTGCAGAAACCCAAACCCCCTGCTATCAAGTTGATTCCAACTCATAGCGAACCTACAGGACAGAATAAAACTGCCCTATAGAGTTTCCAAGGCTGCCTTTTTCCACAGAGCAGCTGGTGGGTTCAAACCACCGACCTTTTGGTTCACAGCTGAGCACTTTAACCATGGTGCCACCAAGGCTCACTGCAAATTTGTGTACTTGCTAACATTTATTTGTAACCCCAAAAGCAACACTAACATTCTCACAGTCATTTGTGGACATGCACATAGCAGTGAAAAATTCGAGTTGCCTTACTTGCACATTCCCAGCTGAGGTCGAACAAGGTATGTTAAAGGATCTTGCAGAAAGAGTGGGCAATATGCATGAACAAATGGAGGATTTCAGTAGAGATACAGAACCTAAGAAAGAGTCAAATGAAAATGGTGGGAGGAAAAATCCCATGATATTCAGAGATAAAGAATTCTTTTGACTAACTCATCAATATACTTGACACAACTGAGAAAAGGAGGTCAAATCATCCAAAATAATACACAAAGAAGAAAAAGAAAAAGTGAAAAACAAACAAAACAGAGAACCCAAAAGCTGTGGGATGATAGCAAACTACCTTATGAGTAGCTGAGTCTCAGAAAAGGAGAGAAAATGGGGCCGAAGAAATATTTAAAGAGATAATGACAGAGAATATTCCAAAAATAATGAAAGACACCAAACTACAGATCCAAGAAACTCACTTTACCTTCAAATCAAGCATGCTCCCACCTGCCTTGACAAGCCTAATTTACATCAGTTAATCAGAGTAATGTGACATTTTTCCTTGCTGCAGTGATTGGCTTAAGGACAGGCACTTACCCCAGGTGTTAAGCAATCAATTCATGACAATTCTTTGACCTCAGGGACCATGTGGTTAGGGGCTCAGGAAGGAGGGAATGTAACCTGAACTGATCCAAATAGAGTGAAGATTGATACTTCTGTTTCATGGCCAAGGGTAGACACTGTTATGAATTGAATTGTGTCCCTCAGAAGATACATTGTAGCCCTAATACTTGTTTTAATGAATTTTCCTTTGGGGAAATAAGGTTTCTCTTTGATGATTTTATCAGTTGAATTAATGAAATCATATGAGGGTAGGGTGGATCCTAATCCTAATGCCTCTGAGGGACATTTTATTAAAGAGAAGGGCAGACATAAAAGTAGGATCACACACAAGGGAAATACAGCATGTGAGGATTCATGTATAAGCCAAGGAATGCCAAGAAACACCTGGTCTACAGAGCTGGAAGAGACAAGGAAGGATGTTCCCCTAAATCTGACAGACACATAGAACATAGACCTCATGATGCTCTGAATTTGAATTTCTAGCTTCTAGAACTGTGAGAAAGCAAATATCTGTTGTTTAAAGTCATCTACTTTGTAGTATTTTGTTCTGGTAACCCTAGGAAACTAAGACAGACATATTTTTTAGTTAAAACAAGAAAACGCAAACAGCTCTAAAATCTTCTGCCAACCAAAATTATAAAAGAATAAACTCCTATTTGTTCAAGCTGTTCAAGCTATTCCCATTCTTATCACTCCCCACATGCTTCCCCTCCTCTTCTTGTCAGAGCAGTACTAGGTAACCAAAACAGGTACTAAGCAATGAATAGAAAGTAGAACAGAAGCACAAGGTTGACAAGTAAAAAGGCACAGTACTGATGTTACCAAATCACACGGTAGGCCATTAACTTAAATCCATTGTTAAGTCCCATGGTCGGCAAGAATTGATGCTTACTTACAGCATCTTCAATTTGTTGTTGTTAGTTGCTATTGAGTTGTAAGTGGCTCTGACTCATGGGACCCTATGACAACAGAATAAAACATTGCCTGGTCCTGTGCCATCTTTATTATGGTTGTTGTTGTTGTTATGTGGCGTCGAGTTGGACCCGACTCATAGCAACCCCTCCTTGGGTTTCTGAGACAGTATCACTACGGAAGTAGATTGTCCAACCTTCCTTCCGAGGAGTGGCTGGTGGGTTTGAACAGCCAGCCTTCTGGTTAGCAGTCAATTAGTCTATGGTTAATGTTACTTCTTAAATCAATCCTGATATTAAAAATCAGATAGCAATTTAAAGGAGCTGTGGTGGCACTGTGTTTAAAGCATTTGGCTGCTAACCAAAGATTGGTGGTTTGAACCCACCAGCATCTCTGTATGAGAAAGATGACACAGTCTGCTTTTATAAAGATGGAAATTCTATAGGGGCAGTTCTACTCTGTCCTATATGCTTAGTATGAGTCAGAATCGACTCGATCGCAGTGGATTTTTTTTTTTTTTTTTAATAACAATTTAAGGAATACTTTCAATAGAACTGCTGTGGTCAACTGATTGCATTAATTGTCCAAATTCTTCTCCACTTCCTGTAACCACACCCTTTGCTGTGTAACTTTGTAATACCCTCCCATTGTATTTTCATTTTGCTGAGTTTCACCAGATGATTTGTTTTGACTGTGAGACTTGTATGTTTTCACTTGTGCTTTTGCCCTCTGACATCACCATGAAAAGAACATGCCCAGACCAGCCTGCTGGAAAATGAGAGAGACATGGAGCAGGTCACCCCAGATGTCCTAGTTGAGGCAATCTTAGATTATCCAATAGTGCACTGACCCCTAGACATGTAAATGGGCCTGGACAACATCAGCAGAATGGCCTTGCCAACAATTCCAGGTATGTGAGTAATGAACCAATGAAGTCACTAGGATTGGTATCACCCAGTGCAATAACTCAGGTGACGTGGCCCCCTCCCCATGGACCTTCTCCCACACCAGACCATACAGAATCCTTAATAATGTTTATCATCAATTTTATTATAGAATAATACATAATAAATATAGTTGTAAGTTGCTTAAA
>NW_006921657.1:3358119-3374279 GCF_000298275.1 Orycteropus afer afer | reverse complement strand
ATAACAACAACAAGAAGAAGCTCTGGTAGCGTAGTGCCTAAGGCACTTGACTGCTAACCAGAAGGCTGATGGTTCAAACCCACCAGCCACTCCTTGGAAGAAAGGTTGGGCAATCTACTTCCATAGTGATAATGCCTCAGAAACCCAAGGAGGGGTTGCTATGAGTTGGGTCCGACTTGATGGCAAATAAAAACAAGAAGCCTGAGTAACTGAGTAGCTTTTTGATGGCTGCAATGAGCCAGAGATGAAAAAGAAAGCAAGTTTATTTAAGGCTGTAGCTCTCAGTAAATAATTGACATTTACCCCATGGTGTTTTTGAAGCTTTATTACTTTCATAGTAAGTGGAATGAAATGGAAAGGGTAAAATTTCACCTCAGGCCAGATCTCCCCAGAAAGGTTTCTTCATTCCTGGGTGAGCTGACACAGAGATCTCTTGTACACTAATAGCCCCCTCAATACATCATGGCTGAAAGAAATAAAAGGACAAAGGACAGAGAAGAAACTGGAAGGGTCTACGTGTTGAGGAAAAAAGGGAAAGGGAAGGAACAGGAAGACACTTTGACAGAGTCTGTGTCAAGATGTGTGAAGGTCTTGTGGTCATCTTTGACGGCTTCAAAGGAAGAACATTACTTTCCCTTCTGGTATCTAAGATTAGGTCTTGCCAGTATGCAATTATATAGTTAATCATATATCTGACCACTAGAGCTGTAGGAAAACTTACAGCTAAAGCAATAGGGGAGAAAATCTGCTTCCCCTAGGCTACATTCTTTCAGTAGCAAAGATCATGCGCAATGATTTCAGTGTAAGGATCATGCCCACAGTGGAGAAGAAATTGCTTTCTGCTGCCCTGCAATGGCAGTTTCCAAGGCACTATCACTACGGAAGTAGATTGCCCAACCTTCCTTCTGAGAGCATCTTATTCACCATGTGTCACCAATTCTAACATGATGCCTGGCATGGCACATAATAGGTGCACAAGTATTTGTTGAATGAACGAAAAAATAAGCATATATCTTGTACATTGTTACCTCATTTTCATCACCAAAAACCTAGTTTGGATTTAATGACTTGGCTCAATTTTTGCCATTAAGAGTGTATTATTGATTTATTACATGATTGAGTAAATTGTATTACTCTGAATTTCAGCATGTCTAAGGAAAGAATTTTAAATGCATTAATTTAAAATTTTTTAGGGGCTCTGGTGGTGTAGTGCCTAAAGCACTTGACTGCTAACCAGAAGGTTGGTGGTTCAAACTCACCAGACACTCCTCGGAAGGAAGACTGGGCAATCTACTTCCATAGAGATACTGCTTCAAAAACCCAAGGAAGGTCGCTATGAGTCGGGAAGACTCCACTGCAGTGAGTTCATTTATTTATTTTTAATACCATATTTGTTGTATTATTCATGCACTATAATTGTTTTGGAGCTCTGGTGGCGTAGTGGATAAGGCACTTGACTGCTAACTGAAAGGTTTTGGGTTCAAACCCACCAGCTGCTCCACAGAAGGAAGAGAGGGTGATTGATCTATATCCTTAAAGATTTACAACCTTGGAAACTGTTCTGGTTACTTAGTGCCTCTCTGACAGGAATATACCACAAAATGGGATGGCCTTAACAAACAGGAATTTATTTTTACAATTTGGAGGCTTTAAGTCCAAGTTCAAAGTGCCAGGCTCTAGGAGCTGGGTGAAAGCCCCTCAGCCTTGGGCTTCAGCTCTGCTTCCAGCTCCTGGCCCACTGAAGCTAGAGGCTTTTCTTACTCAGACAGCTGCTAGCTGCTGAGGCTGAGAAGCCCAAGGTTGACAAGTAAAAAGGCACAGTCCTGATGTTACCAAACCACACGGCAGGCTGTTAATTCAAGGCCATTGTAAATTCCAAGATCAACAGAGCATGGCAGGCTCCCAAACAATGACACGGCTACATGCAGGGTTCAAGGTGCCATAAGCTAGAGACCATTCCCCAAAGCTTCTGCTTATATACAGGAAGCAGACCACATTCCCTAAGGCAGCTACTCAGCTGCTCCCAGTAGATTCCACCATGGAGTTGATTACCAGTCTCATCATGGGGTATACTATACCCAGCTGCCCAGCCACTCAACCAGGCCCAGCCAAGTTGACACACAAACTTAACCACTGCAATACCACCCCTTGTCAACTTGGCACCTGTACAGATCTTTAATGGGTGGTATCTGTACAGGTCTCCTCCACTGGGTGACTTCAGTCCCCTAGTTCCTGAATGGTGACCTTACCCCTTGGCCTGGCAGGTCCTTTTCCTCTCCCTCTTGGGCATGGCAGCCCTCCCTCTTTACTTTTGGGCAGCAGCTATGGCTCCATCCCACTGGCTCACATGAACAAGCAGCCCCACACTCTAGAACCAAGTTGATGATGGTCTGGCTCTTTGAAAGCTAGAGGGCTATGGTGATTCCACCCCCAAAGGCCTATGGCACATTTGGACCCCACATGGAGCCATGTCATTATTCAGCAGCTTGCCATGCTCTCCGACCTTGGGAGTTTCAATGGACTCGAATCAGTGACCTGCTGTGTTGTTTGGTAACATATGGACTGTGCTATTTGTCTACCATGGGCTTGTTAGCCTCAGCAGCCAGTAGCTGCATGAGTGAAGAGAAGCCTCTAGCTTCAGTGGGCTGTGAACAAGAGGCAGAGGTGCCCCAGGGTCGAGGGGCTCTGTGAGAAGGTGATGAGAAAGGGGCTTTTACCCAGCCCCTAGAGCCTGGCATTTTGAACTTGGTATTAAAGCCTCCAAATTGTAACAATAAACTGTTTGTTCAAGTCATCCGATTTGTGGTATATTCTTGTCAGAGTGGCACTAGGTAACCAATACACGACCTTTCTCAAAACTTCTCCTTACACGCTGGAAGGAGGCCACAACCCAAAGGCAGCTCCTTAGCCGCTCACAGCAGATTCCAATATGGAGGTGATTATAATGTCTTCGTGGGGAATAACTACATCCAGCAGCCCAACCATTCAAAACGACCACCCAGCCAGGTTGACACACTCCCTTAACTACTACATGTATATGTCACATTTTATTTATCCATTCATCAGTTGATAGACATTTAGGTTGTTCCTAACTTTGTGGCTATTATGAATAATGTTTCTATGAGCATTTATGTACAGGTTTTAGTTTTCAATTCTCTTGTGTATCACAAGGACTCCTGCTCTGCTAGCCTTTCCTTAAACTTTCCAAGCACATTCCTACCCTAGGACTATTTATTAATTTTTCTGCCTACAAATCTCTTCTCATTATCTACTTTGAATGATAAACAAACAAACAAACAAACAAACAAAACCCAGATATCCACCTTGCTTTTTCCCTTACTAGGTCTCCGCTCATATGCTACCTAACAGTGACTCCACCCTACGTAGTAGTCCTCCTTACGTGCCCATATTTCTTTTATCTTGCTCTATATCACTTACAACCACCTGCCACGTTGTACATGTACTTTTTTGCTTATTTATTTATTTCTTCCTCTAGAAGTTAGGACAGAGATTTTCATGTTTTCTTTCCTACTCTATCCTATACCTAGAGCACTCCCAGTCTCATTTGTTGCTAAGTAAATACATGTTGAATAAATGATCTTCAAAACTATCTTCTCATATAAGAAAGCAACTTCACCAGTACAAGAAGAGAGGAGCACCTGCTGGGAAATTACATTCAGTCAGATGGAACCCCTTTGCCCCTGGTAAATCAAAGGACACATTTCACCATAAACTCAAACACATCTAGACACAGTCCTGTCCTTTTAAACTGTCAGACCAATATTCAACCAAACCCACCGCCATTGGGTCGATTATGATTCATAACGACCCCTTTGGGTTTCCAAGGCTGTATATCTTTAGGGAAGTAGAATGGCTCACCACCTTCTCATGAAGCAGCTGGTGCGCTTGAACCGCCCACCTTCTGTTAGTAGCCAAATGCCTCACCCACTATGCTGTCAGAACTCCTACCACATACACTATAAAATATGCCTTCCGTGTATGAGGGCGTTTTAACGACTTTATCTTTTTGTTGCTTAGAAATGGATCTAATGCTACTCTTTGTCCCAAGATGCAGTTTTCCAGGAAAGGAATTTAGACAATCTTATAAGGTCACGCTTTTTGACAGTTAACTTTGCAATTGGAGGGCGCAGTAGCACAGTAGCACGTGTGAGGTTTGAACTACATTTCCCAGAGTGCAATTCTAGCAGCATTCTGGGAACTGTGGCAAAGATACACATTTGACAATCACAGTTAATTTTGCAGGTGGAGGGCCGACCAGCCGGTGTGAGGCTTGAATTACATTTCCCAGAGTGCAATTCTAGGAGGATTCTGGGATTGTGGCAAAGACATGCATCTGACAATTACGGTTAACTTTACAAAAACTGGAGGGCATAGCAGCCAGTGTGAGGCGTGAACTACATTTCCCAGAGTGTAACTCTAGGAGGATTCTAGGAAGTGTGTCATTGACTACGATCCTCCCTCTGAAGAATTGTTAAACTTCCCAGGAACATTTGGAGTTTATGCTGATTCTTGAGGCCTAGGAAAGCAACCCTCGACACGCATAATTCAGAGTGAGTACAGCAGAACATGTTATGATAACATGTTTGGATATGTTATCAGGAGAGACCAGTCCCTAGAGAAGGATATCATATTTGGTAAAGTAGAGGGTCAGCGCAAAAGAGGAGGAAGACCCTCAACGAGATGGATTGACACAGTTGCTGCAACAATGGGCTCAAACACAGCAACAATTGTGAGGATGAAACAGAACGAGTTTATGTTTCGTTAGGGTCTCTATGAGCGGGGACCAACTCAACGGCGCCTAACACAACAGCGGAACAGAAGTTTGTTTAGGATCTAAGTGGAGAAAGGATTTTATGGGGAGGTATAATCTGGGTCACAGCATTTGCGATTTTAGCTTAGCTTCTTTTCTTTGGTACAGAAACCAGGGAATGACCATAGTTTTGCATCATAATGCATGGAATTATCTCATTAAACATAGCCAATAATTTTCTGATATTTTTCTGGGGAGTTGTTTAAAAATGAAATTGCTGACTTTTCTGATTATGCCTGAATTATTTGAAATCAAGGGAGGAAAAATTATTTTTCAGAAAGCAAAGCATAAAGCTGGTCAGTGAGAGCTTGAAATACGTCCCCCAATGATTTCTCTTTCGTATATTTCCCCACCCCATTTAGATCCACAGACCTTGAGAGACAGGCTGACTCACACACTCTGAACCTAGCCTCTTCTCAGTGCAAGTAACCACAGAGATTTGAGATGGGCCTGTGTGACATGCTGTAATGCTTTATAAATTAATCTTTTTTTTTACCCCCCAGAAAGATTAAAAGCCTGTGAATCATTTGATACAGGGGGTTCGGAGAAATTATTAATCTTAGGGCTTCACCTCATCTTTCAATTAAAAAAAAAAACCCAAACTCACTGCCATCAGGTCGATTCCAACTCATAGCCACCTTTCCTTGGATTTCTGAGGCGGTATCACTACAGAAGTACATTGCCCAGTCTTCCTTCCCAGCAGTGGGTGGTGGATTTGAACCATTAGCCTTCTGGTTAGCAGTCAAATGCCTTAAGCACTACACCACCGGAGTTCCTCATCTTTCAATAGTTTTTGGTAAAAGTAACATTACCTCTCATCTCTATCAGGTTTTATTCATTTTAAAAATGTAACTCAGTGAATGATGGTGGAAAATGCTTTCTCATGTATTTCTCATTTGGACCCCTCAATGATATAGTAAAGAAGACATGAATGGTAGTGAATGAAAAATGAAATTTGGAGCTAGATAGCCCTGAGTCTGAAACTGCAGCTCCCTAGCATTGTGACCAGAGATCGGTTAACCTAGCAAAGCTTTATCGTCCTCACTTGAAAAATGAGGATAATTAATTTTTCATTCATTTACATATATAGGACAGTTTTACACTGTGCCAGGAACTGTGCTATATGTTGTACATATGTAAGAAGAAATTCTGGCTGTTATAGATCTGAGAATTGGGTGTGTTAAACACTTGACACAGCCATAATACACGCTAGATTCATTTCTCTCCTCCCTTCCTCTCTGAGAAATGAGACAGAAACCAGGCTCCAAGAAGTTAGATGGCAGCCCAAGGTTATACTTCAGATAGTGTCTTTGTTGTTGTTATGTGCCATTGAGTCGGACCCAACTCATAGCGACCCCTCCTTGGGTTTCCGAGGCAGTATCGCTATGGAAGTAGATTGCCCCATCTTCCTTCTGAGGAGTGGCTGGTGGATTTGAACCGCCAGCCTTATGGTTAGCCGTCAAGTAAGAGCCAAGAATTTACTAACGTCCCTGAGCCTCCCCAGTGCTTACTGCTACACCTTTCCTTGCTTTGGAAACATTGACACTGTAATTATGCAAAACAGAAGGCAGGCCTGAGCTTGTCATCTGAAGTAGAGTAATGGTGCTAGTATTTTCTTCTTCCAAAATTTATTTTGTGGTAAGTGAACTTTTATCTCCAATGTGCCATTGGGCATAAGACACATTAATAGTAGTTTGTCGGTTCAAACAAAAACAACTATTCTGTGTGTAATGTGACATTTGAGCAGTTGGGATGTGACTATCCTGCTATGTTTACCAATATCACCTAAAGCTGAGTCCTTGGGCCAGTACACTTTGAAGAATACATTACCTCAGGACCCCTAAAGCGTAATGAAAATCACAAACCATTTCAGAATTAAAAAGTGGCAAAATATTTTCTACACTAGATTTCTAAATAGGATAGGGCTATAACCCACCAGCCACTCCTGGGAAGGAAGGTTGGGCATTCCTACTTCCGTAGTGATACTGCCTTGGAAACCCAAGGAGGGGTCGCTATGAGTCGGGGCTGACTCGATGGCAAATAACAACAACAACAAATAAGGAGTTATATTTTCATCCTAAAAGTAAACCTCTTGACACAGCCTCTTGACTGCCAAAACAGAGCCTCTCTCTGTACTGAGGTTCAGTTTAAATGACTACTTTGAAGAGAAAAGCAATTCATCTATCAGTTGACTCCTACAGTTTGTTTTGGAGATCATACTGTGGAAAATACTGTAAATGTACTTCATTATTTTTAAAATGGTCAGAAGTTAAGTCAAATCACAATAAACAAATGAGTGAAGGATATCAAACAGTTCAGAAAAAAGGAATGAAACAAATCTTAAACCTTTCGGCCACAAAAATCTTGTGAAGCTTATACAAAAAGACTAGAAAATATATATTAGATGGTAAAGTTATTATAACTTTGGGAGCTCTGTTAGTGTAGTGCCTGAGGCACTTGACTGGTAACCAGAAGACTGGTGGTTCAAACCCACCAGCCACTCCTCGGAAGGAAGGTTGGGCAATCTCCTTCCTAGTGATACTGCCTCAGAAACCCAGGGAGGGGTTGCTATGAGGCAGGTCCAACTCAATGGCACATAACAACAACAGTGGTGATAAGCTGCTTTTACAATTTTGTTTGCCAGATGTCCTGTAACGTGGTTGGTTATGCAGTGAAGCTTGTGAGACCCAGAACTCACACGTTTCCCGCCTTTGACAAGATTCAGTTTTACCATTTTTCTCTATTAGTGGAAAATATTTGAATTTTCCTCTCTATCAGGTTTCTTCCTTACACAGGTTCTGTCTTTTGCAGATTTTACTATATTACTTTTATAATTTAAATGATATATTTAAAAGAAATACAGTTAAAGCTGAATTTTGGGGAAATCATTTTCTCTTCTCTGACTTTCAGGTAGTCTTTATACTGCTCTTACATAAGATGTGTGTAGAAAATATACAAGAGACCATTTAGAAAAGGGGTTAGATTTCACCTTTATCGACTGGGTTTGTGACTGTGCCAACGAAGGTAGAATTTTCAGTTAAAATAAGTCTGGTTTTCCTTTTGATTGTTGGTACTTTTCAAAGCTATGTTAAGAATTTGACTGCTTTGGCTTCTCTATAAACTCTGACAAAGAATTCATGAGTCAGCAGGCCATGATAATCCACAATTCGCTAATGTTAATGTAGTAGCAGAAACTATGCAGAACCTAACACAGATTAGTCAGTAGCCATAACTACCAACCAAACGGCTCTTGAAGTTCTCAGGATCCAAGGAGTTCACGAAAGGAATTCCCTTTGGCTCATAGGGAGTGTGGTGAGGCATTTCTGGGAAAAGTGGCCTAGAAATAGCCTAATTGTGCAGTTAGTCCCAGAAACTATATATATATGTGTGTGTGTGTGTGTGTGTGTGTGTATTATTACAAAAGGAGTATATACACATGATTATGATTTTTTTAAGTATAAAAATGTAGACAGTAAAAAATTTAAAATACCTTTTAAAATCATTGTCTCCATCCCAGACCCCCAAATTAGTCAGTGTAATAATTTGGTATATATACAGCTAGTCATTTTTTAATATATGTAAATATATATGTAATTTATTTATACTAGTATATGTGTGTGCTTTTATTTAATATTATTTGGATCATGCTAAACAATTACTTGCTTTTTAAAAACTTAATTATATATTCTGAATATTGTTCCTATTACTACATATGTGTATTTTTGCTCTTATCTTATTTTCTATATATTTTTAACAGTTGTGTATTCTTCCATTGTAAAATAATTGTCAGCTAACATTCTTAAAAATATAATTTCCTTCTTAGGATAAATTCCTAGAAATGGAATTGCTAACTGAAGGGGTTCTTTATTTAACATTTTGATAGATATTCCTAAATCACCCTCCAAAAACTATTGTGCCAATTTAAATTATCAGACTTATGTATGAGGCAGAAATACTGCCAGTAGTTCATATAAAGTCATTGGATTATTAAGGTTATACCTTTAATAATTCTTCTAATGTGTTTTAGTCCTGATGGATTTATCACATACTACTTTCTGTGAATGTTAATTACGTATTTGTTTTCTCTCTCCTGCTGGAATTCTTGGAGGGCAGGAATTTTTATCCTGTACATTTTGTGTCCCTTAAGGGACATTGCATAAAGTAAGTACTCAACAAATGTTTTGTTGAACTGTCATTTGCTAAATATATTTTACCCTTGGCTAGGACACAGATTATAGCCAAAACTGCACAAGGATTAGTCATCAGTGATTCATAATTATGCAACCAAGAAGTAGGCCTAAATAGTAGACATTCCTTCGTAGTTTATCCACAACCTTGCTTCCCTTGGGTGCAGTTAAAAGGGTGGTTGTTTATTTAAGGCTCCACTGATTTCTTGTCTCAGTGGAACTTTGAAACTTTTTTATTGCTAATGTGAAAGATATTTTTCATAAGGAATAAAATACTGAATGATACACATTTTAAAAGGAACCACCTTCTGCCAAATGGACTAAGATAAAGAATTTTTTTTTCTCTCACCTAGTGAGCTACATGAAGTAAGAAAACATCTCAAACCTATGCTGATTTGCACAGCTGCCTTTTGAAATATTTTCCTAATGGCCTTGGTTTTTTATTTTTCTTATCTATAGGAATCCTCCTTTTTCATTCTTGTTGTTGTTGTTGTTATGTGCTCTCGAGTCAGCCCCGACTCATAGCGACCCCTCCTTGGGTTTCCGAGGCAGTATGACTACGGAAGTAGATTGCCCCATCTTCCTTCCGAGGAGTGGCTGGTGGGTTTGAACCACCAGCCTCCTGGTTAGTAGTCAAGTGCCTTAGTCACTACTCTACCAGAGCTCCTTTTTCATTCTTAGAGAGACCTTATTTTTTCTGTATTCTGAGAAACTTAGTTCCATTACCAGAGACACTCCAAGGCTTACTTGTCACTTGCTCTACTGGGGTAATGCTGTTATTGTTGGTATGGGGCATTGAGTTGATTGTGACTTAGAGAGTCCCTATAGGGCAGAGTAGAACTGCCCCAAAGGGTTTCCTAGGCTGTAAATCTTTACAGGAGCAGATCACCAGGTCTTTCCTTCTGAGGAGCCGCTGGTGGGTTTAAGTCACCTACCTCTTGGGTAGCAACTGAGTTCTTAACCATTGTGCCATCAGGCTTATCTGCTATTAACATAAATAAACTTCATAATTTTGGTGGCTTAATATGTTTTTCTCACTCACAGTCTGATGCAGGTGGATTTGGTTGGTGGGTGGCTTTCTTCCATGTAGTGATTCAGGGACCCAGCTTTCTCCATATGGTCGGTCTGCCATTCCCTGTGATGCCTTGATGTCTTTCAAGCAGAGAGGAAAATGAGGGCAAAGAAGGCATACACATTTCCTAACTGCTTTGGCCTAGAAGAGATACATATATCATTTCTACTCACATTCTATTGTGTCTAATAGAACTAGGACTACATTTGTACTCACATTCCATTGATAAAAGCTAGTCCTGGTCCTACTAGATACAAGGGAACAGAGAAATGTAGCCCTTGGCTTAACAGCTACCTCTCAGCCACAGCTCCACACTATGGAAAATCAAAAAACAAAAAGACAACCCACTGCCATCAAGTCAATTCCAAGTCAGAGCGACGCTATGGAAGGAAGAACACAGAGTTTTTGAATAGGTTTCTGTCTTATAGATTAGGGAAATGTTAACTGAAAAGTTAAGATCCCACAGCTAGTTAGGTATGTTGTTGTTGTTGTTGTTATGTGCCGTCGAGTCGGCCCCGACTCATAGCGACCCCTCCTTGGGTTTCCGAGGCAGTATCACTACGGAAGTAGGATTGCCCAACCTTCCTTCCGAGGAGTGGCTGGTGGGTTTGAACCGCCAGCCGTCTGGTTAGCAGGCAAGTGACTTAGCCACTATGCTATAGTTAGGTATAGAAAAGGAATTTAGAAGCCAGACCACCTGACTTATATTCAGTTACTCCTTCCTTAATAATACAAAGTGATCCTATCTTGGTTTAAAATATAACCCTACTGGTGAGTCATTACTTTAAATTGCATACTATGACTTTTTTTTTTTAAACTCTTCTTCCCTCTAAGGACGTGACAATGTCTCTTTATTGTGGAATAGCTTACGGGAGAAAATCTTTTTGGTGCTATAGGCTGTTATCAACTTATGTCACTAAGACAAGGTGAGTTTTGACCAACTTGAGTTCTAGTTATTTTGTCATTGGCCCATTAAATTATAAAATCTAGATATCTAAGCAATCCCATTTTAAGGATTAAGCTTGTATTATCAAGATTTACCTATAAGGATGTTCATTAAAATGATTTATAATTGGAAAAATTTTAAACGACCCTAAAAAAAACAAAAAACTCACTGCTGTTGAACCGATTTAACTCATAGCAACCCTCCCTTGGGTTTCCAAAGTGGTATCTCTACGGAAGTAGGTTGTCCGGTCTTCCTTCCAAGGACGTCCAATAATCTCTAAAATGGCTCCCACACTTGAAATAAGTTCTATTAAGATAAGAATTTTGTTTGCTTTACTGTGGTACCCCTAGTGTGTAAATAGTATCTTACATGTAGTAGGTAGTGAAGTATTGTTGAATAAATGAATGAACAATAAGGGAGGAATTAAATAAATTATGGTACCTCCATATGATATAATAATAAACACATTAAAAACTATGTTGAATACTTTTTCATGAGGCTTCCTGGAAATAAGGTAAATAACCCTAAAACTCTCCTAAGAATTAAATGTCAATGAAAGGCAGACTAGAGAAAAAATCTGGATCAGCATGGGAAAATGACAAAAACTTTTTTGTCTCACCCTGGGGAAAAAATTCCCTTGGTAAATATGAAATCATCACAGTTCTGGGGCTTAAATTTCTATTACCTGTGTGGTGTGGTCCAAGAATTCCCAGCCTAAGAAATGAATTTAACTAGTAGTCTTGGGCTGATAATACCCCTGGGGCACCTTGTGGAAGCAAATGTAAAACCTCTCTGGAGAGAGACACACACAATTAGATCTTCCCATATAGAAAGCTCTGGCAAACATAAAGAAGCTCTGGTGGCCTAGTGCCTAAGGCATTAGACTGCTAACCAGAAGTCTGGTGGTTCAAACCCACCAGCCACTCCTTGGAAGGAAGCTTGGGCGACCTACTTCTGTAGTAATGCTGCCTCAGAAACCCAAGGAGGGGTCACTATGAGTAGGATCCAACTCTATGGCAGTGTGTTTGGCAAACATGAGGCCCCATTTTAAAATCTAAAGACACTCAAGGATATAATCCTATGTGAGAGTGAATAGATGACTAAATTGCAATGCTTGTTTTATATATATTGGACATTTTGGTTGTTTGCAATTCTCAGACTGAAACTCCAAGAACTCTGATAGAATTATTGGGTAAAGTTTAAAAAATAAGACTTAGACTGTAAAAATGAATAAAAAAATTCATTTATAAAAAAATGAATCAAAATCATGAGAAAAGAAAATCCTATCAATAAAGAGTATTTTATGATGGAAAAAAAGTTTATATATGTTTAAGAAAAAAAGGCTGTAAAAGGATGATTTCAAATAATATATATACTGCTATATGTCTGGATGCATGATATTAATAAGTAATTTGGAGAATTTCAAGGTGTAAACAATATCAACTTTTCCATTTTTTAATAACTATATTTCTGATTTTTATAGAGTGACTATTTTTGGCTTTTATAATAAGAAAAAAAACATGAAAGTCTTAAAATAATCTAAATATCTTTAGCCTCTACAATCTTGGTATTGTGCTTTCCTTGCTATTATACCATACCTAAAGGAGGAAAATGAATTTTTTAAAATAGAGCTTCTGATCAAGAAGAACATAAGGAACTTTGGGTTCTCAGTTCCAGTGAGGTCCCAGTTTAAGGTCTTAACCTGGGTGTTGTTGTAAGTGTTTTGCTTGTTAGGGTCATTAGGGCAAAGCACAGGTTGTACCATTTCTTGCTGTTGTTTTGTGAAGGCAGCAGTATTTATTTCATTGTTTATATTTGGAAACTTCTGAGTGGCACATGTCTCTCCTTTGACATACATTGGGTATTTGCCCAGGAGACTGCAGCCACTCATTATAAGTTTTAAAATATTATGAATCTTAAAGTCTCATGTTTCTTTTGTCATCTGTTATAAAGAGCTCACTGTATCTCCTTTCATCAGGCAGGGTAAATGGGTTCTTTAATGATGCCACTGGTGCTTTTTATCATTTTGCTTTGTATTTTCATGTTGAGCCAACTTTGCCCACTGGTTTTACAAAAGCTCCCAGATCCTCCTATTAGTGTGAACTGTGTTTCCCACTTAAGAGACAAAAGTCTGCCATACACCTGAGAGGCTATTTTAGGGCTTTGAACAGGCAAAAATGGGTAACCCTAAGGTCCCAGAAGGAGATTTCACATTTACTCCACTGAGTCACATTGACAGACCCTCACCTGATTCCCAAGGTTCTTGAAGAGATAGATACAGAACATTCTTAATAAAGATACTGGAAAAGCCTAGGACTTGTTCCACTTCTGTCTCTTTTGTTGTTGTTGTTTGCCGTCGAGTCGACCCTGACTCATAGCGACCCCTCCTTGGGTTTCTGAGGCAGTATCACTACGGAAGTAGGATTGCCCAACCTTCCTTCCGAGGAGTGGCTGGTGGGTTTGAACCGCCAGCCGTCTGGTTAGCAGGCAAGTGTCTTAGCCACTATGCTACCAGAGCTCTGTCTCTTTTAGAGAACCTAATTTAAGATGTTCTCTTTTTCCACATATTTATATTGACTACTGAAAATATTATCCCTACTTTGTAAGGCACTCTGGTGGCATAGTGGATAAAGCATTTGGCTGCTAACCAGAAGGTCAGCGGTTCAAACCCACCAGCTGCTCCTAGGAAGGAAGATGGGGCATTCTACTTCTGTAAAGATTTACAGCTGCAGAAACTCAATGGGAGTTGTAATGAGTAGGAATTGACTTGATGGTAGTGAGTTTATATAAGTCAAATATAGCCTTCATTTTCCCATCAGTGATCCCTTAAGGCTAGTAAAGATAGATTTCCATTTTGGGGCTACATGTTTGAAATCAGGGTACCTTGAAGAGCATATGTGCTATTTTCCAAAGGTTAAGTGAAAATTACTGAAGGTTTAGAGGTTGTTTTTTGTCTTTACCAATAAAGTCTGCACCCATCTTTAGATATCCCATGGCTGATGTTTTATCACCGTGCTTGTTTTCCTTTCACTCCACTGTACGTAAATTCTTGCCTCACAGTGTATAATATTGGCAGAGTACCTTGAAGTTCAATTCAGTAAATATTTATTACCCTTGAAGGTCAATTCAGTAAATATTTATTGAGTTGAGCCATTCACTGTTCTAATTACTGGAGATACAAAGCTGAGTAAAGTAGACCCTGCCCTTACAGAGATGATAGTCTTGTAGGCCACCTGTCTGTTAATTTGTTGTAGTGTGGTGGATTGCATATTGCTATGATGCTGGAAGCTATGCCACCAGTATTTGAAATACTAACAGGGAGCTTCCAGACTATGACAGACTAGGAAGAAAGGCCTGGTAATCTACTTCTGAAAATTGTTGTTGTCGTTGTTGTTATGTGTCGTCGAGTTGGACCCGACTCATAGCGACCCCTCCTTGGGTTGCCGAGGCAGTATCACTACGGAAGTAGATTGCCCAACCTTCCTTCCGAGGAGTGGCTGTAAATCTGTGGATAACAACAGAATATTGTCCAATATAGTGCTGGAAGGTCAGTCTCCAAGGCTGGAAGACACTACACAATAGCCACAGCAGTGGACTTGACCATACGAACAGCCATGAAGGTGGTGCAGGATCAGAAAGCGTTTTGTTCTGTTATACATAAGGTCCATAAGTCAGAGTTGACACGATGGCAACTAATAACTATCACAAGTCTTGCAGGGGAGATAGATTAGCAAATGGTATAACATAAGTGCAAGGAGTTCTGGTGGTGCAGTGGTTAAGCCATTTGGCTGCTACCCCAAATATCGGTGGCTTGAACCCACCAGCTGCTCCATGGGAAAAGGATGAGGCAGTTTGCTTCTGTAAAGATTTATAGCCTTGGAAACCCAATGGGGTTCATTATGAGGCAGAATTGACTTGATGGCAGTGAGTGAGATAAATAAAATAAGTGCAGCCCTATTTACAATAGCAAAAAGATGGAAACAACCTAGGTGTCTATTAACAGAAGAATGGATAGCCAAACTATGGTACATACACACAAAGGAATACTATGCAAACCTAAAGAATAACATAGAATCTGCATAACATGGATGAACTTGGAGGACATTATGCTGAGTGAAATATGTCAATCACAGAAGGACAAATATTGTATTAGTCCATTATGGTAAAAGTCAAGGAAAGGTTTATCTATGAAAGGAAAGTTTCTTTGTTGGTTACCAGGGGTGGGAGGGGAGGGAAGGAGAGGGAACACTGCTAGATAGGAGAGACAAGTATTGATCTGGGTGAAGACAAGGGCAGTGTACCAAAAGTGAATGATCAACATGGCATTGAGGAAGAGGAAGACCTAGAGAGGTATATGGGAGGTACAGACAACAAAGATGAACCCTTTTGCAAATATGGTACTGCATTGTCAGTGATGGCAAACATTGATCTACGGGTGGATAGATGGGTGGACAGGCTGAACGATTAGGTATGTCCATGCAGGGGGGAGTGTGCCCATGACCACGTATGGGCTGGGCAGACAATGTTTCTGCAAGAGTATTTGCATGTTCTATAAGGAGCTCTGGTAGCGTAGTACCTAAGCATTTGACTGCTAACCAGAAGTCTTGAGGTTCAAATCCACCAGCCACCCCTTGGAAGGAAGATTGGGCAATCTACTTCAGTAGTGATACTGCCTCAGAAACCCAAGAAGGGGTTGCTATGAGTCAGATCCAACTCAACTACAGTGAGTTTGGTTTGGGTTTTTTTGGATGAGAATTTCTAGATCTATATATAGTGCAGCTGACAAGAGACAAGGTTGTAGTCACTTCTTGGCCACAGCCAGCTACCCAGAAGGAGTGAGTAGTTGGACCTGTGGGCTCAGGATCATGGTTGCAGGGGACATCAAGCTCAGCTGGCATAATATATATACAAAAACATTGTTCCTCATCCTACTTTGGCAAGTAGCAACTGGGATGTTAAAAGCTTGCAAGTGACCATCTAGATGCAATGATGGGTCTCTCCTCATCCACAGCAAAGAAGAATGAAGAAAACCAAAGATGCATGGAAACAATTAGTCCAAGGGACTGGTACACCATGCAATCCTCAGCCTATATGACTATGAGACCAGAAGAACTAGATGGTGCC
>NW_006921657.1:3351283-3352319 GCF_000298275.1 Orycteropus afer afer | reverse complement strand
TGTGGGGCTGGCGCGGGATCGGGCAGTGTTTTGTTCTGCTGTGCATGGGGTCGCTATGAGTCGGAAACGACTCAACGGCACTTAACAACAACAACTGTTCCTCAATCCATCTTATTTTTTGATGTATAGACTGCAACTGTTAGTACACTTCTCCCTAAATACTTCAGTATGCATAATAATAACAACTAGAATTAATATTTATGCACAGTGGTTATTTGCTTTTTTCCTTGGGGGTAAAATTTACATATGAAATGTAGCAGTAGAACTTCACTGAAGCTGAATGCAGCTGTAGCCTCTCCTGCTGTCACTTCTCTTTTGCATCAGAACAAACCTAGTAGGGTTAAGCATTGCAGTTTAACACCTAACTCCAGACCTGTAGAGGTTGGGAGATTTAGGGTGTTCCCCAAAGTATTGCACTGAAACTTTGGAGCCTTCGTGCTACTTTGCAAATGGGCTATCTGTATCACCCTTCCCACTGCAGGGCTGTCCTGAATTAATCTGAGTGCTTGTAGGTGAAAGTCTGGAAGAAACCATCCGTCGGGAAGTTGCAGAAGAGGTGGGATTAGAGGTGGAAAGACTGCAGTATTCTGCGTCCCAGCACTGGCCCTTTCCTAATAGCTCACTCATGATTGCTTGTCATGCAACTGTGAAGCCAGGGCAGACAGAGGTAAGTTCTTATGCTTCCCTTATGCTGTGGTATTTCCTTTGCTTCATCCATTCTGCCAGTCAGCAAGTACCTGTGTGCACTGTCTAGATTGCTCAAAGCTGTAAAGTATATGATTTGTACCCTCAAAGAATTTGCAGTCTAGTAAAGGAAACAAATAATCACTATGAAATTTGAGTTGCCCAACATGACCAGCCTTTTCCCTTATACATAACCTCAGTCATGAAATGATTTATCATTCATTATCAGGATTTTTTGGAGCTCTGGTGGTATAGTGCTTGTGATGGTTATGTTTGTATGTCAACTTGGCTAGGCCTGGTTGAGTGGCTGGGCAGCTGGATGTAGTATTCCCCATGATGAGACTGGTAATCA
>NW_006921657.1:3343577-3351183 GCF_000298275.1 Orycteropus afer afer | reverse complement strand
CTGTATGGAAGATGAATTTGCTCTGTAAACTTTCACCCAAATCACAATTAAAAAAAAAAAGTGCAGCCACAGAAGTATGAGCAAGGTACACAGTAGGGCAAGGTACACAGTAGGACAAGAGAGGGGAACTACTTGCAGCCATTTCAGATTGTCTTTGGAGCAAGTTAGGATGTAAATAAATGAAAGAAAATAACCATGGTAGAGAGAGACATAGGAGCAGAATTTTCAGAGATGAAATGCTGTACAAACTAAGTGTGGTTTAGTAATGTTTTGATTATTTCCCAAACACAGGTATATGTTTGAACTAAAGGAAGATGATGATGCATGTAAAAAAGCCCAGCGTACGGGAGCATTTTACCTCTTTCATAGCTTGGCTCCTTTGCTTCAGAAATCAGAGCATGAGCATCAGTTCCTGGCCCCCCAGCACAGTCTATTAGGTAAGCCAAGAGTGGACCAGTAGAGTAAACTAGCCTGTTGCCACTAAGCACAATTCAGTCCATACTGAACCTCTTAGAAAAATACTTTAGAGTCCAGATGTTTTCAAACAATCTCTTAAGTCTCAAGCTTGTGTTAACTGCTTCTGCTAATTAATAATTTAGTGTATGATCCAGAGTTTCCCAGTCAAATACTGTTTTTTTGTTGATATTGACCACTAATGACTGAGACCAGGGGTCAGCAAAATGGCAGTCCAAATCAGGCCCACTAACTTTATTTTAAAATTTTTATTGTGAACTTGGTAAAAGTTTACAGAGCAAATACATTTTCCATACAGCAGTTCATATACATTTTGTCTCATGACATTGACTATTGTCAGTTGTGTGACAATTCCTCACAATGTAATAGCTCTCTTCCCACTTGCTCCCCATAGTTACTTCTTCTCTGTATCCTTCCATCCCATGCACTCCCGCCCCCCAAGCTGTTGCACTGTCTCCCTGTGCAAACACTGCCCTTCTGTTCTCCCATGATAGATCACTCCAAGTTCACTACCTATTTTTATAAATACATTTTTTTTGGAACACAGCCACACTTATTAGTTTACATATTGTCTATGGCTAGTTTTGCACTACAACATGAGAGTTGAGTATTTGCAGCAGATTGGATGGCCCACAGAGTAGTGCCTAAGGCATTGGCTGCTAACTAGAAGGCTGGTGGTTCAAACCCATGAGCCACTCCCCGGAAGGAAGATTGGGCAATCTATTTCTGTAGTGATACCACCTGGGAAACGTAAGAAGGGGTCACTATGAGTCGGATCAGACTCAAGGGCAGTGAATTTTAATTTTCAGTGCTTAGTAAGTTAACTCTCATATATCTTACAAATTAGGGAATATGTTTCCTTCATGATACAGTCGGACTATTACACACTTCAGTCTTAAACGTGGAAAGAATTCCTTCTTTGTTCTAAACTCCTTAGGTTGCTGATGAGGAAACTGAGGCCTAGAGAAGTTGAGTGATTCGACCAAGGTCATATAATAAACTAGCTGGTTCAGGGGAGGGGTGGTATGGAAAGGGTATGTGACCAGTGTGGTAACATTGAGGAAAGAAAAGACACAGAAACATGCATAAAAGATACAGACAATAGAGGCTGTTTTGGTTACCTAGTGCCGCTTTGATAAGAATATACCACAAATGGGATGGCTTGAACAAATAGTTTATTCTCTTATAGTTTGGGAGGCTAGAAGTCTGAGTTCAAAGTGCCAGGCTCTTGGGGCTGTGTGAAAGCCCCTCAACCTTGGGCTGCAGCTCTGCCTCTTGTTTCTGGCCCACTGAAGCTTGAGGCATCTCTTTACTCAAGCAACTACTAGCTACTGAGCCTAACAAACCCAAGGTTGACAAATAAAATGGCACAGTCCCGATGTTACCAAACCACAGGGCAGCCATTAATTCAAGTCCATTGAAAGTCCCAAGGTCAGCAGAACATGGCAGGCTGCTGAATGACAACATGGCTACATGCAGGGTTCAAGCATGCCATAAGCTAGAGATCATTCCCAAAGCTGCTGCTTATATACAGGAAGCAGACCACATCCCTAAAGCAGCTACTCAGCTGCTCCAATACATTCCACCATAGACTTGATTAGCAATCTTAACATGGGGAATAACTACATCCAGCTGCCCAGCCACTCAACCAGGCCTAGCCAAGTTGATACACAAACTTAACTACCACAGAGGCAAATACTATTACATGCACAATAGAGCATTACCACTGGCACGAAACACCAGGCTACAGGTAAATGTATAGACAGGTGAGAAGATCAGGTGGGGGTAGCCAAACAGGAACTCACCCTAGACCAAGGATAGATTTGGCTGAAGACAATCTTACATACGCACTTGTGCTACAAAATTATCCACATACATTAAATAAGCAACAGAAGACAGGGTTGGAGTAGCTTCTCAGAGAAAACCAAACACCTTGAGAAAGAGAATCACTGGGCCTGAGAGCTCGGGACCAGAGTCTTGGGGGATATCATGCTCAGTTGGCACAACATAGTACATAAAAATCTTGTTCTATATCCTACTTTGGTAAGTAGCAACTGGGGGTCTTAAAAGCTTTCAAGCAGCTATCAAAGATGCATCTAAGATGCAAGATGGTCTCCTCTCATCTAGAGCAAAGAAGAGTGAAGAAAATCAAAGTCATCTGGAAATAGTTATTCCAAAGATAAGATGGACCATGAGGATTCAGCCTTCACGACCCAGACCAGAAGAACTAGATGCTGCCCAGCTACTAATACCAACCACTTGGAAACGGATCAAAATTAGAGATCCTGGATAGAGTGGGAGGAAAAATGTGGAACAAAATTAAAAAACACAAAAATGATCAGAATAGAGACTGGTCGGATAGAGACTGGTGGAGACTATGGCTCCAGGTTACCCTTCAGGCCTAGAAGTGGACTCATTCCCGTGGATTGACTCTTAGCCCAATAGCAGAAAGACCTACGTGCAGAACACATACCCCAGGGAGATGCACCCACCTGCTCTAGAGAGATGCACACCTTAGATCAACCAGCCATGAGACATCAGAGGGGCAGCATTCACATACAGGGAAAGCTGGACAGACAGGAATATATGGATAAGAAAGGCACAGGGAGGGGGCAGTCACAGGGAGGAGAGGGGAGAAGGGTTTTTTATGGTTGGGGATGGTAATCGGGGCTATGAAATCAAATGTACATGAACTGTTGAATATAAAACATCTGTTTTGTAAATTTGCACCCAGACCACAATAAAAAATTTTTAAAAAATAAATAATGAACTAGCTGCAGGACAGTGACTGGTAGCCAGATATAGAGACTTCAAACTGAAGTAAATGATTTCTCAAACATCTAATATGTGGCTGTGGTGATTCAATTTTACAAAGTCCTTGGTTGGTGCAAATGGTTGGAAGTTGGAGGTTGGAGTCTACCCAGAGGTACTTCAGAATAAAGGCTTGAGGACTTTAAAAAAAGAAGCCACTGAAAACCCTATGGAGCACAGCTCTGGTCTGATACACATGGGCTTGCCATAAATCAGAATTGACTCGATGGCTGGTTTGGATTTTAGGTTTTGGTTCAATTAAAACCTCTGTGTTTTTCTTTTTCTCCCTTCTCTTTCTTTTCTGTTTCTTAGAGTTGGAAAGACTCCTGGGCAAGTTTGGGCTGGACACACAAAAGATAGAAGATTCTGTACTGATTGGCTGCTCTGAACGGCATGAAGCATGGTTTGCTCTGGATCTAGGTCTGAATAGTCCCTCTTCCACAAATGGTATGTAACATTATTCCTAACGGGTGCTTCCCGTTGGTTTTCAGACTTTGGAGTTTCACCTAACAGTTAAGAGTTCAAGGAAAATTTTGGGATTACGAGAAGAGTCAGTTTCCTATTTTTTAAGTAAGGAGATTAAATAAAAATACTGCCACCTATTAGGATCACATCATCATCATTTAAAAGAAAACAATGGATGTATTTCTTTTTTTTTTTTTAGTTATTTGGATAAAAGTTTACAGTACATATTCATTTTCCATAGTAGTTCATACACATTTTGTTTCATGACAATGTAACAGCTCTTCCCACTTCCTCCCTGTAGTTATCTCTTCTCTGGGTCCTTCTTTCCTATGCATTCCTGCCCTCTGAGCTATCTCCCTGTGCAAATACTGCACTTCTGATCTCCCAAGATTGATTGTTCTAAGGAGTATATCTACCTGGTGTAAATGTTCACCCTATATGCCTGTCTATTACTTGGCCGGAAGCCACAGGAGTGAGTTCAATTCCAGGCCTGAAGGGTGACTAGGGGCCATAGTCTCAGGGATTTCACTAGTTTCTATCAGACAAGTTATCCTGGTCATTTTTATGATGTTGAGTTTTGTTTGCACATTTTTCTCCCACTCTATCCAGGATCTCATGCACTGATCATTTCTGAGTAAAACAAAGGGCATTTTTAATGCTTCCTTTCTTGATGCAGGTGGTGGCACACAGATGTTTGTTATGTTATTCTCTGTTCCTCTATGCCTTTGTATGAGGGCGGTGGTGATTCAGTGGTAGAATTCTCGCCTTCCGTGTGGGACACCCAGATTTGATTCCCAGCCAGTACACCTCAAGCACAGCCACCATTTGTCAGTGGAGGCTTGTGTGTTGCTCTGATGCTGAACAGGTTTAGCAGAGCTTCCAGACTAAGACAAACTAGGAAGAAAGGCCTGGAAATCTACTTCAAAAACTCAGCCAGTGAAAACCCTATGAATCAGAACAAAACCTTATGAATCCTGTTGTGTGTGGAGTCACTGCCTTAGTTCTCTAGGGCTGTTATAGGTTTTTGCTATAGCAGAAATACCACGAATGGGCGGCTTTAACAAACAGAAATTTATTTTCTCACAATTTAAGAGGCTAGAAGACCAAATTCAGGGTTCTGGCTCTAGGGGAAGGCTTTCTTTCTGTTGGCTCTTGGGGGAAGGTCCTCGTTCCTTGGTTCCCTGGTGATCTTCCTGTGGTATGGCATCTGTCTCCCCTCTCTCTGCTGGTTTCTCTATGTCTAATCTGGTCTTTTTATATCTCAAAGGTGATTGGCTTAAAACACACCCTACACTGATTTGGCCTCTTTACATAACAAAGGAAACCCATTCCAGATGGGATTATAACCACAGATAAGGGTTAGGATTTATCACACATATTTTTTGGGGGACATATTCAATCCTTAACAGTTGCTGTGAGTTGGGGGCTGACTCCATGGCAGCTAACGACAACACTCCTTTATACAATTTATGTATCTTAAATGAGGAGCCCTGGTGGTGCAGTAGTTAAGCCCTTGGCTGCTAACCAAAGGTCAGCAGGTCAAACCCACCAGCAGCTCCATGGGAGAAAGATGTGGCAGTTTGCTTCTCTAAAGATTACAGCTTTGGAAACCCTATGGGCAGGTCTACTGTGTTCCATACGGTTGCTATGAGAGACTTGATGGCAACAGGTTTTTTGGCTTTTAATGTTTCCCTAAACTTGCCTGAATATCTGGTATTCACCTGGTGCTTGCTAAAAAAAATACAGGTTTCAGGACCTCACTACATACCTGCTGCTTTAGAATCTCCAGGTAGGGGCTTGGGAGCCTGTATAGTTTGTACTTTCCCCAGGTGAGACTTATTAGACAAGTTTAGGAAACACTCTTCTAACAGGATAGATTACAAAGGGTCCCTCAGGCAGAGCTTGACATTTGTTTTCTTTCTCTTCCCTAATTTTCTAGCTTCCTTACAGAAACCTGAAATGGAGACAGAGCTCAAGGGGTCTTTCACTGACTTGAGGAAGGCTGTCTTTCAGCTGAATGAGAAGGATGCCTCCTTGCTGTCCATGGTAAATTCTAATTCTTTAATTCTATAGGAGATTTAGTAAAACAGTGTATGTAGGTGAAGGCATGCATACACCAGGCTAGAATGACTTTGGATTTCTTATTCTGCAGATCTCTACAAACCTTGGTAGAAAGAAAATGTGCTGTAGGGAGATTGCTTATTCTTTCTTTTGCCCTTTATAGAAGAAAGGCAGGCAGACAGCTGTTTTTGCCAGAACCACCCTTAAGCAACATTTTCTCCTAAGGACATGCAAATCTATGGCAATAGGCTACATCAGTTTCCTAGATGTTTTTAATGACCATCACATAATATACACACTATCATGTTTTTCCTATGAAGTCATTTTACATATTTTAATGATTTTTCCTCACAACTTTTTATTTCACTTGCTAAAGTACTTTTTTTGGACCTCTGGTAGCGTAGTTCCTAAGACACTTGATTGCTAACCAGAAGGCTGGTGGTTCAAACCCACCAGCCACTCCTCGGAAGGAAGGTTAGGCAATCTACTTCCGTAGTGCTACTGCCTTGGAAACCCAAGGAGGGATTGCTATGAGTCAGGTCTGACTTGACAGCACGTAACAACAACAACAACAACAAAGTACTTTTGATAGTCTCTTTAATTGAAAAAGATAGCTCTAAACATTTTTCAGTTGCAAAAACATTCCAGCTTTATTGGAAAGGAGTACATGGAGGGAGTCAACCATATTAGAGATGTTTATTTTTAAACTAGATAATAAATACATGGAAGTTCATTATATTACTTTATGTATTTTATCTGTTTTAAATAATTTATAATACATGGAAAATATGCTCTCTTTTGTTTATACTTCTGATGTTAAAGAAACATGTTCATATAGTCTCCTTATCTTGATATTTAAACAGTTAATAACCTGTTAAAGTAGGTGAGCTGGAAATGGAGTAGCATTTCCCATTTGAGTTGCTGAAGGTACCACCAAGTCCAGTGGTGTTATAGATAAGCCCTGCATTCTCTCCAAATGAAACCAGGCCCATCTTTGTGTTCCCAGGCACAGGCTCTTCTCCGTTGGCATGCTGCCCATCAGTTCTGCAGCAGAAGTGGGCAGCCTACCAAGAAGAACATGGCTGGCAGCAAGCGTGTGTGCCCTTCCAATAAGATCATCTATTACCCACAGGTAAGCATCACTTTAAGATGACAGTAATCCATGAAGGCTGGACACTACTGTGTCCTGGAAAAAGAAGCTGTACAATCAAAAGGCTTTTTTAAATCATCCATTCCTTCATCCTCCATGTCCCCAAAGGCTCAGTAACAATTTTTGTCGTCTTTTCTCTAGATGGCTCCTGTGGTGATCACTCTGGTGTCAGATGGGACCCGATGCCTACTTGCCCGCCAGAGTTCCTTTCCCAAGGGAATGTATTCTGCTTTGGCAGGTTTCTGTGATATAGGTAAGGAGTTTAGGGCATATGCAGGTGACACTGGAGGACATGAAACACAGTAGATATTTCTCTGTGTTGCCATAGTATCTGGGGTCTCAAGCACATTCTTCCCTGTCATTTCAAGAAAACCGCCTCCTGGCATTATAATTTTCCAATATTAGACAAATTTTTAAATGTTCAGCAAGTTGGAAGAATTATAAATACCTGTACACCCACCACCTAGATACTATCATTTTTTACTATACTTACTTTGTCACATACCTATCCATTTATCCATTCCTCTGTTCCTCAACAACACAAATGGAGGCTGTACACGTGGACTTCACCAGATGGAACACACAGGAATCAGATTGACTACATCTGTGGCAAGAGGCGGTGGAAAAGCTCAATATCTTCAGCCA
>NW_006921657.1:3331559-3340252 GCF_000298275.1 Orycteropus afer afer | reverse complement strand
ATGGCCTGCCGTGTGGTTTGGTAACATCAGAACTGTGCCTTTTTACTTGTCAACCTTGGGGCTTCTCAACCTCAGCAGCCAACAGCTGTTTGAGTGAAGAAATGCCTCTAGCTCCAGTGAGCTGGGAGCAGGAGGCAGAGCTGGACCCCAAGGTTGAGGGGCTTTCACCCAGCCCCTAGAGCCTGGCACTTTAAACTCGGACTTAAACCTCCAAATTGTAAGAATAAACTCCTGTTTGTTAAGGCCATCCTATTTGTGGTATATTTCTTGTCAGAGCAGCACTAGGTAACCAGAACAGTGCCTAAGGAATTTAACTGCTAACCAGAAGGCTGGTGGTTCAAATGCACCAGCCACTCCTCGGAAGTAAGACTGGGCAGTCTACTTCCTTAGAGATACTACTCGGAAATCCAAGGAAGGGTTGCTGTGAGTCAGCACAGACTCCACAGCAGTGAGTTTGGTTTTGCTGGTTTTATCAGGATTTAACAGAATGCCTTCCATATAGTAAGGCATACAATAAATACAGTTGGCTCTCCTTATCCACAGGTTCTGCATCCATGGAGGCAGCCAACCACGGACTGCAAATATTGAGGGGTAAACAAAAAGGCAATTAAACGGTCAAGGAAATCTCTCAGAGACTGAGACGGAGTGTAAAATGCAATTTACATAGCATTTACATTGTATTAAGTATTATAAGTAATCTAGAAATGATTTAAAGTGTAGGGGAGGATGTGCTTATGTGATATATGTAAACACTGCACCATTTTATATAATGGACTTGAGCATCCACAGATTTTTGTTATCCATGATGGCCTTGCAGATACTGAGGGATGACTGCAAAGCAAATTTAATGATTGATTTCAAGATTGGTTTTATTACTCAAGTCAGTCAGGATGTTGGGGACTAATGCTGTAGAATCATAGGAACTTCTAGTTGAAAAGGGCTTAGATGCTGTCTTACTGAACTTCATCTTGCTCTTCTGTAGCATCCCTGATAGATGTCGAAAGTCTGCCTGTTGTGCACTTCAATTTCTGTAGAATGAATTTTATCTCATCTGTCTCACCTTCCTGTGGATGTAGCTTGCAGTACTGTGCTTCTTTGTAAGAAAAGATATTATACTATTGATTATCATTAACCCTTAGACTTTAAAAAAAGAGTAACATTTGTATGTTCTTTAATTAAAAGAGCTGTACAATCAGTAGAAGCACAAAGAAAAACAATTATTATTTATAATTGACCCCTCAATGATAACTAGTTTTCCAGAATAACTTAAATGTATTTTATTTAAAAAAAAACCTATTAAAAAAAATGCATTTAACTCTCATCTATTAATTCTCTTTTGCTCCTGGGCAATATCTCAAACTGATTTTCTCCCAGCCTGGGGATCCCAGGTTCTGGAACCATTCTTTCATTTTTGGCCATAGTAATCTAACTTTTATACCTCCTGACCTCACATCCTGTTCCTCCTTATATCTTTCAGATCCAGGTGAACTTGAGAGAACTGGAAGCAGCTGCCTGGTTCAGCCATGATGAAGTGGCTACAGCCCTGAAGAGAAAGGGCCCCTATATCCAACAAGAAGATGGGACTTTCCCATTGCGGTTGCCTCCCAAGTTGGCCATTGCCCACCAGTTAATTAAGGAGTGGTTGGAAAAACAGAGCTGTTCTTCTCTGCCTGCTTAGCCCAGATCAAGCCACCTACATTTCTCATGAGTGTCCCTGAGGGACTTACCAGCGATTGATTGCTAAAAGGGAGGTCGCAAAGGCCATTTCCAGGCCAGTCTCATAATGCAGAGCAGGTGAGCTGAACAGGTGAGCCTACAAAACATTTCTACCAGCAGTGTGAACCAAAGTTCTTACTAATGGACCATCAGTCCATGTGAGAAGAAAAGCTGATTAGATGTCAACTGTCAAAATCAGTGGGAAGACTGAGGCTTTAATTTGTATATGGGCCTTTGTTCACCCATTTTCTCCTTAGACCTTGGAAGGAAACTGGCACGAGGCTTGCAACACTGGGTTTACACTAACTGCCAACATGTGCTTAGTAAAAATTCTATCTTAGTATTGAAAATATACAGGAAATCTCAAGTCAATACTGAGTTACTTTATATTTTATAGAATTAGAATAGTACAGCATAGCATGTTTGAATTCTTATACAGCTAATTATCTTGTACATGGGAAATAAAGGTCATGATATTTTGTTAAGTCACTCAAAGGGAAGTGGGCACTGGATCAGGGCCTTCCTTTGCATTGAGCCAGATGCAGTGAGGTTCTGTGAAGGTAGGTGAATCCCAGTGGGGCTTAAGATAGTGTCTTTTGTTGTTCTCAGCTCAGTTTGTGAACCAGGGAAAAGATCATTACTTTGCCATGCTTGTTTTCCTAGATGTAAAATGGTTGCTGCCATTTGCAGCATACTCAGTAAATGTTGATTTTCAACTAAGGGGTTAGTGTCCATGGTAGTTAAATAAGAGTTGTATTTCTTTAAGTCTTCTGAAGGGGAGAATAAAGTGGTTCCATTTCTTGAGCTTTATGGGATAAACTAATTTTAGGATTTTTCATTGTTCACATATGCCATTCTGTGAATGGAGATGACTTTATTTGGGGAAAATAAAATACAAATTTCCACTCCTTTGTTCAGATGTGTTTTTCTGTCCTCTGAAGTGAGGAAATTGCAGAAATTTGGGAGGCATGTCTTTATTTGTATGATAGTTGTTTAAGTCCAGGTTCAGAGGAGTCTGTAGAAAGACTAATGCAATGTGCAGATAAAATACTCTCAGAAGTTTATATTCAAAAGAAGAATGGTTGGAGAAAGTCTTATCTTCAGATAATTCCAGGTACAAGTATTAAAAACTCAAGCCTGAAATCCTGGGAGTATTCACACATCAGGGTCTCGTAGGGCTAAGCATAAAGGATCCTAGAACTTAAAGAGTTGAAGCACTCTTTACTCCAAAGGGTCATTGCTCTTTCCACTGCAGCAAACCATCAGTGTTTTGGGGAAACAAAAATGCCTTCACCAGGAAATATTGTGGGTAATAGGTGATGGAACTGTCTTGTTAAATTGTCAGCTTCCTTTAAACAGGCTAAATCCAGCAAGTGGAAGGGAAAATCACTCTCAAAAGAAGAGAGATCCTGAGATTTCTTCATATCTTGCAGTTAGAAGAAAACAGTTCAGGGTCCATGTGTACTACCCTCTCACAATCTTTTCTATCTCTACGTGGGTGTGTTTATGAGCACATGTGTACACATCCCGGGTCTGAAAATACTGATAGCAAGGGGAGTGTGCAGGATTCCTGGTTGTGAGTTTCTCAAACTTACCATGGAGTAACTGTTTACTTTTTGATTAATGTGTTTTCTTGGAAAAGATGAGAGTGGTTAATAGGAGAAGCTACAACACTGAACTTTGTTTCCCAGGATTCAGTGGGAGGAGGACTTTGCTGCTATAGAATTCTAACATATCTAAGAGCTGAGGCAGAAGAGGGCAGGGTAGAAACCTGGGTACTAAAAATGGCAGATAAATAAAGGAAGCATTAATACAGGACTTACCTAGCTAGCAAATGTGTGGCAATAAATTATGAAGGTACTAAGAACAAAGAAGAACCCAGCTGCATCCATGAACAGAGTATCAAAAATGGGTAAAACTAAAACAAACCTATTTGACATCAGAGTGAGCCTGGCTCAAGGTAGGTAAGTCCTAGTAACTGCAATTAAAAAGCAACTCATTTCTTTTATTGGTTTGTCTATTTCCTTTTCTCACCTAACATTTAATCCTTAAATGAAAATAAAATTAACTACACTGTGAGGAAACTTTTTTCTCATAATTGAGCTGGTGTAGTATTCTGGAATTGCATTTTTAACAAAGAGAAATGTAATTTCAAAATAAAAACATTTATTTTAAGTTATTAAAAACATAATAATATTGCCCTATGTGATTAAAAGCATATTTTAATCAGATGCTTCTGTTAAATCAGTGTGTAACACTTTGTCTTTTCCTCAGCTCATGTCAGTCAATGCTACTGTAAAAATGAGAGGAAAAATTGGAGGGGTATGGAATATTTACTTCCTTATTTGGAATAGTAGATTCTGAAATGGAAACTCTACTATACCATTTTTCAATATCCTTCTTGGTCTCTGGAAAGGGAGCACAATGGAATTATTTCCACTGTATTGACTTTCATAGGGCAAGATATGATATAGTGAGGGCATCTCTTTGCTACATACAGTGACAGTAAAGGAAAAATCAGAGACACAGATTGTAGGAACATGGTCAGTAATTGGAATTGTTTGTAGATCAGACTTGATTCTTTTTAGGAGGAATCATCCTAAAATCATCTTTAAAATAAACATGTTTCATCTTGGTAGTCAACTATGACTCACAGTGACCTCTCCTTGGGTTTCTGAGGTGGTATTTCTATGAAGCAGATTGCCCAATCTTCCTTCCAAGGAGTAGCTGGTGGGTTTGAACCAACAGCCTTCTGGTTAGCAGTCAAATGTCTTAGGCACTACGCCACCAAAGCTCCTATAGATACATTAGTTATATTAAATATCAAACCTCTATTTATTAAATTGGAGTCCTTAGGTAGTACAAACAGTTAATGCTCAATTGCTAACAGAAAAGTTGGAGATTCATGTCCATCCGGAGGTACCTAGGAAGAGAGGCCTGGCAATCTACTTTAGAAAAAGCAGCCATTAAAAACCATGTAGAACACAGTTTTACTCAGACATACACAAGATCCCCATGACCTGGAATCTATGCAACTTTATTTTTTTCCCTTAAAATATAGACAAGTATAATATTATCAGTGGAGAAGGATCTCTTGGTGAGACTTGGAAAAATAACCCCATGATTTTGTAGTAATTCTTTGTGATAGAATTAGCATCATATAAAACACCAACGATATTCTCCATAAAAGATGTTGATCAAAGAATCTATAGAAGTATCCTGATCAAAAGCAGAAAAACACAGAACATAATTTTAAGTTCTCACAGAACCCAGAATTCTGGAGCCATGGGTGCTGGATAAACAAACCTCCCTGAATATTGCCCTCAGATAATCTTTAAACTTTAAACCAAAAATATCCCCTGAAGTCTTCTTAAAACCAAACAATAGTTTAGCTCAAAGCTCAATTAGTAAAGACTATCTGCCTTGGGCATTGTGCTCTTTTAAGAACTATCTATACAGCATTAAATTGACAACATTAACTCAAAAGATTAGATAGGGCAATGATTAGATAACTCAAAAGATTAGTGGGCAGTGAGTTTATGTTGATGGAGGAGGAACACAGAAAAGGAAGAAGAGAATGGTTGCGCAACTCAAAGAATATAATCAGTGTCACTGTACGTGTAGAAACTGTTAAACTGGTGTATGTTTTGCTGTGTGTATTTTCAACATCAACAAAATTATTAAAAATAAAAGTAGCAGTAAGGTGTTTTTTTTGTTGTTGTTATGTGCCGTCGAGTCGGACCCAACTCCGACCCCTCCTTGGGTTTCCAAGGCAGTATCACTGTGGAAGTAGGATTGCCCAACCTTCCTTCCGAGAAGTGGCTGGTGGGTTTGAACCGCCAGCCTTCTGGTTAGCAGTCAAGTGCCTTAGGCACTAAGCTACCAGAGCTCCTAGGGTGTTTTTAGTAATTCACAGATATATCTATCTGGCTTAACTTTTTAGACCCTGTGGTAGGGAGCTGACTATATAACCCACTGGGATATACACCAAGAGACAGTTCTTTAGCAAGCAGTCCAACCCATATACTTTGCTTCTTGTACAAGCTGAATTCATTTACTGTGACCCTTACAAAGGCAAACCAGCAAAAAGCAGGGCCTTGACCTTCATTTCTTGAATTTTGACTTCAAACTTCTGTTGAGGAACCTGGGGTCCTTGAGAGGATTGTGCACAGAGCACTTCCTGGATTCCAGTACAGGGCTCTGTCCGTAACTCACTAGCTCTGGCCCCTTGTCAATTTGCCTGAGATTCTTGGTCAGCTTTCTGATGGGTCAGACGTTCACTCTTATCAACAGACCTGCTCAGCTTAAATTCCTTGTGTCCTTTGTAGTTCTAGATGATATTATAAATGGTATTTTAAAAATGTTTTTGAGATTATTAAATCCATATGGAAGCTTGCATGTTGCTACGATGTTGAACAGTTTTTAGTAGAGCTTCTACACTATGGTGCAGTGAATTACTTAATATGGCTCTTCTAGCCATGGTCTTTGTTAACTCCCACCTGGTGACTGCCACTTGTCAGTCATACATGACATGGAACCATGTAAATGTGAGGTGCTTGTGGCCCACCAAAGGGATTGGATAGTTTGCTAATAATGTTAATAAGGTACCTGGCACTTGTGGGGGTGGGACCTTGCAAATAAGGTATATGGAACCCTAACGTGGGGATTGGTCAGTTTTGCCACCTCAGTAGCATTAAATGAGCCATCATACAGGCAGAAGAGGAGGCTCTCACTGCCATCAAGGGAGAAGAGCTGGGAGTAGAGAACAACTTTAGACCCAAGATCCCTATACTGAGACTATAGCAGAGAGATGGCAGTAGCAGAGGCAGGAGAATCAACCAAACCAAGAAAACAGCATGAGATAGAGCAGCAGGCTTCTTGTCCCACAGAGCAAGAAAGCTGAGAGCTTTTGGGCAGGAAGCTTGTTGGCAGAGTGGGGTGCCTCTTTGGGTGCCTATGCGCAAAGCTAAAAGAGCTTTCTAACACTTGCCCAAGCAGGGCAGAGGCTGAAGCCACAGAGATGTGTGCCTACGGCATGGCTGAGAAGCTGTTCTGATTGAAGAACTGTATCCCTACATGTTTCTGATCCTGAATTATAACCTTTCACTTCCCCAATAACATCATAATAGTGAGTATTGTAAACTCTGTGTGATCACTGCAACAAATTATCTAACGCAGCAGAGAAAAAGAGAGTGCCATGGGAGGGACAGGTGGTATCGGAATTAACAAAAGGGTTAGAGTATGGAGGCATTTCTGACCTCCACCTCTTAGGAACCAGCCTTGGGCTGTTGATGTTGTTCTGGATCTTCCTTCCTCCTTTTGAAGTTAGAGGAGGTCAGACAATGCTTTCCCCATGCCTTTTTTTGCATAGAATAAGATGGCTATGAGTTGGAATCAACTCGATGGCAGTGAGTTTGAGTTTTATTCTTTGAATGGCACATGCTGGGCAGTGTTTCATTCTGTTGTACATAGGGTCGCTATGAGTTGGAGACAACTCAATGGCACCTAACCACCAGAACAACAAGATGGACTAGGAAGAAAGGCCTGGTGATCTACTTCTGAAAATCAACCAGCAAAAGCCCCATGGATCACAACGGTCTGATCTGCAGTCTATCATAGGGATGGTGCAGGAACTGGTGGTGGTTGGTTCCCCTGTGCACGGGATCACCATGAGGTGGGGGCCAACTCAATAGTAGCTAACAATAACACCAGCCATCATTACCAAGATTTTGCTATACTTACCCAACTACCCCTTTTTCTTCTTTTCTTTGCTTAAGTATTTTAAAGCAAATCACAAACAACATATAATTTTATCCCTACATAATTCAGTATGCATCTCTAACAAATGAACATTTTCTTACATCAGTCCAATGCCACCATCAGGCCTAACGATAATTATTTTATATTAGCTAATATTCAAATTTCCCTTATTGTCTCAGAAATGACTATTTATAGTTGGTTGTTCAAATCAGGATACAAACAAGTTCTACCCATTACATTTGTTTGTAGTGGATCTTCTTTTTACTTGTTCTTTTTTTTTTAAGTGCCATGGACTTAGGGAAAAAACTGGGTCAGCTGTTATGTAGAATGTTCTATATTCTGAACTTGTCTGTTACTTCCTCATGGTATTACTCTATTCCTAAATTTCCTATAAACTGGAAGATAGGAATAGAGAATAGGATAGGAATCAGTCTACCTTCTTGGCAAGACTATTTCTAAAGTTGTACTGTGTACTTCATACTGCATCACGTCATACTACCTGTTTTCCCATTTTTTTGTGCTTAGTGGGTTCAGATTGTGTTAGCTGATTCCTTTCATGTAAAAGTTCTCTACTAGTTCTTGATCTAATTATATTATAAATCAATTAGTTCTTTAAGAGCTGAAAATGGTGATTTTTCTATCTTAGATTCCTTCCATATTAGGTAGAATTCTTCTGTAAAGACTTTGCCTTATCATAAATGCTATCTGACATTATATAGAAAAGCCACGATAATTAATTCTTTAATGCCAATTTTCAAAATAAGAAGTTGATGCCCTAATTACCTCTAATGGTAATCAATGAGTTTTCTGGGTTTTATACCTTACTATTTGAATATCTTTTCTCCTTGAATCTCTCTTTTGATACTCTGGTGATGTAGTGATTAAGGCATTTGACTACTAATCAAAAAGTTGGTGGTTCAAACTCACCAACTGCTCCACAGAAAAAAAGATGGGGCAGTATGCTTCTGTAATAGCCTTGGAAACCCAATGGGTGTCAGTCACTATGAGTTGGAACTGACTCGGTGGCAATGAGTTTGGTCTTGAGTTGGTTTTGTGCATCATTATGAACTCAAGGGCTTTCACATGCTTAATGTGTTTCAATAAATTACCATTCTTTATGATGCTGAAATTGTCCCACCTAGGGTAAATGGAGCTCTGGTAGCATAGTGGCTAAGACACTTGCCTGCTAACCAGATGGCTGGCGGTTCAAACCCACC
>NW_006921657.1:3329209-3331459 GCF_000298275.1 Orycteropus afer afer | reverse complement strand
TCCTACTTCCGTAGTGATACTGCCTCGGAAACCCAAGGAGGGGTCGCTATGAGTCGGGTTTGACTCGACGGCACATAACAACAACAACAACAGGGTAAATGGTATCTTTTTAAGAACTACATTTTCTAACTCTTTGTTGTTGATATATAGAAAAGCATTCAATTTTTGAATCTCATTAAATTCTTATATTCCTAATGATTTATTGCTAGATTCTTTTCTTAAGGAATTGTATACTTTAAAAGGGTAAACTTTATGCTATGTGAGTTCTATCTCAATAAAGCTATTAGAAAAAAGTTAGTTAAGTTTAAGATCTTGATTTACATGGGGGTTACACAGGTGTATATATGCTGAGGGTGCATTGTGGTAGGTTGTGTCCTTAACATAGGGTGTGCAAATTTCCTTAATTTAGGGAATGTTTAAGGGCCTTAATTGTCTCTAATCTTCTGATTTCAGAATTTGTGCAGCTTAGAGTTTGGATCACAAAGATTAGACAACAAATGGCAATATGTAGAACTCATGGAGGAGAAGTCAACCTGTGAAACTTGTAATGAAGAAACATTTCTTACTAAATGAGTAATCTAAAATAGAAATGAATACAATCAGATTCAATATTTATTTAAGAAGAAAAAAGAGATGCTGGGTGTGTTGTTTAATGTTTTGTTGGCTTACTTGAGGGTCTGTGATCAGCGTTGTCAGGCAACTGCACTCCCATGCTTTGTAAAAGGTTGGAAGCAGGTCCTGCCAGTCCAGCTTGGGAGCTATAGGATTCCAATATATTTGAAACCAGGTTCAGGTCTACATCCACAGGTGACATAACAGATTCTCCTGCACCAGAATCTTCCTCATCTGAATTGTTATTGGTAGCCTGGGACAGAGGCTCCTTATTCAGGGAAGGAAAAGAAAATCATAGGATGAGATCCCATCAGGTTGGATGGTAGTTACAATAAAAAAGATAATTAAACAACAGTGTAAATTTGAATTCCAAATTAGAAAAAAAAAGGAACTTCTTATCCTTTGTGATAGTGAAAATGAAGTTAATAAGCTACATAATTTAACATTCTCTGACCCAAGCCATGGTATTTTCAGTTGTCTCTTATGCATGTGAATATTAGACAATGGATGAGGACTGCAGAAGAATTGATGCATTTGAATTATGGTGTTGGCAAAGAATACTGATTATACCATGGACAGCCAGAGGAACAAACAAATCTGTCTTGGAAGAAGTACAACCAGAATGCTCCTTAGAAGCAAGAATGGCCAGACTTCTTCTCTGGTAACTTTGGTCATTTTAGCAGGAGGGGGCAGTCTCTAGATAAGGATATTATGCTTGGTAAAAAGAAGAAGACCCTCAACAACTTGAACTGACACTGTGGCTGCCAACAATGGGCTCATGAACAGCAGTGATTATGAGGATGGTGCAGTACTGGGCAGTGCTGCGTTCTGTTGTACACAGGGTCGCTATGAGTTGGATCCAATGTGATGCTACCTAACAACTAGAATTTAGTTCCAAAGATTATAACACACTACTTTCTAGGAAAAGTATCGATAAAATTAAAGAATTCCTCCCTTATTTTGAAATAGCCCAAGAGAAATAACTGGAATTAATAAAGTATATTTGTAGCTTGCCTAAGAGTTTTAAAAGACATAAATGTAAAAATTTTAAATTAACATAAAAAAGACAATCGAAATTTTCTTCTAAATGAAAACCACTAGATCTTGTACCCCTACTCCCTGAATAAGAAAGCTTAAGGTAAAAACCTGAGGCTTTGTGATCAGGGGTCCAACTATAAAGACTCTGAACTGTTACTTGTTTTCTGATTTGATAGGCTGGGGAAAGGATTTAAAGGATAGCAGCTTTGTGTACAGACCTTTCTCTCTTTGCTTTGCAAACTGTAGTCTGTCAATCAATGGTACCTGCATCACTCGGGAGAGTGTCAGAAATAGAAAATCTCAGGCCTCATCCCAGACCCAATTAATTAGAATTCATATTTTAAGAAAATCCTTAGATGGTTCACATTCACATTAAAATTTAACAAATACTACTTTAGGTAAATCTAATGCATGATTTCTGTTAGGTTTTGGGAATAATATTGAAGTGATTATAGTTTCACTTGACTGCTAACCAGAAGGCTGGCGGTTCAAACCCACCAGCCGCTCCTCGGAAGGAAGGTTGGGCAATCCTACTTCCGTAGTGATACTGCCTTGGAAACCCAAGGAGGGGTCGCTATGAGTCGGGGCCGACTCGACGGC
>NW_006921657.1:3274549-3323978 GCF_000298275.1 Orycteropus afer afer | reverse complement strand
GAAAAATGATATTTTCATTTATTTTAAATCTTACAAATTACAAACAAAAAAAAAAAGGAAAAGACAAAATAAAAACGAAGATAAAATATGGCCTTAGCTATTCTTTGTAGTAGACTCTGAAAGGAAAAGGGCTTAAAACCACATACCACTTGCTTGCGAGTGGTGAAACTTTTGCCAATGCTGGTGTGTGCTAGTTCCTGGTCCATCTGGGCCATGTACGACTTCAGATTATCAAGAGCTCCTTTCAGAGATGCTTTTTCTCCAGGTTCTTGGGTTTCAAGGTCCAAGTCTAAACATTCAAAATCTTCCTCATCCAGATCATCAGAGTCGGACTCCTGAGGTCCTGGGCCTGCATAACCAACAAAAGAGAAGTAGTCACTAGTGAATTTTTTCTTTTTCTTTTTTTAAGTAATTACACCTCTCTGAAGAATTAGAATGTTACCTGCCGAAAGGGATCAATTTACATAGCTAAACTACTTGACCAAAGTCTTTTCCACAAACTGGCAGCCATTTGCAGAAAAGTATAAACGTTAAGTGGAAAGATTTCCCTTTAAAAATATATATGAATTCAATTAATTAATTTTTTTTTAAATTAAAAACTACATTAACACATGAATAGATTTTGATGTAAACATTCCAACCACACAGAAATCTTACTCTCTCCTTGAAGGTAAATATCCTTTATCAGTTTGGTGGGTATCCTGACCATTGTGTATGTAGTTCTGTATACAAATACACATATAAACACATAGGTTTCTTTTCTATGTAGATGATATCATAACATGTATGTAAATGTTTTGATTTTGCACTTATTTACATGTCTTGGAAGGCCTTCTCTATCAGAATATATAGATGGACCTCATACTTTAATAAAGGCTACATAATATTTCATAATAAGGATGTACTGTGATTTATTTCACATTTCAGGATACTCTGATTTTTAGCTATTAAAATGTTGCAATAACCATCTTAGACATTACTTTTTTAAAAAATGAAACAGCCAATTTTGACAATATCTTTTTATTTTTATTTTAATTGTGATTTGGGTGAAAGTTTACAGAGCAAATTCATTTTCCATACAGCGGTTAACATACACTTTGTCTCGTGACATTGACTGCAATTACCCACAATCAAACAGCTTTCTTCCCATTTCCTCTCCATAGTTAGTTACCTTTTCCCTATGTCCTTCCTTCCGATGCACTCCTGCCCCGAGCGGTCTCCCTGTACACACACAGCCCTTCTATTCTCCCATGAGTGATCCCTCCAAGGAGTGTATCTGTCTAATGTAAATGTTCAACTCATATGCCTATCTTTTGTTTGGATACAAGCCACAGGAGTGGGTTCAATTCCAGACCTGAAGGGCAGCTAGAGGCCATAGTCTTGGGGGTTTCACCAGGCTCTATCAGACCAGCAAATCTGGTACCCCCCCCCTTTTTTTTAATGATTTTGAGTGTTGTTTCACATTGTTCTGCCTCTATCCAGGATCTCTTACATAGATCCTGCTCTGAGTGGCTGACAGTGGTAGCCAGGTACCATCTAGTTCTGGTCTCACAGTCATATAAGCTGAAGATCACATGGTCGACCAGTCCCTTAAACCAATTGTTTCCACACGTCTTTGCTTATATTCATTCTTTTTTGCTCTGGATGAGGACAGACCCATCACTGCATCTAGATGGTTGCTTACAAGCTTTTAAGATCCCAGTTGTTACTTGCTAAAGTAGGAAGTAGAACAATGTTTTTGTGTAGTATGTTAATTTTGATGTATATCTTTTAATCCATACTTCTACCTCCAGAGTCTTACAGTAGTGATTCTCTAACCATTGAGAAAACTAGGTATTATCAATCTTTAAATTTTTGTCAATTTGATAGGCAAATAGTAAGTTCTTATTTTTATTTTGCATTTACTTTGTTATTAGAAAGGAGCTCTGGTGGCAAAGTGCCTAAGGCATTTGACTACTGACCAGAAGGGTAGTGGTTCAAACCCATTAGCCACTCTGTGGAAGGAAGACTGGGCAATCTACTCCCATAAAGATTTACTGCCTCAGAAACCCAAAGTGGGTTGCTATTAGTATGAATTGACTCGATGGCAGTGAGTTTTTTTTTTTCTTTTTCAAGTGACATTTAACTATTTTTAAGCATTTATTGATTGTTTACATTCCTTCTTCAGTGAACTCCCTGTTCATAGCCTATGTTGACATTTGGGCTGTTTTCTGTTAGGCTGTTTGTTCTTATTGATTTGTAAGAACAGTAATTCTAAAGAGAAAGGGCAATATAACATGGGAGCCAGGGTAAAACTCTACCTAAATATACAATATTCACTCAGTTACAAATATTTACTGAGCAGATACTATGTCAGGCACTGAACTAGATATCCTCTGCAAAATCATTCAACAGTAGTACCATGGCTAAAAGCAATCAAAACCATAAAGAGAAACTAAGTATTTTATTACCAAAAGGTCCAATGCTCTAGTAACAGCTTTGCTACCTATAGTTTTAAGATGAAAGTAAACATGACATGGTAACTTACCTAAAATCTTATCAAAATAGTTAAGAAAAGAATCTGCATCAAAAGTGATTGGAGCCTCAGAAGGTTCTCTGTAAGATTAAAAGTAAAAAAAAAAAAAAAAAATTAACTTATTCTGAACACAATTCTTTCAAACTTTTTCCAAGGTACTATTTATTATTCTTAGGAAAACTATCAGAGATATAATTTCAAAAAGAGGCACAGCAAGAAAAATTATACTTGAAATTTTAAGAATCCTTATGCTTATTTGCCTTGCAGGGCAACAGAAATGTGAAAGTCTGATAAAAAAAGTCAAAGTTGCTCCTTGTTTATGCATGTAAATTTATGCTGACTTTGGGACCTAACCACTCTCCAACCTCCCTACAATATATTAGCAAAAGTGGTTTATCTGAGTTAACTTAAATAAAGTCTATCTCTTTAAAAACCAAAACTTAATAAGTAAAAAAAAAAAACATAGCTTCCCTCATCTCTGCTTTCTTAGAAAAATATTGAACATAAATTTCAATCTTTCATGAGGCTTAAGAGCATCAACACTAACAAAGACATATTTGTTGTACGGTAATAGTTCTAGCTACCTTTTTCCCGTTACTTTAATGTAATTACATTTCTTCTATAGTTATCATTTGTTTCCAGCAGATCCCTCCCTCCCACTTTGCCTCTATAACTTACAAACTGCTGTGAAGTGGGAGATCAGAAGTCTGAGCTTGTTGAGAACTAGATGTTAAGAATTCCATAAGGCTCTGAATAAAAGCTAAGGAGTAAAGTAAGTACATGGTTTTCCTGCAGGGCTCTGGAATGGTGATTTTTAAATCTGTTAAATGGTCTTTCTATGTACTTCAGGGATTGCAGAAAGGAAGGCTGCTAGAAGTCTACCACCAGATAAATAAGCTATGGTACTAGGTACCAAAAGAGGGAAACAAAGTAATAGAACTTCATTTAAAAAGAGTGGAAATGGCAATAATTAGATGACTTCAACATTTGAGTTATTACTATTTAGGTCATTATACTTCAATACAAATTATATACCGAGGTAGTTCTGCTCCCTTGTGGGTTGAGACTTTGGATATGAAAGCTTTCATGCTTTCTGAGACTCGAGTTAAGTCACAGTTCTGATCTTCTCCCTTGGAAAGGGGCTCTGGCTCTGATTTGCCGGCAGCTTTCTGCAGTAGCTGATCCAGCTGCTCTGGTGAGAGGTCTAACCACTGGTCATCTGAAAAAGGAGAAAGCATGACATTACCACATGGCTGTCACATGACAGGTACTCTTGGGGAAGGATACTGAAAGTCTTAGTGGAATATCTGAATTCTTTCTAATCTTCCCATTCTATTTTGGTCCATCACTTACCATCCTCGGGAGGAAGATGAGCTGCTTCTTTCTTAAGATCTTCTATGTCAAATGTTGTTGTCTGTAATAAGGTTAAGATTTCTTCACCTGGGCTCATAGCAAGAGAGCTATAAAAAGAAAAGACATGAGTAATGATCTCTTTATACAAGAGCCTAGAATAGTAATCACAAAAACATAGTATGTTAAAGCTAGAAGGGATTATCTAGCCTAAAAATGGTTTAATAACTTTTTTCGGTTTCAGATCCCTTTTTCCCAAAGTTTACCAGGAACTCTAAAATACAGACGAGTTCAAAGAAAAACTGCTTTGGTTGAAGTGAAGGTTGGAGGCTCAGAGACCTACCTATTCTGCCTTCCCCTCTGTTCTTCTGCAGATCCCCAGGGCTCCATGGAACCATTATGAAGCCACTGATCTAGTATAATCCCTTCAATTTATATATGAGGAAAAGAAGACCAAGAGGGTAAAGTATGAACTAAAATTAATCTATAGTGCCAGGCTAGCACTATAAATGTATTTTCTTATTTAGTCTTCTAATTACTATTATGAGGAAGTAATAATTCTGTTTTATAGATGAAGAAACCAGAGCCCAAAGGACTTTTATAATTTTGCAAGGTCATTAGTTAGCCACAGCAAAGGCTTAAAAATGTCTTTTTAATTATCTTCTGCTTCTGCTACCCTTTAAACCAATGAGGAAACACACAGATTTAGTTATAAGTGAGTTATTCTATGATGATTATGTATCTTATAATTTTTTAAATACCAAAAACCAAACCAAACTCACAGCCATTGAGTCGATCCTGACTCATAGCAATCCCTCCTTGGGTTTCCGAGGTGGTGTATCTATAGAAGTAGATTGCCCAATCTTCCTTCCAAGGAGTGGCTGATAGGTTTGAACTACAAGCCTTCTGGTTAGCAGTCAAATACCTTAGGCACTATGCCACTAAAGCACCTAAATTTTTTTTTAATATATAATTTTACTTATTTTATTGTTGTTGACAATATACACAGCAAAATATATACCAATTGAACAATTTCTACATGTGCCTGTTAGTGACAGTGATTACATTCTTCAGGTTATATAACCATTCTCACCTTCTGAGTTGTTCCTCCCCCAGTAATAGAAACTCACTGCTCCCAAGGTTCCTATCTAATCTTTCAAGTTGCCATTGTCTATTTGATCCCATATAGATAGTTATTATAAGAGCAAAATGCTCAAGGCAGATATTTTTTATTAGTTAAGCTAAGCTATTTGATTTTAAGAAGACTTCAGGGAATATTTTTGGTTTAAAGTTTAAAGATTATCCCAGGGCAATAGTGTCAGAGATTCACCCAACCTGCATGGCTCCAGGAAGTCTAGAGACCATGAAAATTTTTAATTCTCTTCTTCATTTCCCCCCCTTTTGATGGGATTGTTCTAGGGAGTCTTCGATCAAAATGTTCACAATGATAGCCAGGCACCATCCAGTTCTGCTCTCATAGCAAAGGAGGCAGTTGTTAATGGAGGCAATTAGCGACACATTCCATGTTGTATTGTTGTTGTTAGGTGCTGTTGAGTCATTTCCGACTCATAGCGACCCCATGCACAGCAGAACGAAACACTGACTGATCTTGCGCCAGCTCCATGATCCCTGCTATACTTGAGCCCATCATTGCAGCCACCGTGTCAATCTATCTTATTGCCTTCCCCTCTTTCGTTGACCCTCCACCCTACCAAGCATGACATCCTTCTCCAAGGAATGGTCCCTTCTGACAACATGACCAGAGTAGGTGAGATGAAGCCTGGCCATTCTCACTTCCAAGGAGCATTTCGGGTGCACTTCCTCCAGGACAGATCTGTTAGTTCTTTCAGCACTCCATGGTACTTTCAGCATTCTTTGCCAGCACCACAACTCAAAAGCATCAACTCTTCTTCGGTCTTCCTTATTCATTGTCCACCTCTCACATGCATACGAGGTGATTGGAAATTTCATGGCTTTTGTCAGGTGCACCTTAGTCCTCAAGGACACATCCTTGCTCCTCAGCACCTGAAACAGTTCCTTTGCGGTTGACCTTCCCAGTGCTACAGGTTGTCTAATGTCCTGACTGCTGCTTCCATTGGCATTGACTGTAGAACCAAGCAACGTGAATTCTTTGACAATCTCAATCTTCTCTCTCTATTGGTCCAGTTGTGAGGATTTTTGTTTTCTTTATATTGAGACGTAATCCATACTGCAGACTGTATTCTTCAACCTTCATCAGTAAGTGCCTCAAGTCATCCTCACTTTCAGCAAGCAAAGTTGTATTGTCTGCATATCTCAGGTTAATGATTCTTCCTCCAATCCTGATGCCACATTTTTCTTCATATAGTCCAGCTTCTTGGATTATTTGCTCAGCATATAGATTGAATAAGTGTGGGGAAAGGATACAACCCTGATGCACTCCCTTCTTGATTTTAAACCATGTAGTGTCCCCTTGTTCCATTCAAATGATAGTCTCCTGGTCAAGGTACAGGTTCCTCATGAGTACAATCAAGTGTTTGGGAATTCCCATTCTTCTCAATGTTATCCATAATTTTTCATGATCCACACAATCAAATGCCTTTGCATAGTCAATAAAACACAAGTAAACATCTTTCTGGTATTCCTTGCCTTGAGCCAAGATCCATGTGACAACAGCTATGATATCCCTTGTTCCACGTCCTCTTCGGAATCCAGCTTGCACCTCTGGAAGTTCTGTCAATATACTGCTGCAACCGTTTTTGAATTACCTTCAGTAAGATCTTACTTGCGTGTGATATTAATGATATTGTTCTATAATTTCCACATTCTGTGGAATCCCCTTGGAATGGGTATAAATATGGATATTTTCCAGGCAGTTGGCCAGGTAGGTATATTCCAAATCTCTTGGTATAACCGAGTGAGTGCCTGCAATGGGGCATCCGTTTGTTGAAATAGGCACATTCCATACTGTCCTCCAATTCCTCACTTTCCTTCTTCCTCTGTTCCAGGCAAATAAAGACTAATCGTTACATAAACTGATGAAATCTTGTCTAAACTATTTGAGTGGAGTGAATCAAGGTTGCATAATGGACTTGTATTCATTTTCTTTAAAAGCATTTGCATATGTTGCTAAATCATGTGGGTGACAGAACATTGTCTTCTCTCCATGTTATATAAATATTACTGGGAAAAGAAATATACAAATAACCATTATAAAAGGCAAAATATAAAATCATATAGGAGTACCAGATGAATTATCAGAGAAGGTAATTAAATTTATTGGGGTGGGGGCAGAGAAGTGAAAAATAAATAAAGAGCAATAATAATCCTGTCAAGAGCAAAGAGTGAAAAAAACAAACAAAAAAAAGATACATGGAAACAATTATTCCAAAGGACTAATGGACTATGCAAACCTCAGGCACCATGACCCGGAGACCCAGAAATAGTTGGTGCCTTGCTACCACTACCAGCTGCTCTGAAAGAATCACATTAAAAAGTCCTGGATACAGTGGGAGAAAAAAGGAACAAAACTCAAAATTATAAAAAAGACCAGACTTACTGGGTGGACAGAGACTGTTGGAACCCACAAGACTATGGCTCTTGAAACTGCCCTTGATCATCTTTGGACCTGAAACTGAACTCACTCCTATAGCTGAATTTTCAGTCAAACAACAGACAGGTCTACAAGGTGAACAATAACTTTAGGCAGGTAGATACTCCTTAGAACAATCAACCATTTGAGATCAAAAGGGCAGCATTTGCCCAAAGACAAAGTTCAGAAGACAGGAAGGGTTAGGAGAGAAGGAGGAATGGAAATGAGAAATACAGGGAGGATGTAAGAGGAGTGATGTTACATTGAAGGGACTGCAATCAATGACATGAAACAAAATGTGTATGAATGGATGAATGGAAAACTGATTTGCTCTGTAAACTTTCAACCAAATCACAATAACAAGTTTTGTTTTTTTTTTTTTTTTTAAAAAAAGAGAGGTAATAAGTAACTAGAGTAGTGGAGCAATAAGAAAGAAGAATGCAAAGATGCAAGAAAATAATCAATAGGATCTAGGGACTGGATTAAGGGAGAACCAGGGGGTATGGGTGACAAGGAAGATGGTGGTACTATTAAAAGACATTGGGAAAAACTCTATGATATTAAGTCAGTTTAAAAAAAAAGCCAGCATTGGGAATTTGAGAAAAACAAGTATGGAAGGAGATGTGAGTTTGGTTTTAAACTCTTTAGAAATTATTCTCCTGCAACACTAAAATGTTGAACATTTAAGCTATTACGTTATTCCCCCAATAGCAAAAATAGTTAAGTAAATTATGGCATATACATATATTTGCTAAATTGTTGTACAGCTATTTAAAATTATGTTTATAAAGGCTTTATAATATCTTGGGAAAATGTAAGACAAAACCAAGCCACTGTCTTCAAATCAATTCTGACTCATAGCAACACTATAGGACAGAGTAGAACTGCCTCACAGGGTTTTTCCAAGGCTGTAAATCATTACGGAAGCACATTGTCTTACCTTTCTCCTGCAGAGCAGGTTCAAATTGCCAACCTCTTAGCTGCCAGATGCATTAACCACACCGCCACCAGTGCTCCTTTATAAAATTTATATATAGTATATATATTTTAGGGAGCTCTGGTAGCATAGTGCCTAAGGCACTTGACTGCTAACCAGAAGGCTGGCGGTTCAAACTCACCAGCCACTCCCTGGAAGGAAGGTTGGGCAATCTACTTCCGTAGTAATACTGCCTCAGAAACCCAAGGAGGGGTCGCCATGAGTCGGGTCCAACTTGACAGCACACAACAACAATACAACAACATATAAATTTTACAAACTCACTGCCATCGAGTTGAACCCAACTCACAGCAACCCCTCCCTGGGTTTCCAAGGTGGAATCATTATGGAAGTAGATTGCCCAACCTTCGTTCCAGGGAGTGGCTGGTGGGTTTGAACCGTCAGCCTTCTGGTTAGTAGTCAAATGCCTTAGGCACTATGCTATATAAATTAAAAAAAAAATCAACTAGGTAAGCCGAAAAAAACTCTGGAAGGCAGAAAGCCAAAATGGTAACAGTGATTGACTCTCTGGTATAATTTTTTTTTCTTTCTTACATTTTTCTGTATTTGATAAAAGAATGAACATGTTACTTTTGTAACAATAACAAACAAACTTTACTATTTTTTAAAAATAGAGCCACTCAACCACTAACCTATCTTAGTCACAGGAAGGTGCCCTAACGCTCTACAAACAGTATTTCTATTCTCTTAACTTCACTCTAATGCATGACTGTAAGGTAATGCTTCTCAATAAGGGAGTGGTCCCCTAAGGGCATATCAGAATCATCTTGGAGATTCTACTAATCACGAGGGTCATCTCCATTACTCTTGTAACTCCTTCCAATTTCCTTAAATGACCTCCTAAGGAGGCATCCTCTTTTAGGGAGTGGGACAGAGACACCTGTAGACATGGAAGAGAAAGTAGTACTTGTAAGTCATTAACATCCCTCAGACAGCTGTGCAGTTAGAGCCCTCTCAGCAGCACCCTTGTTCACACAGTCTTCAAAGAATATGCTGTTGTTGTTGTTAGGTATCATCGAGTCAGCTATGACTCACAGCACCCTACAACAGAACGAAAACACTGCATAGTCGTGAGCCATTCAAAGAATATAGGTGTTTATACAGTACGTGAATATGAGGTGTTTGAGATGTTGGCAAAATATTCAGATGACAATGTATATGGTAAGATGGGGTTCAAAACCAGATGAGACTGACTCAAGAAACAAACAAACAAAAGCCAGCAACAAAACAGAAACCATATACACACACAACTCAGGACCTGTTAAACCTTAACATACAAAAGCTCTTTCTCTCCTACTACTTAATACTATAAAATACCAAAAAACGAAATGCACTGCTGTCAAGTTGGATCCAACTCACAGCGACCCCTCTGTGGGTTTCTGAGGTGGTATCACTATGGAAGTAGATTGCCCAACCTTCCTTCCGAGGAGTGGCTGGTGGGTTTGAACCCCCAGTCTTCTGGTTAGCAGTCAAATGGCTTAGGGACTACACCACAGAGCTCCCTTGATAGCTTTAAGTATCTCAAATTCAAGTTTACAAACATAAACAGAATTTTTTTCCAATACTAACTTCTGATCTTTGATTCCTCAGCTCAGTTGTTTTCTGCTTGAGCTCTATTTCCCATGTACCACTGACTGAGAAGTGCCTCAGGGGACAAGTCAGATAAATGTGGACCTTAACCAAGTGATTTTCTTCTTTCAAGGGTTATAGTACCTCCTATTTCTGCCTGCTTCGTTGCTCTCCAGTGTCTTCAAAACCACTGTTTTTTTTTTTTTTTTTAATATTTTGTCCAGGGTTTATAATTGTGGTTCACAGGAATATAGTTGGAAAAGGTTATTCCTTTTCAAATTCCATATACTCAAAAAACTCACTGCCTTCGAGTCGAATCTAACTTATAGTGACCCATCCTTGGGCAGTATCTCTACGGAAGTAGATTGCCCAATCTTCCTTTTGAGGAGTGGCTGGTGGGTTTGAACCGCCAGCCTTGTGGTTAGCAGTCAGATGCCTTAGGCACTAAGCCACCAGAGTTCCCATATTCCATATAGGAAATGGTTATTCCACCATTTCCAAAACTGAAAACTCAACTTTACTGAATTTTAAAGGGTGGTGCCACTTCCTTCCAACCCCGTGTCCATGTCTTTTTTTTCCACCATGAAATGTGTGGCAGGTTAGACTGATATTTAATTTGGAGGCTGAATGCCTGCTGCTTCCTATGTTTCAGTGCTACCTAAAATAGGTAACCATCGCTCAGACTCATAAAAATTAAGTACATGGCTCAACAGCAAACTGCCTAGGTTCAAATCCCAGGTCTGTCACTTACTAGTTTGTAACCTTGGGCAAATTACTTAATTTCTCTTGGCCTCAGCTTTTTTAGTTGTAAAATAGGAATAACAATAGAATTTATTTCACAGGGCTATCAAATGGGAACTAATGAGTTAAAGTGGTTGACACTTTGTAAAAACTCGATAAATGTTAGCTATTTTATTATTACTATACCTGTCACTTACTGTTACTGGCAGTAACCTTCTGTAGGACACGTCCTCTCCCCAAAGACTACTCTCTTCACTAGGTTGCTAAAGCGGCAAGGAGGCCACATCTTCCGACCTCCTCTAACTGCACAAGAGGAAGACAGAATCACCATCAATAGCCCAAGGCCTATTCCTGTGAGGCCAAACATGCGACCTCCCTCTAGCCCTTTCATCAAGCCTGACACCAACCGTTCCTCCTGCAGCATCCACCACCGCTCTCCTGGGTTCAATAATTCGTTGCAGTGGCCACACAGAACTCACAGATTATGGGGCATATTAGGGAAGCACCAGGCTACAATTCAAGTTCAGGAACAACGCTCAGTCTCTCTCAGCCCACTCTCTCTCAGCCAACAGTCTCTCACAGTCTCTCTCCCAGCAGTGCGTATCTCTTGGTGTCTCTCACAGCAACGTGTGTCTCTTGTGTCTCTTTCCCAGCAGCGTGTATCCCTCAGGAGCGTGTCCTTCCTCAGCCAGCAGTCAGAGAGACTTCTTCTGCCTCGAGGAGGCCTCCTTTTGAGCCTGGCAGAGTGGCCAAACTAACCAATTATAACATCAGAATTCTAAGTACCTGAGAGAGAGCAGGAACCTCCCAGAACATTGCTTTGTGTTGCGTCCAACAGAAATACGCCAGGTAGATAAGTTTTACTATCAGGAGCTCCTCAGTTTCTCACAGCAAATTCCACCACAGAATTTACAAAGACTTATGGCTAGAAAAGCCATACCAGGTAATTTACTACACCACATAGGCATTCTGCTGTTCTTTACCATAATCTGTTTAAATATGGGTACTCTAACTTCTGCACCTATCTCAAGAGTAACTCTTTAACTCCTGGCAAGCTAGCACTCTGCTGCCACGTTTTGTTGTTGTTGCTGTTAGGTGCTGTCAAGTTAGCTCTAACTCATAGTGACCTTATTTATGTACAACAGAACAAAACACTGCCCAGTCCTGCACCACCCTCACAATCCTTGCTATACTTGAGCACATCTTGTTGAGGGTCTTCCCCTTTTTCACTGACCCTCTACTTTAACAAACATGGTATCCTTGTCCAGGGAATGGTCCCTTCTGACAGCATGACGAAAGTAGGTCACATGGAGTATGGCTATTCTCTCTTCCAAGGAACATTCTGGCTGCACTTCTTTCAGGACAGATTTGTTCGTTCTTCTGGCAGTCTGTGGTGTTTTCACAATTCTTTGCCAACACCGTAAACCAAAGGCATCACCTCTTTTTCAGTCTTTCTTATTCATTGTCCAGCTTTCACATCATATGAGGCAAATGAAAATACCATGGCTTGGGTTAGCTAAGTGCACCTTAATCTTCAAAGTGACATCTTTTTGCTTCTTTTGCAGCAGATTTGCCCAGTGCAATATGTCATCTGATTTCTTGACTGTTCCTTCCATGGGTATTGATTGTGGATACAAGTAAAATGAAATCCCTAACAATTTCAATCTTTTCTCCATTTATCATGATGTTGCTTATTGGTCCAGTTATGAGGATCTTCATTTTCTTTATGTTGAAATGTAATCCATACTCAAAACCTCTTTGATCTTCATCAGTAAGTGCTTCAAGTCATCTTCATTTTCAGCAAGCAAAGTTGTATCATCTGCATACTGTAGGTTGTTAGAGTCTTCCTACAATCCTGATGCCACGTTCTTCTTCATATAGTCCAGCTTCTTGGATTATATGCTCAGCATACTGACTAAGTTAAGTACGGTGAAAGGATACAACCCTGAAGCACGCCATTCCTGATTTAAACCCTGCAGTATCACCTTGTTCTGTTCAAACGACAGCCTCTTGGTCTATGTACAGGTTCCTCATGAGCATAATTAAGTGTTCTGGAATTCCCATTCTTTGCAATGTTATCCATAATTTGTTATGATCCACACAGTCACATGCTTTTGCATAGTCAATAAAACAAAGGTAAACATCTTTTCCATGGTTAGGCAGTGATGAACTCACCTTTCTGGTCGGTTTACTGAGAGTTGGAAGTAGTTCTTTGCCATTTCTAGCCTTTCTTGATACTGAGCAGAGCCTTCTATCAGTCCCTTAAGAAACAGCAATAGTCTATCAGAACATTATTTACAGGGTGTCATTACACTAACTTGCTCATTAGTAACTTCCAGAGAGGTAGTCTATGATATAACACACTACTCAGGAATCATGAGGCTCAAGTCTTAGTCTTTGTTTTATCATTAATTAACATACCTGTTTGGGCTACTGTTTCTTCAAATGAGGGGACTAGGCGAGAAGTATTGGTTCCTAATCCTTTCATCCTAATTGCTAATTCTTTTCAATTTGGAAAGTTTATTACCATTGGAAAAAAAAGTATTTAATTAGTCATAATTGATACAGTTAATTAGTAATTAAATTACAAAACAAAGCATTACAGAAAGTTTATAATTAGAACCAAAAAGTAGCTTAATCCCACTTTAACTATCATTTCTGTTTTTTACATGCTTGTTTATAATGGTCATTATACTTAATATTTTATATTCTTTAAAAAACACACTATAAAATAACAAGCACTGTTCATATTGCTACACAGTCTTTATAATCACTATATATTTATGGACTTCTCTACTTCTTCAATGTTTTCTTAAAAGAGATTATTCAGAGTGAATTTCTGAGTCATGGGTTTTTTTGTTTGTTTGAACTTTTTTCCAGACTCTTGGAACACACTACCAAATTACTTTTCAACATTGTAATACCAATTTACAATGTTACAAGCAATGTATAGGAGTATTAACTTCACTGCATACTCAATAACACTGAATGTCACTCATATTCGTTTTACATAGCTAAAAAACCGTTTTCATTATTTTCTTCAAAGGCTTACTCCTAGTGAGGATATTTTAAGAGATGTCTACCAGCTGTCTTTTTGTGGTCTTTTTATCCGTGTTTTTACTGATTTACCTATTTGCTGACTTCACATTTATCTTAACAATTTGTGCAAACTGCTCATATGATATAAACATTAACCTTTTTTTTTTTATCATTTAGTACAAATATTATTAGTTTTTCTAAAATACTGAATATAGTTCATAGACACTCCCTCATTACCAACTTCAAAGACCTTAAGTTGAATATCATCTTCTAAGGTTGTATTATATATTACACATTGACCACAGGATTTTGATTTTACGTCACTGGCTTATTTTTCCCTGAAATATACACTTAAAAAAATATATATCCCAAGTCCTACCTTAAAGTAGTCATTCTTTTTCAGACTGTCAAGGAAGCTGGCCCACAGTGGTGAAGTAATAACAAGGGATTTCTTGGAGTCAGAAAAATGTGGGCTACTTCTGGAGCACAAGATCTCAAATCCATGAGCCTAAATGAAATAGTCAGAATTTTTATTAAGTTACTTTGTTTCACTTAGCCCCTCTCAAGAACCAGTTGACTAGACACATGTACATGTGAACATTTACATAACTTTTTAGATTGTATGAAAAATTTCAATTTATTTTCCAGTTTTTAAATATCTGTAATTACTAAAAACTATAGAAGTAATAAAAAATGAAAAATATTTCTCCTCAAAGAGATTTCTTTTCCTGCCAACTATAAAACAGGAAATTTAAACTTATTTCTTTTACTTAAGAAAAGGCTTGCAAAAAGTTTCTTGTTTAAGCCTAGTGGAACCCCTGGGATTATGGCCCCTAGCTGCCCTTCAGGTCTGGAATTGAACCCATACCCGTGGCTTCCAGCCAAACAAAAACAGGCATATGAGGCGAACATTTACACTAGGTAGACACACTCTTTGGAGAGAACAATCATGGGAGAATAGAAGGGCTGTGTATGCACAGGAACATAGCTCAGGGGACAAGAGTGCATGGAGGGAAGGAAACAAGGAAGAGGTAACTATGGGGAAGAAGTGGGAGGGGAGCTGTTGCACTGTGGTAAATTGTAGGCAATGTCATGAGACAAAGTGTATGTGAACTGCTGTACAGGAAGTGAATTTGCTCTATAAACTTTTACCCAAAACACAATTAAAAAAAAAAAAAAGTAAATATGCACACACACATACACAAAAGGTTTCTTGTCTAACAGAAATTATAAATAAATTCAGCATGGTCTCAGACATTGTAATGAAAGGGAATCACTTCATTTTCAGAATCCTTTGATTAAAAACATATATTTAAAAAATAATAGATACACATGGAAAAGTAATTCAGAGCTTCGCTGATCAATCTAGAACAAACTACTTCTATCAATTTCTTGCATATCCTTGCAGAAGTAATCTGTAACACAAGCAGATATATATATGTGTGTGTCTGTGTATGTATATCCTCATACTCCACCCCTTTTGACATTAAATGACAGTATACTGTTCTGCACCTTGTTTTTTTCACTTAATCATATGCCTTGTACATCATTTCATATGAGCACATACAAATGTATCGATTTCACTTCACGGACAGACCATAATTTATTTAACTATTCCCCTACTAAGGAACATTTAGGTAGTTTCCAATTTTTTGCAACTACAAAAATGCTGTTGTAAGTATCCTCATATATACATCTTTGTGCACATGTGAAATATATAATGGATAAATTCCTAGAGGTGAAAATGCTGAGCAGAAGAGTTTGTATATTTTAAATGATGATAAATACTGCCAAAATTAGACAATGGTCCTATAAGTTTATGTGAATGATCAGAATTCCCAGGTGTATAGTAGAGCTGACAAGGGGCAAGGTTGTGGTCACTGCTTGGTCACAGCCAGCTACCCAGAGGGACTGAGAAGTTGAACCTGTGGGCTTGGGACCATAGTCGCAGGGGACATCAAGCTCAATTGGCGTAACATACTATACAAAACATTGTTCCACCTCCTACTTTGGTGAGTAGCGACTGGGATCTTAAAAGCTAGCAAGCTGCCATCTAGATGCAACAATGGGCCTCTCTTCGTCAAGAGCAAAGAAGAAAGAAGAAAACCAAAATTAATGGAAACAATCAGTCCTAGCAACTGGTACACCATCTGATCTGCAACCTATACAACTATGAGACCAGAAGAACTAGATGGTGCCCGGCTACCACTGTCATCCCCTTGGAAGGGGATCTATGTAGGAGATCCTGGATAGAGAGGGAGAACAATGTGGAACAAAACTCAAAATCATTTGGAGGGAAAAAAAGAAGGTGGGGACCAGGTTTGCTGGTCTGATAGAGCCTGGTGAAACCACTGAGACTATGGCCCCTAGCTGCCCTTCAAGTCTGGAATTGAACCCACACCTGTGGTTTCCAGCCAAACAAAGTACAGGCATGTGAGTAAAACATTTACCTCAAGTAGACACACGCCTTGGAGAGAACAATCATGGGAGAAAGAAGGGCTGCTTATGCACAGGGAGACAGCTCAGGGGGCAGGAGAGTATGGAGGGATGGACACTGGGAAGAGGTAACTATGGGGAGGAAGTGGGAGGTGAGCTGTTGCATTGTGGTAAACTGTGGTCAATGACATGAGACAAAGTATATGTGAACTACTATATGGAAAGTGAATTTGCTCTGTAAATCTTCACCCAAATCACAATAAAAAAAAAAAAGTTGCCAAAATTTTCTTCTAAGAGATTGAACCAATTTACATTCCTACTATCAATGTTTTAGAGTATCTCTCTGTATTCACCACACCAACTCAGTACATTATCAAACTTCTTGATATTAGCCAATATAATAGTGAAAACACTATCTTATAGTTTTAAATTGTATTTTTTAAATTATGAAAAAGGTTCAATACTTTTCTTATGTTCAAATTAAGTCATTTGTATTTCCTTCCCTGTAGACTATCCTTCATGGCTTGTGAACATTTTTCTACTAATTGGTTATTATATATTTTTCATACTGACTCACAGGAACTCTTTACATAATAGGGAAATCAGCTCTTTGTCATTTACATTGCAAATATAATACTGTCTCAGGTTTAGTACCTTGTGACTTTATTTATAGGGTTTTTCTTTTTCACCTAAGAAAGGCCTGGTGATCTACTTTTGAAAAATCAGCCATTGAAAACCCTGTGGAGCACAGTTCTACTCTGACACTTGTGGGATCTCCATGGGTTGGCATTGACTCGACAGGGACTAGTTTTCTTTCCCATCCAGAAATGCTTAATTTTTATATAGTAAGATATATCAGTCTTTTCTTTTATAGCTTCTGGTTTTAATTCATACTTAAGAGTCTTTTCCTATTCAGATTATAAAAAGTTTTCCTGCATTTTCTTTGAACATTTATGGTTTTAATTTTCACATTTAAATATTTAATCTAACTGGAGTTTATTTTGGCATAACGTACGAGGGAGTCAACTCTAATTATTCAATTGGCTTCCTGGTTGTCCTATTATCACTTACTGAACAATCAACTGTTTTCTTCTAATTTGAAATGCTGAATTTTATTACATTCTCACATAAATTGGGCATAGTCCTAGACTTTCTATGCTGTGCCAATGGTCTGTTAAAAGTACTACTACCTAAAAAAGGAAATAAAATTTTTGGTTTATCATTACCAACTTCATGCCCAATTCATGGGCTCGATACTGGGGATGAGATGGAGGAGGCAGCTGGTATCCACTCCGCCGGTCTGGCACAAACCTTTGTTGTGCCAACTGTGCATACAGACACTTGGTGAAAGTGACCTGGGCATTAGAACACAAAGCACATGAGTCTTTTCTTGAAAATAAAATATAAATATTATTTCACAGTTAAATATAGTAATAACTCCATTTATGAGCTTCATTTTGTAGATGAAATGCAAAGAAGATTCAAACTATTTATTGATATAATTCAAATGACATAAAATTAACTCTTGTAAAACCCCAAACTATAAAGTTCATCAAAGATAAAGTAGGTGATAACTTAGGGGCCCTAATTTATGGTATACATAGAGTATTAAGCATAATCTAAAATGCACAAACAGCAGAAGAGAAACTAGATGACCAGAACCTTCTAAAAAGTAAATTCTTATGTGCATCAAAAGATTTCTCCAAAAGAGTGAAAAGAGAATCTAGAGAGTGGGAAAAAATATTTGACAATGACATATCTGGCAAGGGACTTATCTCTAAAATTTATAGAAAATGTCAACACTTCAACATCAAAAAGACAAATGATCCAATTCAAAAATGGGGAAAGGATGTGACAAGACACTTCCCTAAAAAAGATATTAGGCAGCCAACAAACACATGAAGAAATGCTTACAATCGTTAACCATTAGAGAGATGCAAGTCAAAACAATGAAATATTGTCTCACTGCAAAAACAATAGCAAAGTTCAACAGGACAGAAAACCACAAATGCTGAGGGTATGGAGAAATTGGAATTCTCATACACAGCTTGTGGGACTATAAAATGGTGCAACAACTGTGGAAAATGGTATATTGCTTCCTAAAGAGTTGGAAATAGGAATATCATTTAATCCAGCAATTTCATTACTAGGAATATAACCTAAAGAGGTGAGACCCACAACACAAATAGATACATGCACATTCATTCTCTGCAGTACTATTTACAATAGCAATGAGATGGAAATAAGCTAAGTGCCTATAAACAGATGAATGGATAACCAAACTATAGTACCTATACATAATGGAATATTATGCAACATAAAAGAATAACGAAGAATCAGTGAATCATCTCATAATGTGGATGAACTGGGAGGACATTATGCTGAGTGAAATAAGTCAGTCACAGAAGGAAAAATACTGTACGAATTCATTATTGTAAAAAGTCACGGAAAGGTTTACACAGGGAAAGAAATTCTCTTTGTTGGTTAACAAGGATGGGCGGGAAGGGCAAAGAAGGAAAAATAAATGGACAAGTTAAAAAAAAAATCACTCTCATTGCCTATTTTTTAGTTATCACTAGTGAAATTCTTACCATTAGTTATACCAAACAGCAGTTCAGTGGAATAGAAGATAAAGAATAATTATTAATTCTCTGGAAGAGATGAATGTTTTATCAAGAGGAAACTAATTAATTCAAATAGGGAAAGTATGGTCAAAAATAACGAGGACATTTGAGGTATAAAATAGGGAGTTAGGTCTCTTGAACAAATATTCTTACACTGTGAGGGAGAAAGAAAAAAATGTCCATTAACTTGCTATGAGCAAACAGAATACTTCTAATTTTTTCTAACAAACAATTAAAATAATGTTTCAAATATTTTTCCAGTAGAGAAACTAAATGACCAAAGGAGCTATCTTACTGAAGTCATTATTCGTGTATCAGGTAAGAATGTTCTGAAAATTCGACAGGCTCGCAGGTCAATAGGGTCTCGCAGGTAAAATGCTTGGACTGCTGCAGCCACCAATCTGGGGTGCTGCTTTAGTACTGCTGCAATGCTAGCTGGAAGAAAGCAGTGGGCTCGATGAAGGGAGGCTTGAATTTTTTCTGGGTACCTGTGATAGATAAAATTATTGCTTTTATTATATATAAAAATCTAGAATTCTGATACCATTCACCACCCTCCCTCAACATATTGTCTTGCTTCATATCAAGAGTGAAGTAAAGATAAAAACACTGTATACACTTAAGAGTGTAGGAAAGAAGAAAAGGAAAGAGAAAAAGTGGGAAAAAGTAGAAAATAAAAGGAATTAAGGTGGTTCATTAAAAACAAACAAAAAATCTGGTATACTTTGGAACAAGAATAAAGTCAGAATTTACTCTTTTAAAAAATGGTAAATAGTATATTTACTATTACAAAGTAGTATACAAAATATACAAAATAGTATATTTACAAATGGTAAATAGTATATTACTATTACAAAGCTAGAAGATTTAAAAGAACTGGATGGTGTTAGACAGTGATATTCAAATATTGAATGGCTGAACTAATATATTATTAGGCTAAGACCGTCTCTTTTGAATAAAGCCTACAGTGTCCTACAGAGGCCAAAGAATTCCACATTTAGTCCTATAACCACACAAGAAACTGAGCTCATTGTGCTTGCTTAGGTTTTTATTCTTAAAGGTCTCATTTTTACTATCTATGGACATAGATAATACTTAGCCACCCTATCTAAGATTAAAAAAAAAAAAAAAAGGTCTATATTATATGTTTCAATGGGAATTAAAAGATATATCACTTTCTTAGTTTCAAAATCTAAGAAAATGTTGCTATTGTTAGGTGCTGTTGAGTTGGCGCCAATTCATAGCAGCCCTAGGTACAACTTAGTTAATCAATTTGATGAAAAAGAGGGATAAAGACCGAATGAAAACCAGAGTTAATGTAAGTGAAAGAAATTCTACATGTGATACAGACTGAGCTGCATTAAACCACACTGCTCCTCAACTAGCAAAGGAAATTGTAATTTTCTTACTCTCTGATGCGTCTATTCACAGCAGCTTGTATAGATTCTGAGGCCAAAATTTTTTCTGGGTGTGTTGAGATTATATTCAATGCTTGTGGGATTGTTGGGTTTGTGGTAGGTAACCAGGATACTGCTTCTGGTTTCTTTGGGGCTGGAATAATGCACAACTCTCCATGGTGGAAAAACACCTATAAAATGATACATTTTAATTTCCACGCTTGCCACTGGCAAACTCTAGGTATATATAGAAAACATTGCAACATGATTTCATCTCTGAAAATTTCTGATCTTGGGTACACTTACCCTATTGGTACTGTTATCAGGATCCAGCCATTTGGGAAGAAAGTCAGCAGCTTCTATTAACAAGAATTCACCATCATTGTCTTCAATCCTAATGCAAAAGAAGTCCCAATTTTGCATTCAAAAAGCATATATTTGCTAGTAATCAAAACAATAAACAATTTTATTCTAATACTTTTTTCTCATCTTAGTAAATATTTTAGTATGTATAATATGCAATTTGATACAAAGAAGCAAAATGTTTAAGATACTATTTGGCACTGAAAGAGACTGTAACATTGTGAAGAGGCATTAGAGGGAGACGAAAAGCTAAGGAGAGAAAACAAGAAAAGTATATAAATAAATAGTAGGAGACAAAAATATACAAATTACAATAGGATTTCAAAAGAAGAAAAAAAATCACCTATAGCTGAGATTAGGAAAGCCTTTATAGAAGTGCTGTTTGGGCCTTAAATGATAATTCTGTTTTGTCTCATTTGCATCTCTTTCTTAAAATTTAAATGTTTGAACAGATAATACATTCACTTGCTTAAAATTTTTTAAAAATATAGTTACACAATGAAAAATTCTCTTTTCTACTTTTGTTCCCATTGTCCAACTCCTGCCACCCCACCATTGTTATTTCTTGTGTGTCCTTCTTGAATCTGTTTATGTATAATCTAGCCAATAAGACTCCAGGAAATGACAGAATATTCATTGAAATGCTTCAACAAATGGATGTAATGTTGGAAGCACTCACTCATTTATGCTAAGAAATTTGGAAGACAAATACTTGGCCAACTGCCTAGATGAGATACCTATTTGTGCCCATTCCAAAGAAAGATGATTTAATGGAATGCAGAAATTACCAAACAATATCATTATCACACACAAGTAAAAATGCGCTGAAAATAATTTTAAAATGGTTGCAGCAGCACAGAGACGAGGAATTGCCAGAAATTCAAGCTGGATTCAGAAGAGGATGAGGAACGAGGGATATCATTGCTGATGTCAGATGGCTGAAAACAAAGAACACCAGAAAGATGTTTACCTGTGTTTTATTGACTATGCAAAGGTATTCAACTGTATGGATCCTAACAAACTATGGATAACATTAAGAATGGGAATTCCAGAACATTTAACTGTGCTCACGAGGACCCTGTATATAGACCAAGACGCAGTTGTTCAAATAGAACAAGGGGATACTGCATGGGTTAAAATCAGGAAGGGTATGCATCAGGGTTGCATCCTTTAACCATTTTTACTCAATCTGTATGCTGAGCAAATAATCCAAGAAATTGGATTATATGGAGAAGAACGTGGTATCAGGATTGAAGAAGACTCATTAACCTGCAATACACAGATGACACAATCTAGCTTGCTCAAAGTGAAGAAGATTTGGAGCACTTACTGATGAAGATCAGAGACTATAGCCTTCAATACAGATTGCACCTCAATATAAAGAAAACAAAAATCCTTACAACTGGGACGATAAGTAACATCATGATAAATGGAGAAAAGATTGAAGTTGTCAAGGATTTCATTTTATTTGGACCCTCAATCAACGCCCATGGAAGCAGCAGTTAAGAAATCAAATGAAGTATTGCACTTGGCAAATCTGCTGCAAAAGACCTGTTTAAAGTGTTAAAGAGCAAAGGTGTCACCTTGAAAAAAAAGGTACACCTGACCCAAGCCATTGCCTTTTCAATAGCCTCACATGCATGTGAAAACTGGACAATAAATAAGGAAGACCACAGAAGAATTGATGCATTTGAATCATGGCACTGGCAAAGAATATTAAATATACCATGGACTGTCAGAGAATGAACAACTCTGTCTTGGAGGAAGTACAGCCTATGCTCCTTAGAAGCTAGAATGGCCTGATGTTGTTTCTCATAATTTGATCATGTTATCAGGAGGGACCAGTCCCTGGAGAAGGATCATGTTTGGTAAAGAAGAGAGTTAGTAACAAAAGAGAAGACTCTCAGTGAGATGGACTGACACAGTGTAATAATGGGCTCAAGCATAGCAAAGATTGTGAGGATGATGCAAGACTGGGCAGTGTTTAGTTCTGTTGTACACAGAGTAGCTAGGAGTCAAACTGATTCAGGGGCACCTAACAATAACAGTCAATGGGAGTATATGTTCTTATTTCCTTTCTTTCCATCCAAAATGTAGCATATTGTATATTTTGTCCTAGCTTTTTTCACTTTTAATGGGTAGAGATACAGGGAGAAGAGGAGAGGTTCTTAGGAGAGGGAATAGCATAGTAAAGCACGGAGCTGGCAACTTAGGGTGGGTATTTGGAGAACAGTAACTAGAAAAGAGTAAAACTGGAAAAGCACAGTTATATTACTTTGTGAAGAGCTTTAATGTTGGTTGGATCAAAGGGAATAGGCTTAGAGTTGAATCAACTCAATGGCAGTGAGTTTGGTTTTTTTTTTTTTTTGGTTTTACAGGCAAAGAAAAAAAAATTAAAAGTTTTGGAGCAGGGTACTATCTTGATTAAAACTGTACCTTAGGAAGATTAATCTGGCAGGGACACAGAGGAAGTGTTTCTTTTTTTTTTGTAATAGTTTTTTAAAAACTGACAAGACAGTAGATGTCCAGATTTAAAGAGTTTAGGAATGAACCATCATTATATAAATATCAGAATCTACACACAAAAGATATTGCCTCCTCCTTATTATCTCCCTAAAGACAGGAACTAATATTTTTGTGGTTGTTCACTTAAAAATCCATCAGAAGCAGCACATGTACTAATATTGAAACGATACGGAAAAGATTAGCGTGGTTCCTGCGCAAATAAATTCATGAAGTATTCCATATTTTTTGCATGATACTGCATCACTACTAACATCAAACACCAGGCTACAAATAAATGCATAGAGAACTGAGAAGATCAGGTGAGGGTCAGAGAACAGGAATGTACTCTAGACCAAGAATAGGTTTAGCTAAAAATAATCTTACATAGATATGAGTGATACAAAATTAGCCACACTCATTAGAGAAGCAACAGAAGCCAGAGTTGGAGTAACTGCTCAGAAACAACTAAACACCTTGAGAGAGAATTACCGGGCTTGCCAACTCGGGACCACAGTACTGGGGGACACCAAGCTCAACTGGCACAACGTAGTACATAAAAATCTTTTTCAACAACCTACTTTTGTGAGTAGTGACTAGGGTCTTAAAAGCTTTTGAGTGGCCATGTAGGATGCAAGTATTGGTTTCCTCTCATCTGAAGCACAGAAGAGTAGAGAAAATCAAAGCCAGTTGGAAACAATTAGTCCAAGGATATGAGGGACCTCAAGACCAGAAGAACTAGATAGTGCCCAATTACCAATGCCAACCACTCAGGAAGGGATCAAAACTGGAGATCCTGGATAGAGTGGGAGGAAAAATGTGGAACAAAATTCAAAAATACAAAAATGACCAGAATTACAGTCAGATGGAACCTAGTAGAACCCCCAAGACTATGGCTCTAGGTTACCCTTTGGACCTAGAAAACCACTACACCACCAGAGCTCCTTGTAAAACAGAAGTCACTTTTAAAATCTATACCCCAAATTTGTACAATTTCCATCAGACTTTAGGACAAATTTATTAGAATGATAAAAATGTGATGACTTATTTTCAATAACAGAATAGTTAGAATTATTAAAATACCTACAATACCTTGCTACTAATTCGGGGAATTCCTTTGTAATCTGCTTTATTACATAAACAATAAACCATTCATCCTCAATGTTATCCCCAAACTTTGTCATGCCAAAAATATGAGCAGGAACATGTCCTAAAAACAAGAGAAAAACAACCATGTAAGCAGATAAACTTGTCATTGTAAATAAAAATACATGTGCTCATTCAATCAAACAACCATTCATTGACTGACTATTATGGCCCAGGTACTATACTGGGAATTGGGGATGCAATACTGAGTATGGTACAAGATGCTTTTTATGAAGAACTCAGGGTCTAACATGAGAAGTAGACAATCAAGTCATTCAAAATAAGATGATAAATATATGTACTAAGGACTATGTGAGCATAAAGGAGGTGATATATGAGCTATGCTGGTCTGCAAGAATGATCAGGGGTGAGATTCTAGGAAGAAGACACAACATGTTGGTACAGAGGCATGACCAAAAAAAAAAAAGCATGTTTTGGGAATATCAGATTAAATTTGGATAAAGCAGAAATTTTCAAAGAAGTGCACTGCAGAGTATCTCAAGAGCTGCCAAGTCAATAAATAAATAAAAATTCAGATGGGAAGAAAAGCCCACTCAACTCTTCTCCTCAAACCAATTCTCCCAAGTTTCCTCAACTAGAGTATTTCCAATTAGGGTATCTATTTTAGCTACTCATATATTAAACTTAAATTTGAACTTCATCCTCAAGTAATGGAAAACTGTTGAAGAATGTTATGCAGGAGAATCCATCAGATTTGTGTTTTACAAAACTAATTGGCAACAGTATAAGGAACTGGAGAAATAGTAAGTAGAGTAGATAAATAGGTGGCTATTGGAGCTCTGGTAGCATAGTGGCTAAGACACTTGCCTGCTAACCAGACGGCTGGCGGTTCAAACCCACCAGCCACTCCTCGGAAGGAAGGTTGGGCAATCCTACTTCCATAGTGATACTGCCTCGGAAACCCAAGGAGGGGTCGCTATGAGTCGGGTTTGACTCGACGGCACATAACAACAACAACAACATTGTAGTTTTCCAGATGAAGAGATAAAAAAGGCCTTGATTACAACCAAACAGATGCCAAGAAAGAGCCATGGCTGAGAGGTAAGGATGGTAGGACTTAGAGCCTGACTGAACATGGCAAAGTGAGGATTGGAGCATGATTCTGAATTACTAACTAGAGTAGAGTTACATAAAATGAGAAAACAGAAGATAAAAAAATGATGTTCTAGAGGAAAGTTAACTTAGTTTTGGATGTGCTGTGCTAATGTGACAGTGTGACAGCGTTCTTGCCAATAAATACCACATGTATTTCAGTAAATACAATAAAACTAACAGTAGGTATCTTAGTTCTCTAGTGCTGCTATAACAGAAATACCACAAGTGGGTGGCTTTAACAAACAAATTTATTTCCTCACAGTTTAGGAGGCTAGAAGTCCAAATTCAGGGTGACAGCTCTAGGGGAGGGCTTTCTTGCTCTGTCAGCTTTGGAGAAAGGTCCTCCTCTCTTTGAGCTTCTGCTCCTGGGCAATCTTCATGTAGCTTAGCATTTCTCTTCCCTCATCTCTGCTTGCTACTTTGTGTTTAATCTCTTTTATATTTCAAAAGAGATTGACTCAAGATACACTTCTACACTAATCTTGCCTCATTAGACAACCCATTCCCAAATGGAATTGTAACCATAGGTATAGTGGTTAGGATTTACAACACATCTTTTGAGGGTACATAATTCAATCCATAACAATAAGGAAGACATTTGGTTAACTGCTAGCCAATACATAACAGATAAGCTTGAGATTAAGAGCCAGATTGACAGTGGCACAACATGATCCCAAGGAAGACCCAACATTAAGTCACAGAATAGAGTCTTGGTCATCTGTTCATGACTCATTTTAGTAAAGAAATGATATAAGAAATGATACAACAAAGTGCTATATTTGGCCAGAGGTCAGACTTCAAGTATCAACAACACAAGGAAGTAGTGGAGAAACCTCAAAGTGCTTCTTGGTGGCAAATAGTGGTCATAAAGCCCAATTATTTCTCTTACAAGCCAGGCTGAGTCACTCTTTGATCCCCACCAAAACAACTATCTGAAACAATGCAGCCTACTAAATACATCATTAAGATCTAGGAATTCTGAGTGATACCAAAAGGGACTATGGTTAAAGTAGCCAATTTCCTGAAAAAGTTTAGTATATTATGACCTAGTAAAGTAATTAAGAGTTCAAAAGAGTAGCCCTGAGTTTAACAATGTTGTGCATATTCTAGTTCCTGAGGTAATGACTGTTAGAAAGGTTTTCATCAACATGATTTTTTTAAAAAGGGCTTAACTGAATCTAGGCAAGCATCACTAATCTAAAAGTTCAGGATATATATTGCTTCCTTACCACAATGAACGAACTATGGACTATTTTTATACTTCATTGCTTTCAGAATGACATTAAAAGCACACATATCAAGACAGATGAAAGAACCTTACCTTTCTCCGGTCTGTATTTGAGATTGAATGGCTGATTCTGCCAGATATAAGGAACCAGCATGGGTGCAAACTGGGTCATTATTCTCTCAATATACTTCAGAAGAATCTCCTTGTGTTTTTCTGGGTCCTTTGGTTCATTTGGTATGAGGAACAGGTGGTATTCCACAGTGTCTTCCACTGTAGCAAGCTTCGTATTTCCCTCCATTCTTCTTTGATAACTACATTTAAAGTTCCAATAATATAAACCACATACAACAATGCAGAAATAACAACCTACTCCCTCAACTCTTCCAGCTGACTCCATTAACACGAGTCCCCCAAAATTCATTTATTCACATACTACATGGTTTTTGCCTTGACCCTGTACCAATTACAGTAATATCTATTTAGTATTATTCTTTATAATGAATTTTATACTTAAAATCATATAAAAGGAAATTTTATATTAAGATAGTGAATGGAAATCCAGTGTCATATTCCCAAATTAATTGATAATTAGGTATGAATAAAATTTAAAAATGCCTATCCTTGCACTAGTAATGGAAAACTCTGCACTAACATTCACTGTTTAAACACCAGCAAAAGTTCTACTTTTGCCACTAATTAGACATGTCACTGTGGGCACTTCACTTTCTCTTTCTGGGGCTTTTCCCTCAATTGTAGAATAAGAATTTTACTCTACCATCTCTAAAATTCCCCCCTGGTTTAAAATTTTATAGTTTAAAAGCTCTTATGGTCTACATAATTTTAAATCTCCCTTTTATAAGCATTGTATGGCATTGGGCAATTCAAAACTACAGAACATTCATGTCCTATCATCTCATCCCAAAATAACAGTTCCCCTCTGTTGCTCTCCAAAAAGAACACAATTTGCCCATGGCTCTTGATCCTACAACCAGCTGTCCTAAATTTGCCCCTTTTTCAAATCTCAGGGGTATACTAAAAAAAAAACAAACTCACCACCATGGAGTCGATTACGACTCATAGCGACCCCCTTTGGGTTTCCGAAGCTGTAAATTTTTTACGGAAGTAGATTGCCTAGTTTTCCTTCCTGGGAAGGGCTGGTGGGTTTGAACCGCCAGCCTTCTGGTTAGCAGTGAAATACCTTAGGCACTAGGCCAGCAGAGCTCCTAGAAACCCATTATTTCTTAAGTGGTAGAGTGAAAATGTAGCTTCAAAGTATGGTTAAGAAAATTCACAAATGAGCACTCCATCTTGAATTACGGGAAAGTGGTGAAATTCCTTACTTCTGAGGGATAGTGCTTGGGTAAAGGATGGCACTGCACTTGATGGACCTCCGAATGCCGCGATTCAATGCTTTACTTTAATAACCGACTCATCATGAGCAATCTCCATCTTCTATCCAGACACCCACTCAACATAATCTGTCCAAATCATTTTGCCTTTCAACCCTGAGGAACAGACAATATTTCTAACCCCCTTACCCCTTACGCCAAGAGCACCACATTAAACAAAACTTAGTGTCAAAACGAAAAGAGATTTTGAGATTACCCAGACTAATTCCTCACCGAACAGATGAGAAAACCAGAATTGAAGAAAGGGAAGGGGCCAAGTAGCAAGGGTCTCAGAGTTCAATGTTTATTGCTGGGACCAGAGGGATCCCTCCCTCCCTCGGAGCAAAGGAAGTTAATTTCTCTTACGGCTCTAGGGTCTCTTCGCCGCTTCTCTGGTGATGCACCTCTCCGCCGCCGCTCCTCCCACCACTTGAGAACACCAACTGGGTCTTGCCACGGAGGATTCGGCGTTTTTCAGTTCCACAGCCTCCAAAACCTGGCCCAGGCTCATTCCCAACGCCTGCATCGGATCTGAGGCCAGGGGAAACCCTAAGAAAAAGTCAGAAACCCTCTCAGCCTCCGGAATCACCGGGCCTCGTTACTACTGCGCGCTGGCGGGAGCATTAGGCAGCTGTCCTGCTGTCTTCGTCACTTCCGGCCCCGCGGGAAGACGGGGGGGGGGGAGCGGGGAACTGGATAGGTGGTGGCCTTGGGGAGGTGGCGGTCGGGAGTCTAGACGACGGGGAGAGACGGGGCCAGAAAGGGGCGTGAGGGGGTCGGGCCGGAGCCGGCTGGAAGGCCAGGCCCGGAGGCCCCCACCCTGGCGTGCAAGCCCAGGCCGCGTCTGAGGCCGAAGAGGAAGATGATCTCCAGATACACTCGAAAAGCGGTGCCACAGAGCTTGGAACTGTGAGTAGACTGCCCAGGCACCCCTGTCCAGGGCTAGGGGTAGGTGAAGTGGGCCGCGGTGTCTCTGGGGCCCCTGCCTGACCAATCAGTCCTTCTCTCCTTTCCTTTCCCAAGGAGGGGATGGAAACATTTTCTCTCAGCCCTGCGCTGGCCCTTCTACTTCATCTGCAGCTGAGGACATGTCACCTGTACTATGTACACCTAGGACTTGGCCCTCTTGGAACTGGGTCCCCTATGGCATTTGTACTTTCCACAGTGCCTCATGCCCTGTGAATGGTCATTGACAACTCAAGGAGTTATTAATAACTGAGTGCTACGGTAAAATCGTGGCAGGCACCGCACTAAGTTATTTACATGCATTACCTCACTTTAATCCCTTCCACAAGGATATGAGATAGGAACTACTGTTTTGCACACCAAAGGCCAGAGGAGTTGTAGGATGACATCAGAAACGTCAGACATGAAGAAAGCAAAAGTCATTAAAAAGACAGGAAAGGAAGAAAAGACCGAAGGTCATGTCAGAAGAGGCTCTGAAACTTGCTCCTGAATGGAGAGTAGCTAAAGTGAAAGGAAGAAATGTTGAAATAAAAGAGCTGAACAAAAGATTTCAAAGGGTGCCTGGAGAAGACAAAGTGTTGTAATGAAATGTGCAAAGACCTGGAATTAGAAAACCAAAAGGGAAGAACATGCTTAGCATTTCTCAAGCTGAAAGAACTGAAGAAAAAAATTAAGTCTTGAATTGCAATATTGAAGGATTCTATGGATAAAATATTTAACATTGCAGGAAGCATTGAAAGAAGATGGAAGGAATACAGTCACTGTATCACAAAGAATTGATTGACATTCTGTTATTTCAGGAGGTAACATATGATCAAGAACCAATAGTATCAAAAGGAAGAAGTCCAAGCTGCACGGAAGGAATTGGTGAAAAACAAGGCTCCAGGAATTGATGGACTACCGGTTGAGATGTTCCAACAAGTGGAGGCAGCACTGGAGGTACTTATTCATCTATGGCAGGAAATTTGGAAGACAGCTACCTGGCCAAACAACTGGAAGAGATCCATATTAGTGACTATTCCAAAGAAAGGTGATCCAACAGAATGTGGAAATTATCGAACAATATCATTAATATCACACACAGGTAAATTTTTGCCGAAGATAATTCAAAAACTATTGCAGCAGTATATTAACAGGGAATTTCTAGAAATGCAAATTGGATTCAGAAGAGGACATGGAACAAGGGATATCATTGCTGATGTCAGATGGAGCTTGGTTGAAAACAAAGAATACCAGAAAGATGTTTACCGTTTGTTTTTTTTTTCCCTGATGGTCTTTTAACCTTTTGTTTATTCCTTAATCACACACTTAGTTTGAAGCTAGAGGAAATGGTGAGAAAAAAATAATGTGGCAATAGGGTTAGAAGGAAGGCTTTACGTTAGAAAATTCTAGTCTCGAGGGCCATCATGTCCTAGGGCTGATTGCTTCCAGATGCCCTTGTTTTTTTGCACTCTTCTTCGCCTCTGACACTAGGAGACCATTAGCTGCATCTTAGATGGCTGTTGAAAGCTTTTAAGACCCTAGTCGCTACTTACCAATGTAGGATGCTGTTTTATTGACTATGCAAAGGCATTTGATTGTGGGGATCATAACAAATTGTGGATAACACTGAGAAGAATGGGAATTCCAGAACACTTAATTGTGCTCATGAGGAACCAAGAGATTGTCATTCGACAGAACAAGGGAACTACATGGTTTAAAATCAGGAAGCATGTACATCAATGTTGTATCCTTTACCATACTTTATTCAGTCTGTATGCTGAGCAGATAGATAATCCAAGAAGCTGACTGTATGAAGAACAATATAGTGTCAGGATTGGCTGAAGACTCATTAACAACCTACAATATGCAGATGACACAGCCTTGCTTGCTGAGAGTGAAGATGACTTGAAGCACTTACTGATGAAGATCATAGATTACAGTCTTCAGTGTGGATTATACCTCAGCATAAAACAAAAATCCTTAAAACTGGACCAATAACCATCATCATGATGAATGGAGAAAGACTGAAGTCAGGGATTTCATTTTGCTTGGATCCACAGTCAACACTCGTGGAAGCAGCAGTCAGGATATCAGAGTTCATATCACACTGATCCCGTCTGCTGAAAGAGACCTCTTTAAAATGTTGTAGAGCAAAGATGTCACTTTGAAGACTAAGGTGTGCCTAACCTAAGCCATGGTATTTCCAGTTGCCTCATATGCATGTGAAAGCTGTTCAGTGAATAAGGAAGACCAAAGAAGAATTGATGCCTTTGAATTGTAGTATTGACCAAAAATACTGAAAATACCAAGACTGCCAAAAGAACCAACAAATCTATCCTGGAAAAAGTGCAGCTGGAATGTTCCTTAGAAGTGAGAATGACCATACTTCATCGCACCTTCTTTGGTCATGTGGTTGGAAAGGACCAATCCCTGGAGAAGAATATCATGCTTGGTAAAGTGGAGGGTCAGAGAAAAAGGGGAAGACCTTCAATGAGATGGTTTGACACAGTGGCTGGAACCTCTAATCCTGCCTTGGGAGCTCTGGTAGCATAGTGCCTAAGGCACTTGACTGCTAACCAGAAGGCTGGCGGTTCAAATCCACCAGGCAGTCCTCCGAAGGAAGGTTGGGCAATCCTACTTCCATAGTGATACTGCCTCGGAAACCCAAGGAGGGGTTGCTATGAGTTGGGGCCAACTCGACGGCAAATAACAACAACAACAAGAGCTAAGGGAAGAGACATGCCAAGCCACATGAAGATTGCCCAGGAGCAGAAGCTCAAAAGAGACACGGACCTTCTTCCAGAGCCGAGAGAGAAAGCTGCTTTCTAGAGTCAACACCTGGAATGTGGACTGCCAGTCTCCTAAACTGTGAGAAAGTAAATTTGTTTGTTAAAGCTGCCTGCTTTTGGTGTTTCTGTTATAGCAGTACCTTAATCATGGTTATATACCCAGTAGAGTTAGGATCTAAACTTAGGCTTTTTAACTCTAAATCCATTTTTTGTTTGTTTGTTTCTTCACTGAGCTAAATAATACATTTATTAATTAAATACTAAGTATACATAGTAATCATAAGCATGGTACTTTGAGTCACACCTGGCTTCTGGTTAGGCTGTGTTCTAGCTCTGTGGCTTTTGGGCAAATTACTAAATCTCCAAGCCTACATTTCTGTAACACAGGAGTAATACCTACTTCATAGGAAAATCTATATAAAGTGATGGCACAGTGTAGGTCCTTAATAAATGGTCATTCTCATCCTTTTCCACCTACACTAGATACAGTTGTAAACAAAGATACTCTAAGATGAGATCCCTCCTTGCCTTCCAGAAGCTTGATATTTAGAAAAAAAAAATCACTGCCATTGAGTTGCATCCAACTCATAGTGCTCCCTCCTTGGGTTTCCGAAGCAGTATCTCTGCGGAAGTAGATTGCCCAACCTTCCTTCTGAGGAGTGGCTGGTGGGTTTGAACTGCCAGACTTCTGGTTAGCAGTCAGATGCCTTAGGCACTATGCCACCAGAGCTCCTTATTATTTACTAAGAAATAAGATATGTATGCAGTAGCAATTCAAATAATAAGTCTTTAGGAATGAAGGAAAAGTAATTCCCAATAGAGTAAATAAGGCTTAGCTAAAAAAAAGTCCGTTCTTATAATTCATTTTGACTATTCTGAGAGTAAAATAAATTCTTAGGTGGAAAAAGAAATGGTAATAGGCATTTACTGGGCCAGAATTACTGACATAGCATAGTTCTGTTTCTTGTTCTTTGTCATTGACTTGATATTCCCAAAAAATTAACTTTCCCCAAATATACCTCTCTGGATGAGTCAGAATAATGTAGATAAACCCAAACCCACTGCCACAGATAATGAAGACAAAGTGCATCTAAATGAGAGTAAATTAAAAGAAATTTTTGTTTTAGATATTATAATGATGATCTGTTTTATAGCAGTCACTGTAGTTTTCTCCCTAACAGTAAAAGATTATAGATGTTAAAAGCGTTTGGAAAAAATGAATTTCAGCATATAGCTTAACATTTTTAATGAAAAATTTCAAACATAAGTACTCACTGCCATCGAGTCGGATCTGACTCATAGCAGCCCCTCCTTGGGTTTCCAAAGTGGTATCACTACAGAAGTAGATCGTCCAGTCTTCCTTCCAAGGAGTGGCTTTTGGGTTTGAACCACCAGCCTTCTGATTAGCAGTCAAATGCCTTAGGCAGTACTCCACCAGAGCGCCTTCAAACATAAGTAATCATAGAGAATATTGCATTGAACCCCCATATTCCTGTCATCTATACTCAACAATTATAAAAATTTTAATATATACACTTCATCAATCTTCTTTATTTGCTTTTTCCCCAACCAGTAGCATCAACCCATCTACAGAGATTACATCCATCTCTTCCAGTTGAGTGATACACATGTGATTCTCACAAAGTGTTGGCAAATTAAAGCCATATAATTCTTCACAGCAAACAACAGGAATTGTTCCATGGTACCCCCTAGGCTCAAAAGATGACTGGACATAGACAGAATTAATAAGGTATTATACTTCTTTTCCTACTAAGATTTTGAAAACCAGTATGTTTTACATTTAAAGTTTGTACATCTCAATTCTGACTAGCCTCATTTTAATGGCTGATGGCTACTCTATTGGACGGTGCAGTTTTAGAGCAGCAGGAAGGGAAGTAGGTGACTAACTTCTAGATCAAGTTAATGAAAAGTATATATATTTTCTTTGCAGGAAGTATAACTTTGTTTTTTGTTTCACAGAAAAGGAATAACACAATATGCTCTTAATCATCATCCCCTCCCAGAGCGACTAGATGAAATTTCCTCCACCAATGGCAGCCATGAAAAAGACACAAGTTCCCAAAGGTAGTAACAGTGTATTTGTTTGCCTACTGCTCTTGCTAATAGTAGAAGTTTGCTTTTTACTTTAGTATTGCTATTAAAGTTTTTAGCTTAAGACTGTACAAATGAAATAAGGATTTTTATCACATATTTCCAGTACTATTGGGCTTTCATTCTAGGATAGCTCATGGCAATAATATCATATTTATTTTCATAACTTTTGAGAAGCAATATTATGAAGTAGTTAAAAGCATAGACTCAGGAGAAGTCTGACATCATATTTTTAATCCTGGTTCTGCCACTTATTTAGCTGAAAATAATGGAGAAGTTGCCATATCTTTTTCCACAAATAATGCACCTATGTAAATAACATGTCCACACATATAACATGCAGAAATGAAATTAAGTAAAACAGTTCTGAGATAGCACACTCATGCATGTATTTCACACGTCTCATGACATTTCCAGAAGTGAATTTCAACTTTATTTACCCATCCTCCCATATTATAGGTAAATCATTTCATTCTGGTTATTCTTTCATCTCCTGCTTATATATATATACAAATAGGCCAAAAATGTTACTTTTGATAATAAACCAAAACCAAACTCACTGCCATTGAGCCAATTCCGACTCATAGTGACCCCCATTGGGTTTCCAAGGCAGTAAATCTTTACGGAAGTAGATTGCCCAGTCTTCCTTCCATTGGGTGACTGGTGAGTTTGAACCACCAGCCTTCTGGTTAGTCAAATGCCTTAGGCACTTGGCCACCAGAGCTCCTTCTTTTGATAATAATTGCATAATAAAGATATAAGCCGTAGTCAAGAAGTCATAGAGTTTAGAACTCAAAAACCAAACCAAACTCACTGCCATCGAGTCGTATCCGACTCATAGTGACCCCCCTGGGGTTTCCGAGGCAGTATCACTTCGGAAATAGATTGCCTAATCTTCCTTCCAATGAGTGGCTGGTGGGTTTGCAGTCAAATGCCTTAGGCACTAGGCCACCAGAGCTCCTATAGATTTTAGAGTCCCTTGGTAATCAGAAAATCAAACAATTGAAATGTGTGTTTCTTTCTATTAAAGTTGATAATTATAGTGCATTAGGTCAATGGTTGAATGTGAAAACCTTATCAGATCATTGTAAGTGAAGCCATTTTGTTAGGTCTAATTATTTCATAGTTTAATTATGTCTTCTTAATGTCAATTGCAGTCGGCAACATGTAAAAAAAATAATTGGCATAGTGTGCTTATGAAAATAATATGAGGGGGTACACATTGGCAAAAAAAACATATAATGTGTACATTGTTTGTAAAAAATATGGTCCTTCCCTTGATAATGTTATCTGTTATAGGGTATTGTGAACGTAAATGAGATAAAACATATACAAGGAGCTCTGGCAGCTCTGTGGTTAAAGCATCGGGCTGCTAACCAAAAGGTCAGCAATTCAAACCCATCAGCTGCTCCATGGGAGAAAGATGAGGCAATCTGCTTCCATAAAAATTTACAGCCTTAGAAACCCTATAGGGCAGTTCTGTACTATCCTGTAGAGCTGCTATGAGTCAGAATTGACTTGATGGCAGTGGGTTTTTTGTGTTTTTTTTTTAAGTATATAAAAGCAAAAAACCAAACTCAATGCCATCGAGTCAGATCTGACCCATAGCGACTCCTCCTTGAGTTTCCGAGGTGGTATCACTTCAGAAGTAGATTGCCTAATCTTCCTTCCGAGGAATGGCTAGTGGGTTTGAACTGCCAGCCTTCTGGTTAGCAGTCAAATGCCTTAGGCACTATGCCACCAGAGCTCCTTTTAAAGTATATGCAACTGAAAAATAATGAAATACATACAACTTGGCACAATGCTGGAATTCAATAAACTTTGAGTAAATATTATCTGCTATTACTATTTTAAGAAATAGTACAGAGGAGATTGTAACTTCAAAGAGGCCTCTGGAAAGCAATATGATATTATAGTAAAACTTTAGAATCATAAATCTGGGTTTCAAACCTGGAACTAAACCTCAGAATCTTTGTTTTTAAAATGGGGTTAATTGAGTTCTACATTACCAAGTTGTTGCAAGGATCATTCTGCACTAACAGGTTGTTGCAATGATCAAATGAAATAATATCTGTGAAAATGTTTAGTAAATTGTACAAATGCCATACAAGTTTCGATAGTACTATTAGCATTTCTGAAATGTCTGTACCATATTTTTACACAAATAGCACATTATGTGTTTTTGCCAACTACTTCCTGTTCCCTAAGGTGTTTTTGCTAATTAGCATAACTTGCTAATTAGCATAGCATGTTTACAGAAATACCTTGGGAGGGTGTTCTTGGGAAAAAAAACACACACACATTTTTTGCATAGAAATAAAAATGTGGTAGTTGTCAAGAATATGGTTATAGCCACTTGGAGGGGGATCTATGTAGGAGATCCTGGATAGAGTGGGAGAACAATGTGGAACAAAACTCAAAATCATGACCAAAAAAAAAAAAAAAGGGACCAGGTTTGCTGGTCTGCTAGAGCCTGGTGAAACCCCCAAGACTATGGCCCCTAGCTGCCCTTCAGGTCTGGAATTGAACCCACTCCTCTGGCTTCCAGCCAAACAAAGGACAGGCATATGAGCTGACCATTTACATTAGACAGATACAGTCCTTGGAGAGATCAGTCATGGGAGAATAGAAGGGTTGTGTATGCACAGGGAAATAGCTGTGGGGGGGGACCCAAGAGTGCATGGGAATGAAGGACACAGGGAAGAGGTGGCTATGGGGAGGAAGTAGGAGGAGAGCTGTTGCATTGTGGGAGATTACAGTCAGTGTCATGAGACAAAGTGTATGTGAACTGTATGGAACATGAATTTGCTCTGTAAACTTTCACCCAAATCACATACGATTTGAAAAATAAGAGTATCGCTATAGGTAGTATGTTAAAGTATTCATTGTAAGCTATTACTAGACTTACTTAGAATAACCAAAACCAAACCCACTGCCATTAACTCATTTTCAACTCAGAGACCTTATAGGATAGTGTAGAACTACCCCATGGAGTTTCCAACTCATAGTGACCCTATAGGACAGAGTAGAGCTGCCCCATAGTGTTTCCAGGGCTGTACGTCTTTACAGGATCAGACTGCCTCATCTTTCTCCCATGGAGCAGTGGTGGGTTCCACCACCAATCTTTTGATTAGCAGCCCAGTGTTTTAACCATAGTGCCACTAGAGCTCTTTTTTTAGGATAGCTGCCATCAATTCTATAGGAATTAGGTAGACTTCATGATGTTTAGATTTCAAGTACTTTGCTTCTTTTTGCTTCTGTGGATGTATTAGTACACACATTATCATCTGATAAATTGCTGTATTAGTTAATTCTGCAGTTATTTTAGGAAATATGAGAATTTTTCTGTTTTCTCTCCTTCCAATTATGTCTTTAGTGAGTCTGACATCACACAAGAATCACCTTTTACATCAGCCGACACTGGAAATTCAAGGTCTGCTTTTCCGAGTTATACAGGCACAGGGATCTCTACTGAAGGCAGCTCGGACTTCTCCTGGGGATATGGTGTGAGTTGTATGCTATCAATCTGATGGAGTCCTTGGGAGACCATTCTGATGTTATGATTTGCCAGTTTTGTCGGTATATTTCATTCCTTAACTCTCTTGCATTGTTTCTAAACATTTTAGTACTTAAAATTACCACTTTCTATAATAGTTATAAAGAAACATCAGTCTTTACCTTCTTTCAGTATTTGTTTTATGGATATAGTCATTGAGCCTTAGAAATGTTAGAGCTTGACTTAAATAATTTCAGGTTAATATGGATCTGGGCATTGCGTCTACTCCTTTTGCTATGCCTGGTCCATTAATCTGCAGCCCCTCCACCACTGATGTGTTACTTCCTTTAAAATGTGCTTGGTTTCTTTCACTCAGCATAATGTTTTCTAGGTTCATCCATATAGAATGTGTCAGTACTTATTTCCTATTTATGGCCAAATATGATTTCATTGTACAGATGTAGTACATTTCGTTTATCATCTCATCAGTTGATGAACATGTGGGTTGTTTCCACATTGGCTATTATGGATAATGCTGCTGTGAACATTTGTGTGTAATATTTTCTGTGGGCATATTTTTCTTTTCTCTTGTACGTGTACCTAGGAATGGAACTGCTGGGTTATAGTAAATCTGTAGTTAACTTTTCGAGGAATAGTTTTTTTTTTTTTTTTTTTTTACATTTATTGCCAGGATTATGAATTTTTTTTTCACGGTTTCTTGTGAGTCTATAAATATTGTAGATCTTTTCCTTGTATTAAATAAACATTTAATTGCAGATATAGTCACATCTATGTCAGAGTAGATAATTCCTTTGAAATGCACTATTTTGTTTCTAAGGTTTATCTCTAATTAATGAAATTCCAGTTTTGAGACCAAAGATGCAAATTGCTGCATAAATGTAGTCAATTTTTTAAATTTTGAAACAATCTTAAGCTTATAGAAAAGCTGCAAATACAGTAAAGACTTACTTTTCCTTTACCATTTGAGAATAAATTACCAATATGATACCCCTTACACCAAATATTTTAGTGTTTCCTGCAAATAAACACATTCTCTTACATAACTAGAAAGCAACCATCAAAGTCAGGAAATCAAAACTGAAAGATTACTATCATCTAATCCTCAGACCCCCTTCAAGTGTCAGCAGTTGTCCCAATAATATCCTTTATAGCAAAACTTCATTTCATATTATTTTATCTCTTTAGTCTCCTTCAATCTGGAACCATTCTTAAGTGTGTAATATCACAGATATGAACTTGTTTTTTTCATTGCATTCTATCAGGTGGCACACATTTTTGATTTATCCTGTTATTTATGATGTTCACTGTAATCGGTTAAGGGGGTGTCTTCCACCTTAATCATTCTGTTTTCCTTTGAATTTAGAACATATTTTATAGGGAAGCACTTTGAGATTATCTCAGTATCCTGTTCCTCATCAAAGTTTCCATTTATTTGTTTCTTTATATCAGTGTGGACTCATGGATTCCAATTTTATTCATTGGATTATAATCCACTATTATTATTTATTTTGATGCTCTAATTATCCCACATTTGGCCACTGGAAGCTCTTCCAAGCAGGCTTCTAATCATTTTGACATGTTTTCATCCTTCTTTAAACACTTCCTTACTCTGGCACAAAGTTATTTCAGGCTTATTTTGTATTTTCCTTGCCTTGGTCCCTTCAAAGAGCCCTAGTTTCTTTTAGTGGAGAAACTTTTTGGTTACCTCTTGTGCCACTCTAACAGGAAATACCACAGATGAGGGGCTTTAACAAATAGAAGTTTATTTTCTTACAGTTTAAGAGGCAAGAAATTCAAGTCAAAGTGCCAAGCTCCAGGTGCATGCTGGGTGAAAGTGCCTTTATCTTAGGGTTCAGCTCTGCCTCTTGCTCCCAGCCCACTGAAGCTGGAGGCTTTTCATAACTCAGACAGCTGCTGGCTGCTGAGGCTCGCAAACCCAAGGGCGACAATTAAAAAGCACAATCCCAAGATTATCAAACCACATGGCAGGCTACTTTCAAGTCCAGGAAAGTCCTAAGATCAGCAGGGCATGGCAGGCTGCTGAATGAAGACTAGTTTACATGCATGGTCCAAGCATGCCAAAAAGCTGCAGACCATTCCCAGAGCTTCTCCTTATATACTGGAAGCAGACCACATCCCTAAAGCAGCTACTCAGCTGCTGGTGGCAGATTTCACCATAGAGTTGACTGTCAGTGTCATCATGGGGAACTACAACCAGCTGCCCAGCTGCTCAAAACCAGACCCAGCCAAGTTGATATATAACCTTAACTAGCACAGAAACCAAGATTTGGGTACTAAGTGTGTTCATTACTTTTCTGGTGTCAGTGGTGCCAAGGATATCTCAGTGGGCAGAACTAAGAAATATATATGTATTTCTTATGTTGCAGTCTCTGGTAGCATAGTGGCTAAAGCACTTGACTGCTAACCAGAAGGCTGGCGGTTCAAACCCACCAGCCACTCCTCGGAAGGAAGGTTGGGCAATCCTACTTCTGTAGTGATACTGCCTTGGAAACCCAAGGAGGGGTCGCTATGAGTCGGGGCCGACTCGATGGCACATAACAACAACAACGACATGTTGCAGTCTGACATGACAGGGTTGACTCTACTTTTATCCTATTTCGTATTTGTAACTCATTTCTCTGATAGTGAATAAGATTCCCATTATCCTTAATGTATTTACTTACTTAATTAATCCTCCTGAATGTAACTAATCTACCACTATTGCCTGGCTTTTCCCCTCTGCAAATGCACTTCTCACTCTACTGAGGCTTAAATAACAAACACTGGCCATTGCCTTCCCTACTGCTCATCGAATGTGTTCTTCATCCTACTCAGACTCAGACATCTCATGCTGGCCTGACTCCCATATGAGGACCTTCCGCACCCTGCTTAGACTCTGTCACCATGTGAGAGGCTGCCTCTTCCTCATCATGGTAGCCTTCTCATTTTGGCTCCAACATTAGAAGCTGTCTGCCCTCCCATATGTGCATCTTCCTTATCTTACTTGTGCTGCTGCTCCCCCATACAAGAACCTACTGTGGTGGGTTGTATTTTTAAAAGCCATGCCAATATATATCCCATCCCACAAGCTTTTCTTGTAAGATAGTGATACTTCTCTATTGAGAAGCAGAGTCTGTGTTCTTTCTCCTGGAACCTGGTGGACCTTTTAACTGCCTCAGTCAGTAGGATGTGGTGAAAAAGATACTGTATGACTTCCTCCGTTAGGTCATGAAAGGCAATGCATCTTCTGCCTGGCTCTTTCTCTCTATATCTCTGTATGCTTTCCATTGAAATCCAGCCACCATGTTTTGAGGAAGTCTAGACCACATGGAAAAGAGACCACAAGTGGAGAGAAATTGAAGCTCCCAACTGACAGCATCAGCTGCCAGATATGTGAGTGAATGAGCATTCTGCTGATATCAGCTCCTAGCTTTTAAGTCTTTCCACTGAGGTCCCAGCCATTGTGAAGCAGAGGCAAGTAATTCCTGCTGTGATCTATACAAATACCTGACCCATACAAACCCTGAGAGATAATAAAAGATTACTGCTGTTTTTAGCCATTGAGTGTTGGAGTAATTTATTACATAATTTATTACACTGCCAAAGTAACTAGAACACCTCTCTCACACTGCTTAAGGTCACAGAAACCACATAGAGACTCTCCTCACCCCTCTTGGGCTCCCACCACATGCCAGGCTGCCCTCCTACATGAATATCTTCCTTACCTTACTTGGGTTCGAATTTCATGTGCCTAGAGGTTCTCACACATGGATGTCCTCCTTATTCTCTCTTGGCTTCGAAACCCCATGCTGGTAACTCTTTTCAGGTATTAGTTTATAAGCAGCATGTATCTGCAATCCCTAAGAGAAAAACTCATAAGGTAAGCCTCTGTTTGCCCTGGTTCTTTAACTGGAAATAGTTTCTTGGCTATGGACTAGTGATCTAATGTCCAAGCAGAGCATGGTGATCTCACTGTGCTGAGGATGTAGCAATTGGAATTTAAGGCAATTGGAATCTATAGGATCAGAGAGAAACGAGCACTAGAAATTGTAAATAAATAAAATACAAACATGAAAGTGTATATTTTTATTGTGATTTCTTTAAGGAGTAACAACTGACTGATTAAAAAATAATACAGTGTAAGATTAAGTATATCATATACGTAGCTCTAAAAGTTGAGACTTAAAGTTACTCAAAGGCTGAGTAACTGTAAATAGAGTTATATTTTTATAAGGTTATTATGTTTGTAAAGGATCAGGTGTGAAGAGAGAGGTACAAAGTGCTAAAATATTAACTAAATAGACTTTGGTAGGTTAAGGATGCATATTATTAGCCCTAGAGCAAGCACTGAAAAATTTAAAAGGAGAATTAGCTATAAAATGGAATACTAGCAAACATTTTGATTAACCCAAAATAAGATGTGAAAGGAGCAAGAGCGCCCCACCCACAAAAAAAGCACATACCAGGAAGAGACACATGGAAAAGAAATCACAAGATGCTAGATTACAGCATAGCCATGTTGATAATTTCATTAAATATAAGTGAAATAAACACCCTAATTAAAAGCAGAGATTGTCAGAGTAGCTTAAAAAAAAAAGTCCCAACTATATACTATATACCATATACCAGAGATGCATTCTAAATATAAAGACACAAATGGTTGACATGTCCTAACTCTTGGCTACATTGCAGAGAATGGAGTGATTCAGCCACCAGTCAGGACATGTCAGAAGTACCAGAAGTTGGAAGAAGCAAAGAACATACTCTCCCCTAGGCCTCCAGAGGGAGTGTGGTCCCTGCTGACACCTTGATTTCAGACTTCTGGTCTCTAAAGCTGAGAGAATAAATTTATGTTTTGAGCCACCAAAGTTTTGCCTTTGGAAAGTAATGCAGATAGCTTCACTGGTAAATTCTAGCAACTATTTATTGATTTATTTTTCTATTTAATATTTAAAGAAGACATAATAATAATCTTTCACAAACTGAGAGAATGGAAGAGGAACACTTTGCAGCTCATTCAGAATCAGTGTTACCCTGATAATAAAGCTGGATAAGGATATCATAAGAAAAGAATTTTCTGTGTAAAAAATCCTAAAGGATCCCCCAAAAACACTATTAGAACTAATTAATGAATTTAACAAGGCCACAGGACACAAGGGCAATAAACAAAAATAAACTGTATTTTTTTATACACATAAATATTTAAAGAAGAAATAGTAAGAGAGAGGTACATGGGAGGTACAGACAACAAAGATGAACCCTTTTGCGCATATAGTGCTGCATTGTCAGTGAAGGCATACCTGGGTATACGGGTAGATAGATGGGTGGACAGGCTGAACTAGTAGGTATGTCTATGAAGCAGGGAGTGTACCCAAGACCATGTTTGTATGATCTGTAAGAATTCCCAGGTGTATAGTAGAGCTAACAAGGGACAAGGTTGTAGTCACTTCTTGGTCACAGCCAGCTACCCAGAGGGACTGAGTAGTTGAACAGGTGGGCTTGGGGCCATAGTCACAGGGGACATCAAGCTCAATTGGCCTAACATACTACACAAAACATTTTTCCACCTCCTACTTTGGGGAGTAGCACCTGGGATCTTAAAAGCTTGCAAGCAGCCATCTAGATGCAGTGATGGGTCTCTCCTTGTCCAGAGCAAAGAAGAATGAAGACAACCAAAGATTCATGGAAACAGTTAGTCCTAGTGATTGGTATACCATGTGACCCGCAGCCTATATTACTATGAGACCAGAAGAACTAGATGGTGCCTGGCTACCACTGTCAACCACTCAGAGGGAGATCTATGTAAGAGATCCTGGATAGAGAGGGAGAACAATGTGAAACAAAACTCAAAATCATTTGGGAAAAAAAAAGGTGGGGGGCCAGGTTTGCTGGTCTCATAGGGTCTGATGGAACCACTGAGACTATGGCCCCTAGCTGCCCTTCATGTCTGGAATTGAACCCAGTCCTGTGGCTTCCAGCCAAGCAAAAGACAGGCATATGAGCTGAACATTTACACTAGGTAGGTACACTCCTCAGAGAGAACAATCATAGGAGAAAGAAAGGCTATTTATGCACAGGGAAACAGCTTGGGGCAGGAGTGCATGGGGGGATGGACACAGGGAAGGGGTAACTATTGGGAGGAAGTGGGAGGGAATCTGTTGCATTGGGGTAAATTGTGGTCAATGCCTTTGAGACAAAGTTTATGTGAACTGCCGTATGGAAAGTGAATTTGCTCTGTAAACTTTCACCCAAATCACAATTAAAAAAAAAAAAAAAAGAATTAGAAATAATAACCAAAATCCTTCACAAACTTTTTCAGAAAATAGGGAGTGAGGAATAGTTCCCAACTGATTCTGTGAGGCTAGTATTACTCTGATACCAAAGTCAAACGAAGACATGACAAAACTACAAACCAGTATCTCTCTTAAACATAGATATAAAACTTTAAATTATCAGCAAAACAAATCCAGCAACAGAATGGGATTATTTACCATGACCAAATGGGATTTATCCCAGGAATGTGTAGGTGGTTAAACACTTGATGAAATGTTCTAGAATGAGATAGTGGTGATGGTTGCACAAATTTGTGAATATATTAAAAACTTAAAATTGTGCACTATAGAAAGATTGTTATGGTATGTGAATTATATCTAAATAAAAAAGCAATTTCTGTACATAAGCAGTGGACCATTTGAAAGTTCAGTTCAATTCACAGTAGAACAAAAATATGCAAGATTTATACACTGAAAATTATAAAACACTGCTGAGAGAAATTAAGGAAAATCTAAATAAAGGGACCTACTGTATTCATGGATTGAAAGACTGCATATTATTAAAATGGCAATTTTCTCTGTGGTAGTTAAGTTTGTGTGTCAGCTTGGCTGGGCCTGGTTGAGTGGCTGGGCAGCTGGATGTAGTATTCCCCGTGATGACACTGGTAATCAAGTCCATGGTGGAATCCACTGTGAGCAGCTGAGTAGCTGCCTTGGGGATGTGGTCTGCTCCCAGTACGTAAGAAGAAGTCTTGGGGAACGGTCTCTAGCTTATGGCATGCTTGAACCTTGCTTGCATGTAGCTGTGTCACTGTTCAGCAGCCTGCCATGTTCTGCTGACCTTGGGACTTTCAACAGACTTGAATTAATGGCCTGCCGTGTGGTTTGATAACATCGGGACCATGCGTTTTTATTTGTCAGCCTTGGGCTTGTCAGTCTCAGCAGCTAGCAGCTGTCTGAGTGAAGAAAAGCCTGTAGCTTCAGTGGGCTGGGAGCAGGAGGCAGAGCTGAAGCCCAAGGTTGAGGGGCTTTCACCTTGGGCTTAAAGTCCCTAGCACTTTGAACTCAGACATAAAGCCTCCAAACTGTTAGAGAATAAACTCCTGTTTGTTTAAGCTATTCCATTTATGGTATATTCTTATCAGAGTGGCACTAGGTAACCAGAACATTCCCCAAATTGATCTATATGCTTAATGCATTCCTGGTAGATCTGATGGTGTAGTGCCTAGGCATTTGACTGCTAACCAGAAGACTGGCAGTTCAAACCCACCAGCCTCTCCTCGGAAGGAAGATTAGACAATCTGCTTCCACAGTGATACTGCCTCAAAAACCCAAGGAAGGGTCGCTATGAGTTGGATCCAATCCAATGGCAGTGAGCTTGGTTTTTTGTATGGTTTAATGCATTCCATAGCAAAATCTCAGCAGACTTCGTTCTTTTTGTAGAAATTGATCAGCTTATCCTAAAATGGAATTGCAAAGGACCCATATTAGTAAAACAGTTTGAAAAAGAACAGAGCTAAGAAACTTAGGCTACCCCATTTCAAAACTTAATGCTACAGTAATCAAAACAGTGTGATACTGACATAAAGGACGGCATACAGATCCATGAAACAGAAATGACAAATAACAAAGGCCCCAAGCCAATTCAATAGGGAAAAGATCTTTTTTTAAACAAATATTGCTGAGACAATTGTATAGCCATATGCAAAAAGATTAATCTAGAACCTTATAAAAACTTACTCAGAATGAATTATAAACCTAAATATAAGAGCTAAAGCTATAAATTTTTAGAAGATAATGTATACAAAAATTTTCAAAACCTCGAATAAGCAAAGAGTTCATTCATTTGGCACCACCAAAGGAATGAGCTATAAAAAAAAATATTCAGGTCTCCTTTCATTTCAAAATTAAGATCTGCTGCACTCAGAAACACCATTTAAGAAAATGAAAAGCCACAGATTTGGGAAAAAATATTCATAGCATATGTATCTGACAAGGAGCTCTGGTAAGCTTAGTGCCTAAGACACTTGACTGCTAACCAGAAGGCTGGCAGTTCAAACCCACCAGCCACTCCTTGGAAGGAAGATGAGGCAATCTACTTCCATGGTTATACTTCCTCAGAAACCCAATGAGGGGTCGCTGTGAGCTGGGTCCAATTCGATGGCACATAACAACAACAACATCTGACAAAGGACTTGTATCCAGACTATACAAAGAACTCTTGAAACACAATATTAAGAAAACAAATAAACCAATTGGATAAATGGGTAAAAGCCTGAACAGATACTCCATGAAAGAAGACATATGAATGGCTAAGCTGTATATAGAAACATGCGCAACATCATTAACCATCAGGGTTAAAACCATTTTGATATATCACCTCACGTCTATAAGAATTACTAAAACTGAAAAGACTGATAGTACCTAGCACTGGTAAGGATGTGGAACATATTTAATACTCACCGTGAGAGTACTAAATTGTATGTCCACTCTGGAAAATAGTAATTTTTTGTGCATTAAACATATTATATGACTCAGCAATTCCACTGCCAGGTATTTATCCAAGAGAAAATGTCCAAAAAATGTCCAAAAAAAACCTTATACTTAAGTGTTTATAACAGCTTTATTGATAATAACCAAATACTGGAAATTACACAAATGCTCCTCAACAGGCGAATGGGTAAACAAGTTGTGACATATTCTTACAATGAAATACCTACATGGATGAATTTCAAAAATATTCTGTGAGTGGTGGAAGCCAAATAAAAAGTACATCCTGCACGATTGTATTTATATGACGTTCTGTTGTTGTGATGTGCTGTTGAGTCGGACCCGACTTATAGCGACCCCTCCTTGGGTTTCTGAGGCAGTATCACTACGGAAGTAGATTGCCCAACCTTTCTTCCGAGGAGTGGCTTGTGGGTTTGAACCACCAGCCCTCTGGTTAGCAGTCAAGTGCCTTAGGCACTACACTAGCAGAGCTCCTATGACAGAACAGATACAATGAATTTATTGTGATAGAAACCAGATAAGTGGTTTCCTGGTATAGAAGACTTGGGAGGACTTTGATTGGAAAGAAGCATGAGGGAACATTCTGGGTTGATGGAGGTGTTCTATATCTGGAAGGAGAAGGATAGTTACTTGGGTGAATATATTTATTGTATGTAAATTATATCAATAAAGTTGATTGAAAATTTAAAATCCTCAAGGATATAAAGGACAAAATAGCATCCATTAAAATTATTGTGGATTTTTAAACAAAACAGGTGGACATTTTAATTTTAAGAACATATAGATAGATACAAAGAACCAGTTTAAAATCTTAAGAAATAATAATATTTGAAATATATATCTCAATAGAAAAGGTAAATGGACTCAATGAAAGAGAATAGTAGTGATCCAGTATAGCAATGAGGAAATCACCTGGACACTGAAAATTTGAAGAGCAGTTAGAAGACATGCAGGATGGATTAAAACGTATGAAATATGTCTAACAGATGTTTTAGAAAGAGAATGGGGAAGAAGCAGTATTCAAGGAAATAATCACTTTTTTTAAAAAGGTAAAATAAAAGACAATTCTTTGTGCTAAAAAAGTATATCAAGTAAAGGAGGGAACAAAGAATTTCAAAAAACACCTAGATATATTCCAGAAAAACAGCCAAAAATCGAGGATAAAGAGAAAAATGTTAAAAGCTATTATATCCATCAATAGGTGAATGGGTAAAAAAAAAAAAAGTGCTGCATACATAAAATGGAATATTCAGCCAGAAAGAGAAATGAAGTCTTGTTACATGCCGCTACATGGATGAACCTTGAAAACATTGTGCTGAGTGAAATGTCAGGCACAAAAAGATAAATTATTGTATGATTGCACTTGTATGAAATACCTAGAATAGGCAGCTGCATCGAGACAACAGTTTATCAGTGGTTACCTGGGGCTGGGGAAAGTGGGAATCAGAGTTGTTACTGAAGGTGTGCTGAGTTTCTATTTGAGGTGATACGAAATATTTGAAAGGGATAGTGATGATGGCAGCACAACACAGTCAATGTAATTAATGTCACAGAATTATACACTTAAAAATTAAGATGGCAAACTTTTTGTTATATACATTTTACCACAGTAAAAGATGTTATGAACTGTTATAAAAGAGAGGAGCCCAGGTGGTGCGATGTTAAGCACTTAGCTACTAACCTAAGGGTTGGCTATTCAAACCCAATGGTTCCATGGGATAAGGATCTGCTCTCATAAAGATTACAGCCTACAAAGTCATATGGAGCAGTTCCGTTCTTCATGTGGGGTCACTGTGAATCAAAAATCAACTTGACAGCACCTAAGACAACAATTACAAAAGACAGATTACATGTAATGAAAAGAAAATCAAACTAACAACAGATTACTCATTAATAATTGATGACAGATGATAATAGTAGTATATTTCAAACTGCTAAGAAAAAAATAAGTGTCCACATATACTATCATTCAATCAAACAAAACACCAAACTATTAGCCATCAAATAGATTCTGATTCATGGCAACCATGTGTGTCAAGAGTAGAACTGTGTTCTGTAAGGTTTTCAATGGCTGATTTTTCAGATCACCAGGCCTTTCTTCTGAGGCTCCTTTGGGTGGCCTCAAACCTGCAACCTTTTAGTTAGCAGCTGAGTGTGCTAACCATTTGCACCTTCTAGGGACTCCTATCATTCAGTTGTTGTTGTTATGTGCTGTTGAGTCAGACCCAACTCATAGCGACCCCTCTTTGGGTTTCCGAGGCAGTAGATTGCCCAACCTTCCTTCCAAGGAGTGTCTGATGGGTTTAAACCACCACCCTTCTGGTGAGCAGTCAAATGCCTTAGGCACTATGCTACCAGAGCTCCCCTATCATTCAATAGTGAGAGTAAAATAAAGACATTTTCAAACATCTACAGAATAAAAAATTTTCATCCATAGGCACTAATTGAAAGAACTGGTAAAGAGTAGATTGCAGCAAGAAGAAAAATAAAACCAGAGAAAGGAATGGGAGGCAAGAAGCAACAATGAGCAAAGTGGTATATGGTAATATTGGTAAAGCACATGGATAAATCTAAATAATGAATATAAATAAAAATAATGCTTTAGGTGTTTTTAAATAATAGTAAACAGAAGATAAAAGTAACATGGAAGATGCTCAATGGGAAGTCAAGTAAATTAAAGTTCCTATTCTTTTTTAGTGAAGGGTAGCCTTGAAACACTTTAGACTTCATTAGAAGAATAAGAGAGTGAGACAAAAATGCTAAGGTTTAAGTATTACCACTAATCGAATATAAATATAATAGCTTCCTAACTGACGGGGAATAAGAACAGTGCAAGAGAAAGAAAAGAGAAAAACAAGGAAAAGCAGTAAAAATAGAAAATAAAATAAATGGTAGAAATAAATCCAAACATTGCACAATATTACAATAATTGTAAGCAGTAAACTTTACCTATTCAAAGACAGAAACTCTGAAATTGATTTTTAAAAATCCAGCTCTACTATTCAAAGAAACATACCAAAACATAATCACACCGAAGTGTTGAAAATAAAGGAATGGGAAAAGTTTTACCAGGCAAATTCTAGCAAAAGAAAGCTGGTATAAGTAGAATTTAAGAAGATAAATATTTAATAGGAAAGAATAATAAGTTTCGGTAGGGAAGGTTCCGGCAAGATGGCGGACTAGGCAGAAAGACTGCACAGAACCTCTTCAACAAAGAAAAGGGAAACCAATTAACACAGACACAGAAGATAATCCTGGACCCCTGAGCCTTGAAGGGAAGGATATAGAAGTGGACTAA
>NW_006921657.1:3265515-3271884 GCF_000298275.1 Orycteropus afer afer | reverse complement strand
TTAAGGGCCCTAATATATAGCATAAATAGACTATACAATAGCCAAAAGATGGAAACAACCTAGGTGTCCATCAACTGAGGAATGGATAACCAAACTATGGACATACACACAATGGAATACTATGCAACACTAAAGAATAATGTAGAATCTGCAAAACACCGCATAACATGGATGAACTTGGAGGGCATTATGCTGAGTGAAATAAGTCAATCACAAAATAAATAAACAAATAAACAAATAAATAAGTAAGTAAGTAAGTAAGTAAGTAAGTTTCAGTAGGACTAGGAACATCTCTCCTCTCCCCTCAGCTTGAGAACATTCCAAAACCAAACCAGTTCACTGCCATTGAGTTGATTCCAACTCATAGCGATCCCCATTGAGTTTCAGATGCTGTAAATTTTTACAGAAGTAGATTGCCTCATCTTCCTTCAGAGCAGCTGGTGGGTTTGAACCGCTGACCTTGTTAGTAGTCAAATGTCTTATCTACTACACCACCAGAGCTCCTTTGAGAACATTAAGTACAGAAAAATTTATTTTTGTGGTGAGACTAAAACTAGCAAGCACTTTTTTACTGGGTAGAAGCTGGCTTCAATTCTTAATTTAAAAATTCCCATTTCTTATCTTACACTTTTTGAAAAGGATATAATTGTTTTTCTAGAAGAATGTTAAAGGATATATAAAGATACGTAGATGCAACAGAGGTTAAGCAGGGGCATGGTGTCAGTAGATTTGCATTTTATAATCAGCCCATGTAGGGCTTGCTACTACTATAGGATGGATTGCAGGAGGCAAGGGTTGTGATACATTAACAGACTGTCAAGTGAAAAATGCACAATGCAAAATAATATTCACAGAATTACCTTTTTACTTTACGCTTTACTAAAATACTAGAACCAAACAGGTATAATAAAATTTAGCAATCATTCTTTGAGTGGTGATATTATAGGTAATTTAAAAGTTTTTCCAGTATAATAAACATAGTATTTATGATGAAGAAAATGTTACTTAAAAAAAAATTCCCATAAATTTTCTTTAAATATGAATAGAAAGGACATCTGAAAATTCTGAGATCTAGAAACTCACTAATTTAACTCTTCTTTCCTGGAAACTCAACAATATTTCAGCTTAACATTAAAAACAAAACAAAATCTGATTGTTTTCAATCTTTATAATTTTCAACAGAGATCGAAGGCCACCTAAATATTTTGGGGGACATTTTCTTCTAGGAACTTGATCAGAATGCTACTGAAAAGGTCCAGGCAATGTTCACAGCCATTGACGAACTTTTGTATGAGAAGAAGTTGAGCGTACGTACAAAGAGTCTTCAAGCAGAGTGTCAACAGTGGACATCTAGCTTTCCTCACCTCAGGTACGAAAGCCCCAGAATTGACTTGTGTTCATGGATGATCAAGTGGGTTTCCGAAAAAGCTTGCATAATCATCCTTCAGTATCTGCAGGGGATTGGCTCCAGGGCCCTCACAGATACCAAAATCCAAGGATGCTCAAGTCCCTTAATTGAAGTGGCATAGTATTTGCTTATAACCTACACACATCCTCTGCTATGCTCCCTCCTAACCTTTGATGGATTGCTTTGACCACTTAATTGCTTTTATTCCCCACCCCTGTTGAATATTTTTTTAACCTGTAGTTGATTAAATCTGGAGATGTAGATCCCATAGAAAGGGAGGGCCACCTCTAAAATCTTTATGGCATAGTTTTAATGAAGTAAATAAAGACATTGTATTGTATTGTAAAATAACAGTTGAGAGAAAACTCAAATTGTTTTTGTTTCCATAACTACCAATATGTTCTCCTAATCGAGTAAAACCATTTCTATACCTGAAGCTGAGATCTGTGTGTTGTGGCTGTCCAAGGAATTCTTTTGAACAAGGTGATCAGAAAATGTACTTCTTCACACTGTTATCTACAAGTATAAAGTCTTACGTATAACTGTAGTTGAAAGCAGACACAGGCTGTTAGGGAACGTCTCTTTTAAACAGTATTAGTGCCACTCACTGCACGTACTTAAAATTCTTAAAATTTCAAGTTCTTAAGAATGCAATTCAGTTTTCACTAATTTGGCCTGGCCTTCCTTTCATTTTGGCTAATTTAGTGAAATTAATCAGTTGCTCAGAAGGAAGGTTGGGCAGTCCTACTTCCGTAGTGATACTGCCTTGGAAACCCAAGGAGGGGTCGCTATGAGTCGGGTCGACTCGATGGCACATAACAACAACAACAACAACAATTTAGTGAAAATTATTATAGAAGATGGAGGTCAAATTATAACTGCTTGCTCAGTTTCCTTGGAATTTTTTTTTTTTAAGTCCTGGGGCTAGAGCTTTTTGTGTCCATCCTTTGGAAGAGAATAATGAGACTCTGCATTCACATTTTCTCTCAGTCATTCTTAATCAGTATCAAACTAAGTGTGTCCTGGACTTCTGAAAATTTATTCCAAAAATACCTAGATTTTGTATGTAGTTGCCAGATGAAGTTGCTTAATTGTGTCTCCATGTTTCTTTATTTTGAAGGATTCTGGGTAGGCAGATAATCACTCCAAGTGACAGTTATAGACTGTATCCTAGGTCCCCTTCTGCTGCTTCAGCTTCACGTGAGACAACCTTGCCTCAAGAAAGAGATTCTACTATGTAAGTATTCTAATATGTAGTAAGTATTTCTATATTCTAATATGTAAGCATTATGTCCTGCTGTTTTGTTTTTTTTTTTAATTGTGATTTGGGTGAAGATTTACAGAGCAAATTCACTTTCCATACAGCAGTTAAAATACACTGTCTCATGTCATTGACCACAGTTTACCACAATGCAACAGCTCCCCTCCCACTTCCTCCCCATAGTTACCTCTTCCCAGTGTCCATCCCTCCATACTGTCCTGCCCCCTGAGCTGTCTCCCTGTGCATAAGCAGCCCTTCTTTCTCCCATGATTGTTCTCTCCAAGGAGTGTATCTACTTGAGGTAAATGTTTAACTCATATGCCTGTTTTTGTTTGGCTGGAAACCATAGGTGTGGGTTCAATTCCAGACCTGAAGGGCAGCTAGGGGCATAGTCTCAGGGGTTCCACCAGGCTCTATCGGACCAGCAAACCTGGTCCCCACCTTTTTTTTTTTCCTCCAAATGATTTTTGAATTTTGTTCCACATTGTTTTCCCTCCCTGTGAAGGATCTCCTACATAGATCTCCTTCCAAGTGGATGACAGCGGTAACCGGGCACCATCTAGTTCTTCTGGTCTCATAGTTGTATAGGCTACAAATCGGATGGTGTACCAGTTGCTAGGACTAATTGTTTCCATGAATTTTGGTTTTGTTCATTCCTCTTTGCTCTGGATGAGGAGAGATCCATTGTTGCATCTAGATGGCAGCTTGCTAGCTTTTAAGATCCCAGTTGCTACTCGCCAAAGTAGGAGGTGGAACAATGTTTTATGTCCTGCTGTTGCACTAAGGTATTAAAACACTTCTTCCAACTAATTAGTATTTAATAAAGCACAGCAAAGTCTGTAAGACTGACCATAGTCTTTGTGTATCTAACATTTTGTTTTATAATTTATGGTTTAAAAAGTAAGACGTTCCCTGGGGTTTAAGGATCTTTTTGTTATTCAGATCTAGAGCTACATCTGTCTATTTCTGCATCTATATCTACATGTATCTATAAGTCCAGGCACTGCCTTTGGAAGAAATGTATATTTGTAGACTGGTTTAAAAAAATTAGGGGTCTGAGAAACTTTACAATGTTTCTTAAAAAAATGTTGAGGGGGTACATTGAGGTGCAGTCCTCAACTGCTGGACCATGCTGAGTGGAGCATGCAGGGGGCTTGCCTTAATGCTGTGGGGGCCATGCACACCACTGTCCACTGTTGCCCCCAGGTGGCTGCACATGTCAGGGCCACAACCATAGACTGACCAGAGCAGGAGGACAGAGGAGCTGCTTCACTCCTTGGACCTGGGAGTTCCTGGTGTGCCCACTCTCCAAGAACCTGCTCAGATATGAAGCAATGAGAAATGAATTGATTAATGAGGAGTTGAGAATAGCATAGCCAGTCATTCCTAATAGGATATCATAGACAGCTAGGATGACACATCAAAATAATAAGAAAGAAGAAATGGACATTCATTAAACCATAATTTAAAAAAAAAAAAGCAACTAAATTTCCTTAGTACGATTTACCTTTAAAAAGTCAGGATGGTGAGTAATAAGTGGGGGAAAAGAATGTTTCTGTCTCTTCTGCATTGACTGTCCTTATTACACTGGTTTCTTTAGCAGAGCTGTTCTGTTCAGCCTCCGTAGAAGAAAATGTCCCTCAGGACTGCGCTAGCACAACCAGCTGTGCTTTTATACTCTGCTCTTGCTGATTACCCTACTAATTCATGTATCCCTCCACCTTTGGACATGGATGGGTATTAAACTCTTAAGACATAATTAATGCAGCCAGAGCCAAGATGGTATATATAATAAAGATATGTCTTGGCCTTCTTTTTCTGAAAGTTCAACTAGATTGAAATACTACTGGAATCCTATTTAGTTTGCAGGAAAGATACTTTGCCTTACATCTGTCAGAGACTTAGGACATGAGAAGCTTAAGCTGCAGAAGCTGTTTTATTGTACTCTTGTTAGGCCATTATTTTTTGAAGGTTCTAATTTATAATAAAACGGCTGTATCAGAAGAAACATTTTGACAAAGTGTCTTGTTGGAGATTGCAAAAAGGCACAGGGGCGACATCTTTTGACCTCCTCTAACTTCACAAAGTGGAGAGAGAATCAATATCAGCAACATCAGCCCAAGGCTGATTCCTTTGAAGCAGAGGTCAGACATGCCACTACCTTCTAACCTTTTTACCAATTCTGACACCAGCTGTCTGTTTCTACTGTGCTGGGTTCAATAATTCATTGCAATGGCCACAGAGAACTCACAGGCAATACTTGATTATGGGATTTATTAGGGAAGTAGCAGTAGCAGGTTACAACTCAGGTTTAGGAACACTCAGGATACAATTCTTCAATCAGGACAGTTTCTCAGCCATGCTGCAGACATGCTTCTCTCTGGCCTTTAGGCTCTCGGCCTGGCCTCTGCCCTGCTTGGGCAAGTGTGACAAACTCTTTTTAGCTGTGCTGATAGGTGCACCTGCCTGAAGGCACTCAGCTGTATTGCTCCCCAGGCCAGCAAATCCACCGCTTTGTCTCATGAAGGTCTCTTGGTTCTGCTGCCTCTGTTGCTTTTCATTGTCTCTTTGTAGTCTCTCTATTGTTGCTTCTCACCAACTCAGCACAGAGATCTTGGGTCCAAAGAATGTGCTTCACTTCTGGCTTTTTTTTCTTAATAGCAGCAAGATCCTCCTTTCTACCTCTGTAATGGCTCATTTTAAGCCTAGTGGAATGGCAAAACTGACCACCCCCTACATTAGGGTTCCATACACCTTATTTGCACAGTCCTGCCCCCATAAGCATACCATGTACTTATTTACATCATTAACAAGCTACTCAACCCCCTTGGTGTGCCACAGGCACCTCACATTTGTATAGTTCCACCAGTTATCTGGTGGGAGTCATAGAAGACCATGGCTAGAAGAGCCGTGTTAAGCAATTCACTCTACCACAGAGATTAGCATCCCCAGTCATCAGCTGATAACTTTATTCCTAATCTCACTCATCTAAAAGTTAGTCATTTGAAATATTGTGTGTTTGTTTAGATTCAAGCTCTTAAGTCACCTGCTGGGAATGACTGAAATAATCCCAAAGGAGTTATCTAGAGTAATTGTAGATAAATGCTTTTGAACTAGTGTGATATAAAACCTTATAATAACATGGAAATTTCACATGAATAATGTTGAAAAGTAATTTTTCTTAAACATTAATATTAATAACAACTGCAAATTAATTTAAAAATATCAGATTGTTTTGAACTTCAAACTCTTAAAACCAAACCCACTGCCATCAAGTTGATTATGACTCATAGCAACCTCCATTGGATTACCAACGAATAACAACACCAGAAAATAAATCTCCATTTAAATACTACTACCAGGGCAACACAAAAAGTCAAAAGGCCAGTTCTTCACTTTTCCCAAATAACAGTCATCAGATCAATAAGGAATAGCTTCCCAGTTAGACAGTAGTTTGCTTGCAGACATGAGTAGGTTATCAATTACAAGAATTTGGATCCTGAGCCTTCAGACGTACTCAAACAGAAAGGATCTGTGGTAACTGCTGCATTGTTCCTGGCTCTTGGTTAAAATAGGGAGAAAGGAGTTTCAGATGTTCTCACTCATCCTAGATTCTTCAGAATTTAAAGATAACAGCTGGATATTAGGAGCTCTGGTAGCATAGTGGCTAAGGCACTTGACTGCTAACCAGAAGGCTGGC
>NW_006921657.1:3251612-3253985 GCF_000298275.1 Orycteropus afer afer | reverse complement strand
ATCAAATTGACTTTAAGACAAAAACCACCATACGAGACAAAGAAGGACATTATATAATGATTAAAGGATCAATTGAACATGAAGATATAACCGTAGTGATACTGCCTTGGAAACCCAAGGAGGGGTCGCTATGAGTCAGGTCCGACTTGACAGCAAATGACAGCAACAAACAACAACCAGTGCAACACATAATTAATGTTTACAGAAGTAGACTGCCTCATCTTCCTCCCACAAGCAGCTGGTATGTTTGAACTAATGACCTTCTGGTTAGCATCCTGCTACGCCTCCGGAGTGCCTTCAGACTCTTAAGTAACGTGAAAATAAACCCAAATAGAATTATTTCAAAACCTGTTGTTATGCTTTTGAGTTCCTGGGTGGCACAAATGGTTAAGTGCTCAACTATTAGCCAAAATGTTGGCAGTTTGAACTTACTCAGAGGTGCATTGGAAGATAGGTCTGCTGGTCTGCTTCTGAAAGGTCACAACCTTGAAAATCCTATGGAGCAGTTCTGCGCTGCACACGTGGGGTCACTATGAGTCAGACTTGACTGATGACAACTAACAACAATACAAGAAAAGAAATCTCAATTTAAATACTATTACCAGAGCAACACATTATTTAGGAAGACGACTGTTTCTCTTTTATTAAGTAAAAGAATTATAGAGTAGGTATCTCTATGCAGGGGGCATTGTGCTGATGATCATGTACTGAGTTGGCAGACAATGGTTCTACAAGTGTATTTGTATATTCTGTAAGAATTTTCAGCTATATAGTAGAGCTGACAAGGGACAAGGTTGTAGTCACTTCTTGGCCACAGCCAGCTATTTAGAACTGTGGACTTAGGACCATGGTCGCAGAGGACATCAAACTCAATTGGCATAACATACTACACAAAAACATTGTTCCTCATCCTACTTGGGCGAGAAGCAACTGGGATCTTAAAAGCTTGTAAGCGGCCATCTAGATGCAACGATGGGTCTCTCCTCGTCCAGAGCAAAGAAGAATGAAGAAAACCAAAGACGCATAGAAACAATTAGTCCAAGGGACTGGTACACCATGCAGTCCTCAGCCTGTATGACTATGGGACCAGAAGAACTAGATGGTGCCCAGCTACTGTCAACCACTCAGAGGTGAATCTATGTAGAAGATCCTGGATAGAGTGGGAGAACAATGTGGAACAAAACTCAAAATAATTGAAAAAAAAAAAAAAAAAAGGGATGAGGTTTTCTGGTTGTGATAGTTAAGTTTGTGTGTCAACTTGGCTGGGCCTGGTTGAGTGGCTGGGAAGTTGGTGGTAGTTATTCCCCATGATGAGACTGTCAGTCAACTCCACTCTGGGATCTACCACAAGCAGCTTAGTAGCTGCTTTGGGTATGTGGTCTGCTCTCCATATATAAGAAGCAGCTTTGGGAACAGTTGCTAGCTTATGGCACACTTGAACCCTGCATGTAACTGTGTCCTTGTTCAGCACGCTGCCATCCTCTTCTGACCTTGAGACATTTGATATGGACTTGAATTAATGGCCTGCCCTATGGTTTGGTAACATTGGGACTGTGCTTTTTACTTGTCAACTTTGGGCTTGTCAGCATCAGCAGCCAGTAGCTGCCTGAGTGAAGAGATGCTCTAGCTTCAGTGGGCTGGGAATAGGAGGGGAGGGCAGAGCTGAAGCCCAAGGTTGAGGGGCTTTCACCCAGCCCCTAGAGCCTGGCACTTTGAACTCAGACTTAAAGTCTCCAAACTGTAAGAGAATAAACTCCTGTTTGTTCAAGCGTCCTATTTGTGTTACAGTCCTATCCAAGCGGCACTAGGTAACCAAAACACTGGTCTTATAGAGCCTGGTGGAACCCCTGAGACTATGGCCCCTAGCTGACCTTCATGTCTGGAATTGAACCCATTCCTGTGGCTTCCTGCCAAACAAAAGACAGGCACATGAGCTGAACATTTACATTGGGTAGATACACTCCCTGGAGAGATCAATCATGGGAGAATAGAAGGGCTGTGTATGCACAGGGCGACAACTTGGAGGGAAGGAGTCCATGAGAGAGAAGGACACAGGGAAGAGGTGGGTATGGGGAGGAAGTGGGAGCAGAGCTGTTGCATTGTGGGAGATTGCAGTCAATGTGATGAGACAAAGTGTATGTGAACTGCTGTGTATGTGAACACAGCATGAGACAAAGTGTATGTGAACAGTTCTTAATAGTATCCTTATATTAGCTTTTTATTTCAGTTGGTTCAATTATGATGTTACCAATTGATTTTTTATTCATGTTATTTGTATTCTCTCGCTCTTTTCCTTTGTTAGATTTGCTAGTGGATTGTCAATTTTATTAATCTTTAAAAAAAAAAAACAACTTCTAGTCTTGTTGATTTTTT
>NW_006921657.1:3240667-3250182 GCF_000298275.1 Orycteropus afer afer | reverse complement strand
TAGTGATACTGCCTCGGAAACCCAAGGAGGGGTCGCTATGAGTTGGGGCTGACTCGACGGCAAAACAACAACAACAACAACAAATGTTTGTGCTTATCTTCTTTTTTATTGTGATGTGAAGGTTTATCATTTTTCTTTGAGGTTACCCTGTGATGTGTAATTTTCTCCCTCAGTTTAGAAGAGTCCATTCTAACTTGCAACTCTCTAGACTTCCTCACTATTTAAACGTTCTGTAACTGCACAATTTTTTTCCCTCTTTTTGGTTTGTAGTTTTCCTCCTTTGACAATTGATGTCTCTGGTTTCCTGTTTACAATTTTGTAAGCTTATTTTACTTTGGATATTTCCATAGCTGTGTTGGTTCTGGGTTATGTCATCTTGTGTATTAATGGTTGGTTGTTGTTTGCTATTATTGGTTCTCTGTTCAAAGGACTCCCTTTAGTATCTCTTGTAAGGTTGGTCTGGTTTTAACAAATTCCCTTAATTTCTGCTTATCTGGAAATTTCCTAATTTCAACATCATATTTGAGGGACAATTTTCTGGATATATAATTCTTGATTGGAAATTTTTCTCCTTCAGGGTTTTATATATACCATCCCATTGCCTTCTTGCTTGCATGGTTTCTGTTAAGAAATCGTGCTTAGTCTTGATGGTTGGCCTTTGTAGGTAACTTTTCATTTTTCCCATGCTGCTTTCAGGATTCTTTCTTTGTCTTTGGTTTTGGAGAGTTTGATGATGATATGTCTTGGTGATTTTCTTTTGGGGGTCTATCCTGTTGAGGGTTTGTTGAACTTCCTGAATGGATTTTTCTCTTCTTTCATCACATCAGGGAAGTTCTCATCCAACAAATCTTGGCCAATTTTCTCAGTGGTTTTATTTTTCTCTTCCTGTTCTGGAATTCCAATTACATGTAAGTTATTCCTTTTGATGGTATCGTACATGAATCTTAGGCTTTCTTCATTTTGTTTTGATCTTTTTTCTAATTGATCCCTTTCCAAAGAAGTATTCAAGTATTTGTTTACAATCTCATTGATTTTATCTTCCATTGATTCGATTCTACTCCTTTGCCTTTTCAGTGTGTTATCTATTTCTGAAAATTTGGTATTAATCTGGATTTCTGCCTGTAGATTTTTGTATCTTTTCTAATTTTTTCATTTATTTGTCATTTTATTCTTGTATTTTCTTCCAAAATTGTTCTAGGGTTTTGTGTCTATTTTCCTTAATTTTGTCAGTATTTTCCTTGATCTGTCTCTCAGTCCTTTGAAGGTACCTAAGTCTAATTCTTTTGAATTCCTTATCAGGGAGTTCCAATGCTGCTTCTTCCTGTGGGATGTGTTCTGGGTCTATATTCTGCCCCCTTGTTTCTCCTGCTTTATTTTGCTTCTTTGTATGGACTGTGATGGTCTGTTGTCTCCAAGACATTGTGATGTTGTTGTGTTTATATTTAATTGGTGTTTGTATGTTGGAGTGATCCACCCAGGATTTTCTTTTTCTTTTTTTTGGATGTATCTGAGTAAGCAGGGTACTGTGTTCCTCTGTTTACTAGCTGGCAACACTAATGCACTCACCACCTGTCTCCTGATGATTATGGTAGAGAGTGAGAGTGGCTGCACAGATCTCTGTTAACTGATTGTGAAGAGCAGTTAAGGATGACTCAGGGTCTTCTTGGTGGTCGTTCATCATTGGCCAGTTGATGGAGAAGGAAGTGGTAGCTCTCACTTAGTAAGTGGAGCTGCAGGAGGTACGGATGTGGTTGTAACGTCTTATGGACATGGTTGCAGTCTCCCACTCAGTTACACAAAATTAGCAATTGAAAAACCATTCAAAAAGTAAAAACAAGTAGACAAAAAACATACCGCATAAACACAAAGGAACAGTCACCTAAAAGGAAAAATAAAAAAGGAAAGGTAATAAATGAGAGGGAAAAAGAAAGATAGATATATATATATAATGTTTTTTTAAATGCATTTTTTTTTTTTTTTTTTAGTGTTCCATCCCCTCCCCTCCCACCCCTGGTAACCAACAAAGAAAGGTTCCCTCCATATGTAAACCTTTCCTTGACCCTCCACAACAACAAACTAATAGTATATTTGTGCTGTGATTTACTTATATCACTCAGCATAATGTCCTCCAAGTTCATCCATGTTATGCGGTGTTTTGCAGACTGTACATTATTCTTTAGTGCTGCCTAGCATTCCATTATGTGTATGTAGCATAGTTTGGTCATCCACTCTTCCGCTACAAATCTTAGAGATAAGTCCCTTGCCAGATATGTAATTAACAGCAAATATGAATTTGTTGCTGCCATTTTTGTTATGTGCTTTTTCATGGTGTCAATTTCTTTGTTCCATATAATTTTCTATGCTGAGCTCATTTTGTTTATGAATCATGTTATCACTTCCTTCATTGCTATTGTTTTAGTATTTGCTGAATATTTATGCTGGTCCTCTTTTGATGTGAAGGTGTATAATTTTTCTTTGAGGTTACCCTGTGATTTATAGTTTTCTTCCCAAGTTTAAAACAGTCCATTCAATCTTGTAGTTGTCTTGACTTCCCTACCATCTCGAAGTTCTGTAACAACACAGTTTTTTCCTTCTTTTTGGTTTGTAATTGTCCTCATTTGTCAATTGATGTCCCTGGTTCCCTGTTTACTATCTTGTAGTCTTCTTTACTTTGGATACTTCCATAGCTGGCTTGGTTTCTGTGTTATATCATCATGTGTGTTAATGGTCAGTTGTTGTTGGCTGTTGTTGCTTCTCTGTCCAAAGGGCACCCTTTAACATCTCTTGTAAGATTGTTCTTGTTTTAACAAATTCCCTTAATTTCTGCTTATCTGGAAATGTCCTAATTTCACCATCATATTTGAGGGACAGTTTTGCCGAGTACAAAACTGGAAATTGGAAATTTTGGTTGGAAATTTTTCTCTTTCAGTGTTTTTTATATATATCATCCCATTGTCTTCTCACCTGCATAGTTTCTCTCGAGAAATCTGAGCTTAGTCTTATTGGTTGCCCCTTGTAGGTAACTTTTCGTCTTTCCCATGCTGCTCTCATGATTCTTTCTTTGTCTTTGGTTTTGGTAAGTTTGATGATGATATGTCTGGGTGATTTTCTTTTGGGGTCTATCCTGTTTGGGGTTTGTTGGACTTCTTGAATGAATATATTATCATCTTTCATCATAACAGGAAAATTCTCTTCCAACAAATCTTTGACAGTTTTCTCTGTGGTTTTATTTTTCTCCTCCTCTTCTGGAATTCCAATTACACATAGGTTATTCCTTTTGATGATATCCCACATGAACCTTAGGCTCTCTTCATTTTGTTTTGATCTTTTTTCTGATTGATGCCTTTCCAAAGAAGTGTTCAGGTATTTGCCTTCAATCTCCCTAATTCTGTCTTCCATTGATTAAATTCTGCTCCTTTGCCCATTCACTGTCTTTCCTGTTTCTGAAAATTTAGCATTAGTCTTCTGGATTTCTGTGTGTAGATTTTATATAATTTCTAATTTCTCATTTATTTTGTCATTTTTTTCTTGTATTGGCTTTCAAAATTGTTCTAGGGTTTTCTCTGTGTTTTCCTTGATCTGTCTCTCAATTCATTGAAGATACCTAAATATTCTTTTGAATTTCCATATCAGGGAGTTCCAATGCTGTGTCTTCCTCAGGGATGTGTTTTGGGTCTGTATCCTGGTCCCTTGTTTCTCCTGCTTTATCTTGCTTCTTTGTTGGACTGTGATGCTCTGATATCTCTGAGGCATTGTGATGTTTTTGTGTTTATATTTCATTGGTAATTGTATGTTGGAGTGACTTTCCCACGAGTTTTGTTTTGTTTGGATGTTATCTATGTAAGCAGGGTACTGTGCTCCTCTATTCACTATTTGACAGCACTTACACACTCACCACCTGTCTCCTTTCCTGTTGTCAGCTGACCTTGGCAAACAGCCTATTCTTAGATCCCTGGAATTCGCATGAGAATGCTATCACTTTAAAATCCAAAATGGTTGCCATCTGTAACGATTCAAAATGGCTGTGCCCTCAGTCACTCTAAATATCCAAAATGGCCACTGCTTGGAAATATTCAAAATGGCTACGTCCTCAGTCATTTTAAATATCCAAAATGGTTGCCACATGTAAACAATCAAAATGGCTGTGCCCTCTGGACAGCGGAAAGTCAACAGCTCAGGTTGTTTCCCTCCTTGCTGTTTCCCTTCCTAGTCATAGGCCACCAACGCAGCTGTCCCTGCAGCCCTTTATGACCAAGGTTGATATTTAGGTCAATTCTCAGGTCCCAACACCACTTGGAAATATTCAAGCTTTTGGTCCTGTCAGAGTAGCTGGCAGTCCGCAGCTCCAACCACCTCTGTACTCATGTTTTTGTTCAGGTTTTTCCACTAGTTGGTGCTTAATCCACTTCTGCATAGTTCCTTTCAAAGCTCAGGGATCCTGGATTATCTTCTGTATCTCTGTCAATTTTTTTTTTTTGTTGTTGTTGTTGTTGTTGAAGAGGGTTTGTGTCACTTGTCTGCATGTTCCTCCATCTTACCAGAAGTCAGAGAGAAAAATTTTTAAATAATACTTTAAAAAGCCAAAAGAAATATGTGTAGAAAAAGGGAAAAAAATACCTCACCATATCTGAGGAGGAGGCAATAAGACTAAAGAGGTAGAGTAGTAGAATAATGAAGGAAAAAAATGAGAAAAATACAAAATACAAGGGATGGGGAGAACCACAAGAAAAATAAAAAGGGAACCAGGAACAGGGAAGAGAGAAACAGCTGAAAAGTAGAATTAGGGAAGAGAAGAAGAAAGAATAATAATAAAAAGGATGAAAAAAAAAGGAGTAATATTGAATTTCAAAATAGACAAAAACAAACAAAATAAAAAATAAAAAAGTCTGTGCAGGTTGGGCAGAGTAGCCATGCTCCCTCCAAGCACACAGACTCGGGTGGAGTTCCTGCTGACCCAGAAGGTGGGTAGGAGTGAGGGATTGGCACACCTCTGTTCACCAAGAGGGTGTGGGGTATAAAAGTAACAAGGGCAGTATCACACCTTTCCAGTCATTCATGTCCAGAATGTCCTTGTTCCTGGCAAGTGGAGCCTTTTCTTAGGTCCCTGGAATCTGAGAGAACACTGTTGCTTGAAATATCCAAAATGGTCCAACTGCTCGTAAACATTCAAAATGGCTGCACCCTCCGGACAGGCAGAAGTCCATGGCCCAGTCCATCTCCCTCTTCACTGCTTCCCCTTTTATTCACCAGTCACTAGTGTAGTCCTCTATGCAGCCCCTTGCTAGTAAGGGCCTATTTTTAGGTTAATTCTTAGGTCCCATCACCACTTGCCAGAAGCTCTGGTAGTGTAGTGTCTAAGGCAGTTGACTGCTAACCAGAAGGCTGATGGTTCAAACTCACCAACCACTCCTCGGAAGGAAGGTTGGGCAGTCTACTTCTGTAGTGATAATGCCTCGGAAGCTCAAGGAGGGGTCACTATGAGTCGAGTCCGACTTGACAGCACATAACAACAATAACAACATCACCACTTGGCAATATCCAAGCTTTCTGTGCCGTTAAGATCACTGACAGACTGCAGCTCCATGTGTCTCCTTTTTTGTTTTTTTCATGCAGGTTCTTCTACTAGTTGGAGTTTAGTCCACTTCTGTATCCTTCCTTTCAAAGCTTAGGGCTCCGGGATTATCTTCTGTATCTGTGTTAATTGATTCCCTTTTCTTTGTTGAAGAGGGTCTGTGTAGTTTGTGTGCATATTCTGCCATCTTACTGGAAATGATCTGGTTTGGTTTTAATGATTGTGGATATCTTCTTTTTTCTCTTACAACAGTAATTTAATGACCTCATAATTTGATTGAATGAATATACCATTATTTAAGAAACCAATTCCTAATCCCCTATTTTGAAACAATTTGACTAGTTTTTATTTTTAGCAATTTTAAACAATTTTGTGATAATAATTCTAATAGCTAAAGATATAGCCCATACCTTCAAAGGAAATCTCCACAAATGAAACCATTGTATCGAAGGGTATGTTTATTTTAAAACTTCTGATACATATTTTCAAAGTATCTTCTGGTAAAGTTTTCCTACCAGTCATGTTAAAAGTGCCATAGGTTTACTCTTTTTTCCTCCTTAATAATAATAATAATGAAACACCAAAAAGTATAAAGAATAATGCAAAGCTTGTTGTTGTTATGTGCCGTTGAGTTGGACCCGACTCATAGCGACCCTTTCTTGGGTTTCCGAGGCAGCATTACTATGGAAGTAGATTGCCCCATCTTCCTTCTGAGGAGTGGCTGTGGGTTTGAACCCCCAGCCTTCTGCTTAGAAGTCAGATGCTTTAGGCACTATGCTACCAGAGCTCCTAAATGCAAAGCTTAGCTTAGTTATATTTAGTATTTGGTTAAACTGAGAGCCATTCTTAAAAATTTTATTGACTTTGTCTAAAATAAATCAGTTTAGATGAATGAGTCATCACATATTCATTGAATACCTGGATATGGAAAGAAATGCATATATAAATAAGATAGGATCCCTGCCAATAAGGAGGATGCATTTTGAGCAATGGTAGAATTAGGGAAATAAGCATATATCCTCTGAGATACCTTAAAGATATAATTATGAATGTAAATATTCTTTGATTTTTAAAAAACTTATTTTATAGCTCTAGCTGATGTTTCTGAAAGACAGCCATCATGACAGAGGAGGTCTGTGGCCAGTATTTAGTCCTCTTGTTCTGAGAAATAATAGGTTATTGAGGCTTTGAGTAGTGCAGGAAGGTGTCATCAGGGCAATAGGGGTTTGTGCTGAAACTGGAGAGATTGTGTTGCTGTGAGAACTGTTAAGGTTGTGCATAATTGATACCCATTTTTTTCCTCTTCCAGATTTGGTATAAGGGGAAAGAAGGTACATTTTTCATCTTTTTATCCTCCTAAAACATCTTCCATTGCCAAATCTCCTAGCTTGTGTTCTATGGAAAGAGAAGAGGAAGACTGTGTAATTTTCTCAGAAGGAATAATAGAGGAATACCTAGCATTTGACCACACAGATACGTGAGTATCATGTCTTTTTAAGCTCTTTGCTACCCTCCTCTTTTGTGTATTAGTATCTTTTTTTTTCCCTTTAAAATGTACTACCAGTATTACCTGTAATTAAGTTTATGCCAATTTCTGTTGTTTATTTTCTGGGTACTTCTCAGGTACCCAGAATTCATATTCTTAGTTGAATCCAATTCCTGTTGTTTCCACCTGCCAGGTTTACTTGTACATTTTCCTCTGAGATTAGAGATTTTAAGATGAGTTGATTTTTCTTTACATTGTTTAATTTTATCATCAGTAAATCATGGAAACAGCAACTCGTTAAGAGAGCCGCTGACAAAGTATAAACTTCATTAACAGAAATCCTGTTTGAAAAATGCTACATGCAATTAATAAATTTATATAAAACCTTATACTTGGTACAGACATTTATAATAAATAAAGCTTATATATGTCCATTCATACTGTATTCTGAGAATAGTCCTGTGATACAGGTGTTACTTTACCCTCTTTATAAAAGAGGAAATTGATATCAGGTAGTTAAATGATTTATTTGAGGTAAAGCTGAAATCAAAACCTTATTCCTCTGATTGAAAGTCCTTTGCTTTCTTCCCTATTCCATGCTACCTTCTTAAAATATTAACCCCCTAAACTATTCCTCCAAGCCTGTGAAAGTTCCACAATTCATAGTTAAAGCGGTATCACTGAAAGGGAGTGAGAGTTTTATTTAGGCTGTGAGACTGGGGTTAAGTCTAGGCAGTGTTGTGTCACATGAGTCTGGACTCACTTTTCTTCTTCCTATCCTATTTCCTACTGAGCCATGCTTACTCACTTACTGAATGCACACAGGCCTAGGCCCAGCTAAAGATAACCCAGACTTCTACACATCACACCACTGAGCTAGCTAACTATTACAACTGAATTATAAGTAGGTTCTTTTAATTTCCTAGATGCTATCCCCCTCCCCTTCACTTCACCTAACCTGTGTCAAACTCTTTCTCTTCTTCCTTTTCCCCAAACCAAATGTCTTCTTCCTTGGTTTTTTAAAGCTGATTTCACTAATTTACAATGAGATATAAATGGCTGATAGAGATCCCTTCTGAAAAATAAACTCAAATGAATTTTCAGATAATACAGAGAAATTTTTAGAAAGGGACCTTTCCCTTAAGAGGTACTACCAAAGCACTTCTGGTAAGATGGTGGAATAGGCAGACAACCTACACAGATCCTCTTCAACAAAGAAAAGAGAAATCAATTGACAGAGATACACAAGATAATCCTGGAGCCCTGAGCTTTGAAAGGAAGTGTACAGAAATCAATTAGGTATAAACTAGTGGAGAAACCTGAATGAAAACTGAGTATGGAGACGGATGGAACTGCAGACTGTCAGCTACTCTGATGGGACCAAAACTGAAAATTGACCTAAAGGCCAGCCTTGGTCCCAAGGGCTGCAGGGACAACTGCATTGGTGGCCTATAACTAGGAAGGGAAACAGCAAGGAGGGAGACAACCTGAGTAGTGGACTTTTAGCTGGCCAGAGGACACAGCCATTTTGATTATTTACAAGTGGTGGCCATTTTGGATATTTTAAGTGACCGAGGGCATAGGCATTCAAAATGTTTACAAGAGGTGAACATTTTGGATATTTAAAGTGACAGCATTCTCATTCGGATTCCAGGGACCTAAGAATAGGCTCCATTTGCCAAGGACAGCAGAGACATATGGGAGGCTGGCAAAGGGAAAGGAGACAGGTGGTGAGTGTATAAGTGCTGCTAACTAGTGAATAGAGGACCATAGTACCCTGCGTACATAGATAACATTCAAACAAAACAAAGAAAATGAAAATCGTGGGAAAGTCACTCCAACATATAATCACCAATTAAGTACAAACACAAAAATGTCATAATGTCTTAGAGACATCAGACCATCACAGTCCACACAAAGAAGCAAGATAAAGCAGGAGAAACAAAGGACCAGTATACAGACCCAGAACACATCCCTGAGGAAGAAGCAGAATTGGAACTCCCTGATAAGGAATTCAAAAGAATTATATTTAAGTACCTTCAGTGGATTGAGAGACACTCAAAGGAAAATACAGAGAAAACCCTAAAACAATTTCAAAAGAATACAAGAACAAAATGACAAAATAAATGAAAAAATTAGAAATGATACAAAATCTACAGATAGATAGCCAGAAGATAAATACTAAAATTTCAGAAATAGATAACACACTGAAAGAGCAGAGGAGTAGAATCAAATCAATGGAAGGCAGAATTAATGAGATTGAAGACAAATACCTGAATACTTCTTTGGAAAGGGATCAATTAGAAAAAAGATCAAAACAAAATGAAGAATGCCTAAGGTACATATGGAATACCATCAAAAGGAATAACCTATGTGTCACTGGAATTCCAGAACAGGAAGAGAAAAATAAAACCACTGAGAAAATTGTCCAAGATTTGTTGGAGGAGAACTTCCCTG
>NW_006921657.1:3238613-3239857 GCF_000298275.1 Orycteropus afer afer | reverse complement strand
AAATTCATACTTGTCAATAATTACACTGAATATCAATTGGATTAAATGCATCACTTAGGAGATGGAGAGTTGCAGACTGGGTAAGAAAAATCATACATCAATATGCTGTCTATAAGGGACACACTGTAGAGAGAAAGACAAAAATAAACTAAAAATCAAAGGTTGGAAAAAGATATATCAAGCAAATGGCAACCATAGAAGAGCATTGTTATTGTTTTGTTTGCCATTGAGTCAGATCTGACTCATAGCAACCCCTCCTTGGGTTTCCGAGGCAGTATCACTACGGAAGTAGATTGCCAAGCCTTCCTTCTGAGGAGTGGCTGGTGAGTTTGAACCAGCAGCCTTCTGGTTAGCAGTCAAATGCCTTAGGCACTACGCCACCAGATGTCCTGTATGAGACAAGGAAAAGCATTATATAATGATTAAAGGATTGATTGAACAAGAGGAAGTAACAACAATTAATATCTATGCACCCAAAATAAAGAGCCCCAAAATATATAAACCAGACTGTAACAGGACTGAGAAGACAAATGGATGACTACACAGTCACAGTAGGAGACTTTAAAATGGTCCATACACACAATGGAATACTATGCAATACTAAAGAATAATGTAGAATCTGCAAAACACTGCATAACATGAATGAACTTGGAGGACCATATGCTGAGTCAAATAAGCCAATCACAGAAGGACAAATCATAGTATTAGTTCATTATTGTAGAAAGTCAAGGAAAAAAAATTATAAAGGAGGACATTTTCTTTGTTGGTTACCAGAGGTGGGAGGGGAGGGGAGGGAACACTGCAAAAAAAAAAAAAAAAAGTGTTGATCCATGTCACTTTAGCTTTGGGTATTTCACAGTACATAAATTATATTTCAGTAAATGTATTTGGGGAAAAAAAATAAGAGATACCACCAAGATATCTGATTGTAAAAATGGCAGAGTAGTTGGACTACTTCCTAATGAATAAACTGAAGTCTGGAAATAAACCCAAACATCTGCAGAAAATTATTGTATGCAATGACTTCAGCAAATGATTTTGGTACAACACAGAAAAAGCATTGGGACAGCCACAGTAGTCAAAACTGCCTGGTATTGGTTTAAAGACAGACATAGACCAATGGAATAGAATTAAGAACCCAGAAATAGTTCCATCGACCTATAGTAAGCTGATCTTTGACAAAGGCCCAAAATCCATTAAATGGGGAAGAGAATGTTTGTTTAATAAATGGTGCTGGCAAAACT
>NW_006921657.1:3236228-3236808 GCF_000298275.1 Orycteropus afer afer | reverse complement strand
AGAAAAAGCATTGGGGGGGGGGAATAATAATGTTCCTAAAATCTTTGTTACACAAAAATTAATTTCACATATATTAAAAATTTAAATGTAACAAAAATCACATAAGTTTTAGAAGAAAATATGTGACACTGCTTTTGATAATCTGGGAACGGGAAGGCCTTTCTAATTATAGCACAAAAAAATCTACAAGTCTTATAAGAAATTCTTATAAATGACTACATAAAATGAAATTTCTGCATAAGAAAAAAAGTCAAAAAATAAATAATAAACTGAGAAAAATATTTGCAATTTATATGTAAAGAGTTAATTTCTTTATTGTGTAAATAGATAAAGGAAAAGCAGACTAGCGATATGAATGGTTAGATCATAAAAATAAAATGGCTTTTAAATTTATGAAATGAAATTCAGCCTCCTTCACAATTAAAACTCAGACCAAACTCACTGCCATTGAGTCGATTCTGGCTCATTGACCCTCTTTGGGTTTCTAAGGCAGTAAATCTTTACAGAAGTAGATTGCCCAGTGTTCCTTCTGTGGAGTGGCTGGTGGGTTTGAATCACCTACCTTCTGGTTAGCAGTCAA
>NW_006921657.1:3219748-3223811 GCF_000298275.1 Orycteropus afer afer | reverse complement strand
GTAAATTTTGGTCAATGACATGAGACAAAATATATGTGAACTGCTGTATGAAAAGTGAATTTACTCTGTAAATTTTCACCCAAATCAAAATAAAATTAAATAAATAAATAAATAAACAAAAAACTGAAGTATATGAAGAACATGGTATCAGGATTACAGGAAAATTCATTAACACCCTGTGATATGCAGAATCACAACCTTGCTTGTTGAAACAGAAGAGGTCTTAAAGCACTTATTGACAACGATCAAAGACAACAGCCACAGTGAGATTAAACCAGAAGAACAAGCAAATCTGTCTTGGAAGGATAGCCAGAATGCTTAGAAGTGAGGATGGTGAGATTTCGTCTCATGTACTTTGGACATGTTATCAAGAGAAACTAGTCCCTGTAAAAGGACATCATGGTAAAGTAGAGGGTCAGCACAAAAGAGGAAGACCCTCAACGAGATGGATTGACGCAGTGGCTACAATGGGCTCAAACATAGCAACAGTTGTGAGGATGGCACTGGACCAGACAGTGTTTTTGTTCTGTTGTACATAGGGTCACTGTAAGTTGGAACCAACCTGATGGCACCTAACATCAACAGCAGTATTAATAATATATGTGTATCATTAAATATGTTATATTATCTTAATCTAAATTATCAGTTACAACAAAAAGATGATATTTGCATACCTAATTGTCATAGCTTGTTGCTCAATTGAAAATGCTCATCTGTTCAAACCTAAAACACAGTGCTTCTCAACCTTCTTTTTCTTCTACTTTTTGGCAGGGGATAGGGTAGAGATAAAGAGGAAAATACAGAATCTCCTCTATTGAGAACTGCCTTAGCTTTATACATACGGTACATACACTGAGCAGGGGATAGACGAGAGGCATGAATCATATGCTTATGGAACACAGAGAACAGTGATGAGCACTTACTGAAGAACAATCCTTAAGTCTTCCCTTCTTGCCTCTGTTACAGGGAAGAGGGGTTTCATGGAACAAAATCAGAAGTGGCTCCAGAGAGACAGAAATTAGGCTACCCACCCATTGCTCCATTTAACTGCATGAAAGAGGATGTCCTCACGTATGTGTTCGACAACGTGTGGAGCAAAGTTCTGGGCTGTATGGAGGAGCTGATACGTAATCACTGGGAGGGATATGTTTCTGGTAAGGATCTTTGTGAAAATAATGTAAAAATTGTTTAGGATTTTCAAGCCCTTTGAGTTGGATCAACTGGACGATAACTAACAAGAACAATTAGTCTATTAATCAGATTACGTGCTTCATTAATGCAGAATGTGGATCTGGTTCATCTTTGTATTTCCCACAGAAACTCGAAGGTAGTAGTAAATATTGACAATAAATGGATGAGTAACAAGGCCTAAGTATGTCTAAGTTAGACAGAGCTTATGCTTTCTCTTTGAATATAGTGATTCATGAGGAAGAACTATTTACCAGTACCAAATACATTTTTAAACTGCTTTATTGAGGTATAATTGACAACTATACATACTTAAAATATGCAATTTAACAAATTTTGACCTATGTGTACACCCATGAAATCATTACCATAATTAAGATTGTGAGAATATTCATCTCCCCCAAAAGTTTCCTCATGCCCCTTATCTCCCCCTTCTTTTCCTACCCAACCCCCCATCTCCAAGTAACCACTAATCGGCTTTATGTCACTTAGTTTGCATTGTGTAGCATTTCTAATTTCTGAAATCTTTGCTGTTGTAACTGTGTTACTTCTGCTGCTCTTTCTCAAGGAGCTTTGTTTCCTTGTGGAGCTTGTGATTTTTAAGGGTGGGTTCTAATCTTGTTAACTTTTTGTGGGAATTCTTTAAGGCCTGCATTGAAGATCTTAAGGTTCCCCTAGAGCTGTTCTGTCCAATATAGTGACCACTGGCCCCATGTTATTGTTATGTGCCGTTGAGTCAGACCCGACTCACAGCGACCCTCCCTTGGGTTTCTGAGGCAGTATCACTACGGAAGTAGATTGCCCCATCTTCCTTCTGAGGAGTGGCTGGTGGATAAGCTATTTAAATTAAAATTTAAAAATATTTAAAATTCATTTCCTCAGTCACACCAGCCATATTTCAAATGCTTGATAGCCATTTGTGGTGGGTGGCTGTCATATTGGACAGGACAGATGTAGAACATTTGTCTACTGCTGCTCTATAGATCTTTACTTTTGTTTCTGCCATTTACTAATAAACCCCTTTAGCCTGGGTCCATGTTAAATTCTTGGCTGGAGGTTTCTATTTCGAACCAAGCAGGTGGTATGAAATAGGGCTGCAAAGATGAGTGAAGCCTAGCTTGAGATGATGAATTCTCAGGGGAGATTTTTTTTCACAGTACTGTTGCTGTGGATCTGAAGATATCCATGGATAATAGATTCTATTTTTTTGCCTAGATGATGAGAGTAATGTTGCAATCACCAGACCAGATTCGGGAAGCCCTGGTGTGCTGAGTGAACCCCAGCCTTTGGTGTTACCTCAAGTGCCTCAGTCTAAGATGCTGTCTATCACCTCAAATCCGGTAAGACCAAAGGGGAATGTACTGGAGAACCTAGGACTGTTCTTGCCAGAACAAATTTCTCAGTTATTTGTCTTAATTCTGTTATTTATAATTCACTTTTTTTCAGTATACATGTGTTTTAAGTTTTCAGATTTTATTTTATTTGTGGTCCAGGGGTTTATCACAATAATCCAGTGACTCTTTGTATTGATCAATTTAATGTCAATTAAAATTAATTGAATTAAGCAAGTTAGGATTGATTAGACATGTTCAGTCAGCTCTTTTGAAGAGTCATTCATAAGCTGTGCAATCTAGAATCAACTATGTGGTCAGCATATGCCTGATTTACGAAGAAATACATGTCAAACCAATATTAAATTTTCTGTGACCTTAACATTCTGTTTTTTGAATTTCTTCTTTTTGACTCCTACCTTCCCTTTTTTTATCAGCCTATCCTATTTTTTTCTTTTTTGCATCTCTTGACTTATCTGTCTTTTGGATGTTTAATACAGCGTACTTCAGGGATATTGTGGGTTCAGTTTCAGACCACTGCAATAAAGTGAGTCACACAAATTTTTTGGTTTCCCAGTACATATAAAAGTTATGTTTATACTATGTCTACTAAGTGTGCAATGTTGTTGTTGTTGTTATGTGCTGTCGAGTCGGACCCGACTCATAGCGACCCCTCCTTGGGTTTCCGAGGCAATATCAATACGGAAGTAGATTGCCCCATCTTCCTTCCAAGGAGTGGCTGGTGGGTTTGAACCACCAGCCTTCTGGTTAGTAGTCAAGTGCGTTGGCACTACGCTACCAGAGTGTGCAATATAGCATTATAAAAAAGTTTGAAATACTGTGACATTTACCAAAATGTGACACAAAACACAAAGTGAGAGCATACTATTGGAAAAATGGCACTGTAAGACTTGCTTGACACAGGGTTGCCACAAACCTTCAGTTTGTAAAATATGAAGTATCTGTGAACCACAATGAAATCAAATATGCCTGTACTCATAACCCAGGTATAGAAAGCAAACCAAAGTGAGGAGAAAATGAGCTTATATATGTCAGTGGACAAGCTTAAAGATGCCCGTTTCTTGCAGGAGACTGATGAGCCTGGTGTCATCCTGTGTAATGATTTATGTAGTCCTAGTTCTTACATAAGGAGCTCTGGTGGTGTTGTGGTTAAGGCATTTGGTTGCTAACCAGAAGGTTGGCAGTTCAAACCTACTGGCTGCTGTGTGGAAGAAAGATGAAGCACTCTGTTTCTATAAAGATTTACAGCCTTGGAAACATGATGGGGTCTCTATGAGTCTGAACTGACTCAATGGCAGTGAATTTGGTGTTGGAGTTCCTACATGATAGTTTCTCAGTCTTACTTTTGGCAGAGTTAGGGGGTATAAGAAACAAGAAAGAGAAAGACAAAGGATAGTTCTAATTGTTGGGTCATGCTCATCAACCCTTGGTTTTACTACCAGATCTAGTCATAAGCTTTGCTGGGAGATTGGCTATGTATTATGCAGCTGGATTCACAAAAGGAGTATTTAAAAATAAAATCA
>NW_006921657.1:3199118-3208992 GCF_000298275.1 Orycteropus afer afer | reverse complement strand
TCATCCGATCTGCAGCCTATACGACTATGAGATGGTGCCCGGCTACCACTGTCATCCACTTGGAAGGGGATCTATGTAGGAGATCCTTGATAGAGAAGGAGAACAATGTGGAACAAAACTCAAAATCATTTTTGAGAAAAAATAAATGTGGGGACCAGGTTTGCCGGTTCGATAGAGCCTGGTGGAACCACTGAGACTATGGCCCCTGGCTGCCCTTCAGATACGGAATTGAACCCACACCTGTGGTTTCCATCCAAACAAAAGACAGGCATATGAGTTGAACATTTACCTCAAGTACATACACTCCTTGGAGAGAACAATCACGGGAGAAAGAAGGGCTGTTTATGCACAGGGAAACAGCTCAAGGGGCAGGAGTGTATGGAGGGATGGACACAGGGAAGAGGTAACTATGGGGAGTAAGTGGGAGGGGAGCTGTTGCATTGGGGTAAACTATGGTCAATGTCATGAGACAAAGATATGTGAACCGCTGTATCGAAAGTGAATTTGCTCTGTAAACCTTCACCCAAATCACAATAAAAAAGAAAAAAGCAAAAGTAAAAAATAATAATAATAACAACAATAAAATAAAATCAGCAAGGCCTGTAAATTATCACATCCAGGGATGGACCAGGTTCCTTTAGTGATGATAAAACACTTTTGCATTGAACTGGTCTGGCATGTTCAGGAGCCCTGGTGGTTAACCAGAAGGTCAGTGGTGTGAATTCACCAGTTGCTCCATGGGAGAAAGATGTGGCAATGTGCTTCTATAAAGATTAAAAAAACAAAACAAAACAAAACAAAAAACCTCACTGCCATCAAGTCGATTCTGACTCATAGTGACCCTTGGGTTTCTGAGGTGATGTCTCTATGGAAGTAGATTGTCCAGTCTTCCTTCCAAGGAGTGGCTGTTGGGTTTGAACTGCCAGCCTTCTGATTAGCAGTCAGGTACCTTAGTCAGTAGGATTACAGCTTTGGAAACCCTACAGGACAGTTTTACTTTATCCTGTAGGATTGCTATGAGTTGGAATCGACTCAAGAGGAACAGGTTTTTTTGGCTATGGTTCTGGTGGCCTAAGGCCTAAATAAATAACTTAGATGATCTCATTGGACAAAGGATGGAAAAGCATTAATCTAAGTATTCTTGAGAGAAAGAGGGAGGAAAATACATAATGTGGAGATGGAAGAGATAGTCAGAAAAGGTGCTGACCCAAGAGAGAAAATAAGCAGGGCTCTGGAGTGGCAATGTCAGTCCGAGTAAGCTTAAATCTTAACATTAGAGCAGATAAGATAGATTCCCTCTAATAAACAGTCTTCAGGATATAGGTTCTTGCTGAAAGCTGACTGCTCCAGGGGTAATTAATGAAGGAGAAAGGATAAGTTTGTGCAGAATGCAGGATTGTATGATGATGGTAAAAGAGGAGATTAAGGTAGAATTTACCCCCCCCCCTTTTTTTTTCCTATTTTTGTTCCATATTTTGTGATTTTTCTTTTTTAAAGTTTCCTAGTGAAGGAAGGTTGGGCAATCCCACTTTCGTAGTGATACTGCCTTGGAAAACCAAGGAGGGGTCACTATGAGTCAGGGCCGACTCGATGGCACATAACAACAACAACAACAACAACAGTGAAATGTAACTAACAATAATAAAGGCTGTCTTTCCCCTGTGGGAGTAGCTGTTACTTGAGTAGCTGTTACTTGCTTTCAGATAATTGATCAGGCTTCCTCCACATTCTTTCATTTAGAGCTGGAGAGGAAAGAAAGGACTCTGACCTTGTTGTTTGACTGTGGACTCTTGGCCCAGCTACAGCTACTGGCCAAGATGTTACAGAAGTTAAGGCACCGGAGAATACTGTATAGATGACATAAATTGGAAATAATAACTTTTGGCAAAGTTGGGAAACCAAGCAGTTATCTGCACCAACAAATAATGGTAACATCTTCTTTTGACATATAGATGAATCTCTGTCAACCAACAAGCAGTCATCAGCCAAATGTGAATGGTCTCTTGGTTCATGGAATGCCTCTTCAGCCAAGAAATCTCTCCCTAATGGACAAGCTCCTGTAAGAAAAATAAAATTTTCATAGAGTATAGAGTTTAAGTAGATCATTGAGAAATAAAGGGAAAATAGAGTCAGTTGATCAACATGCATGTATTGAGTACCAATGAAGGAACCACAGAGAAACTTGGGGAATAAAACATCTAAGAGACATGGTCTCCACTTCAGGGAGCTGATAATATAACTGGAAAGAAAAGACACACACAGGTTAAAAAAAAAAAAAAAGATCTGACCACACAGGGCATTTGTGTGAGTAAATGTGAAGTGAATGGTGTCCAGGGTGAATGTTATGGAAGTTCCAAAGATGGGGTGCATTTTGCTGAGTAGTGTAGGTTTCTAACTTCTCTTTGAATGATTTGGGTTTTAATAAGCAGAAAAGAACAGGCCTTTCTAGGGAGGAGGAACACTGGGAAAATGCGAAATATTTAGGAGAGAAGGCAGGTAATCTTAGCTATAGTAGGATAGGAGATATATCAGAACTTTAATGCTTCTGACTAAAGATCATTGACAGTCTTTTAAAATTAAAATAAGCCATGGTGTGATTAGTGAGGCAGAAGAGACCAAGGAAGGGTGGGACCAGATTGTGGAGGTTTTTGAATACCAGATTAAGAATTTCTGGAGATTTGAGCAATTGGAAACTTTTTCCCCCCCGCAGTGTTCACTCCCCTCCCACCCCTGGCAACCAATGAAAAAAGTTTCCCTCCATATATAACCTTTCCTTGACCCTCAATAACAACGAACTAATACTATATTTGTCCTCCTGTGATTGACTTATTTCACTCGGCATGATGTCCTTCAAGTCGTCCATGTTGTACAGTGTTTTGCAGACTACATTATTCTTTAGTGCTGCATGGTATTCCATTGTGTGCATGTACCATAGTTTGGTCATCCATTCTTCCGCTGATGGGCACATAGGTTGTTTCCATCTTTTTGCTATTGTAAATAGTGCTGCAGTGAACACGGGTGTGCATGTATCTGTTCCTGTCCTGGCTCTCACCTCTCTAGGATATATACCTGGTAGTGGGTATATAGGAATTGCTGGGTCATATAGTATCTTCCGTTCCAGCTTTCTAAGGAATTGCCATACTGGTTTCCACAGTGGTTTATCACTTCACAGTCCCACCAGCAGTGTATGAGAGTCCCAATCTTTCCATATCCCCGCCAGCCTTTGTTATTTTCTGTCTCGTTGAACCTTGCCATCAGTGCTGGGGTGAGATGGTATCTCATTGTGGTTTGTATCTCCCTGATGGCCGATGATGGTGAGCATCTCTTCATGTATTTACTGGCTACCTGAATATCCTCCTTGGTGAAGTGTCTATTCATGTCTTCTGTCCATTTTTCAATTGGATCTTTAATCCCTTTGCTTTTGAGGCATTGGAGTTTTCTATAAATCTTAGAGATAAGTCCCTTGCCAGATATGTAATTATTGACAAGTATGAATTTGTTGCTGTCATTTTTGTGTGTTTTTTTGTGGTGTTGATTTCTTTGTTCCATATAATTTTCTGTGCTGAGCTCGTTTTGTTTATGAATCATGTTATCACTTCCTTTGTTGCTATTGTTTTAGTATTTGCTAAATATTTGTGCTGGTTCTCTTTTTGATTTTGATGTGAAGGTTTGTCATTTTTCTTTGAGGTTACCCTGTGATTTATAGTTTTCTTCCCAAGTTTAGAACAGTCCATTCTATCTTGTAGTTGTCTTGTCTTCCCTACCATTTAGAAGTTCTGTAACTACACAAATTTTTCCCTCTTTGTGGTTTGTAGTTGTCCTCATTTGTCAATTGATGTCTCTGGTTCCCTGTTTACTATCTTATAGGCTTATTTACTTTGGATATTTCTGTAACTGGGTTGGTTTCTGGGTTATGTCATCATGTGTGTTAATGGTCAGTTGTTGTTGGCTGTTGTTGGTTCTCTGTCCAAAGGACTGCCTTTTGCATCTCTTGTAAGGTTGGTCTTGTTGTTGTTAGGTGCCATCGAGTCATCTCTGACTCTTAGTGACCCTATGTACAGCAGAACGAAACACCCCCCGGTCCTGCGCCAGCTCCGTGATCCTTGGTATACTTGAGCCCATTGCCACCGCCACCATGTCAGTCCATCTCATTAAGGGCCTTTCCCTCTTTCATCGATCCTCCACCTTACCAAGCATGACACCCTTCTCCAGGGAATGGTCTCTTCTGACAGCATGACTAAAGTAGGGGAGATGAAGTCTGGCCATTCTTGCTTCCAAGGAGCATTCAGCTGCACTTCCTCCAGGACAGACCTGTTAGTTCTTTTAGCAGTCCACAGTACTCTCAGCATTCTTCACTAACACCACAGCTCAAAAGCATCAATTCTTTTTCGGTTTTCCTTATTCATTGTCTAGCTCTCACATGCATATGAGGCAATTGAAAATACCATAGCTTGTGTCAGGTGCACTTTAGTCCTTAAGGAGACATCTTTGCTCTTCAGCACTTGAGAGATGTCCTTTGCAGCCGATTTTCCCAGGGCTATACGTCGTGCGATGTCCTGACTGCTGCTTCTATTGGCGTCGATTGTAGAACTAAGCAGTGTGAAGTCTTTGATAACTTCAATCTTTTCTCCATTTATCGTGATGCTGCTTATAGCTCCAGTTGTGAGGATTTTTGTTTTCTTTATATTGAGATGTAATCCACTTTGCAGACTGTATTCTTCAGTCCCAATCAGTAAGCACTTCAAGTCATCCTCACAAGCAAAGTTGTGTCATCACGTATCGCAGGTTGTTAATGATTCTTCTTCCAATCCTGATGCCACGTTCTTCTTCATATAGTCCAGCTTCTCAGATTATTTGCTCAGCGTACAGATTGAATAAATATGATGAAAGGATACAACTCTGACACACTCCTTTCATGATTTTAAACCATTCATTATCCCCTTGTTCTGTTTGAATGACAGCCTCCTTGTCAATGCACAGGTTCCTCATGAGTACAATTAAGTGTTATGGAATTCCCATGCTTCTCAGTGTTATTCACAATTTGTTATGTTCCACACAATCAAATGCTTTTGCATAGTCAATAAAACTCAAGTAAACATCCTTCTGGTATTCTTTACTTTGAGCCAAGATCCATCTGACATCAGCAATGATATCCCTTGTTCCACGTCCTCTTCTGAATCTAGTTTGCATTTCTGGAAGTTCTCTGCCAATATACTGCTGCAACAATTTTTGAATTATCTTCAGTAAGATTTTACTTGCATGTGATATTAGTGATATTGTTTGATAATTTCCACATTGTATGGGATCACCTTTCTTTGGAATGGGTACAAATATGGATCTCTTCCAGACAGTTGGCCAGGTAGCTGTCTTCCAAATCTCTTGGCATAACTGAGGGAGTGCCTCCAGTAGGGCATCTGTTTGTTGAAACATCTCAATGGGTAGTCCGTCAATTCCTGGCACCTGGTTCTTTGCCAATTCCTTCAGTGCAGCTTCGACTTCTTCATTCAATATCCACTGGTTCCTGAATATATGCCACCTGCTGAAATGGTTGAAGATCAACCAGTTCTTTTTGATACAGTGACTTTTATGTATTCCTTCCATCTTCTTTTGATGCCTCCTGCATCATTCAATATTTTGCCCATAGAATCTTTCAATATTGCTACTTGAGGCTTAAATTTTTTTTTTTTTTCAGTTCTTTCAGCTTGAGAAATGCCAAGCATGTTCTTCCCTTTTGGTTTTCTAACTCCAGGTCTTTGCACATTTCATTATAGTTATTGGCTTTGTCCACTCGAGCTGCCCTTTGAAATCTTTTGTTTAGCTCTTTTGTCTTGTCATTTCTTCCATTTGCTTTAGCTACACTTCGTGCTCAAGGGCAAGTTTCAGAGTCTCTTCTGACATCCATTTTGGTCTTTCTTTCTTGTATTTTTAATGACCTCTTTCTTCATGGATGATGCTCTTGATGTCATCGCACGATTATTCTGGTTTTTGGTCATTAGTGTTCAATGCATCAAATCTATTCTTTAGATGGTCTCTAAATTCAGGAGGGATATATTCAAGGTCATATTTTTGGCTCTCGTGAACTTGTTTTAATTGTCTTCAACTTCATGTTGAATTTGTACATGAGGAGTTGATGGTCTGTTGGTCTGGTTTTAACAAATTCCCTTAATTTCTGCTTATCTGGAAATGTTCTAATTTCACCATCATATATGAGGGACAGTTTTGCTGGATATATAATTCTTGGTTGGAAAAATTTTCTCTTTCAGGGTTTTATGTATACCATCCCATTGTTTTCTTGCCTGCATGGTTTCTGCTGAGAAATCCAAGCTTAGTCTTATTGGTTGCCCCTTGTAGTTTGTTTTTCCCATGCCACTGTCAGGATTCTTTTGTCTTTGGTTTTAGTGAGTTTGATGATATGTCTGGGTGATTTTCTTTTGGAGTCTATCCTGTTGGGGGTCACTGGACTTCTTGAATGGATATATTTGCATCTTTAATCATACCAGGAAAATTCTCTGCCAACAAATCTTCAACAATTTTGTCTGTGGTTTTATTTGTCTCTTCCTGTTCTGGAATTCCAATTACACGTAGGTTATTCCTTTTGTTGGTATCGCACATGAATGTTAGGCTTTCTTCATTTTGTTTTGATCTTTTTTCTGATTGATCCCTTTCCAAAGAAGCATTCAAGTATTTGTCTTCAATCTCACTAATTCTGTCTTCCATTGATTCAGTTCTACTCCTTTGCCCCTTTCAATGTGTTATCTATTTCTCATAATTTAGTATTAATCTTCTGGATTTCTGTCTGTAGACTTTGTATCATTTCTAATTTTTCATTTATTTTGTCATTTTGTTCTTGTATTGCCTTTTGAAATTGTTCTAGGGTTTTCTTTGTATTTCCTCCATTTTGTTAGTGTTTTCCTTGATCTCTCTCTCTCAATTTGTTGAAGGTACCTAAATATAATTCTTTTGAATTCCTTATCAGGGAGTTCCAATGATGCATCTTTCTCAGGGATGTGTTTTGGGTCTGTATCCTGGTCCCTTGTTTCTCCTGCTTTATCTTGCTTCTTTGTGTGGACTGTGATGCTCTGATGTCTCCGAGGCATTGTGACATTTTTGTGTTTATATTTAGTAGGTGATTGTATGTTGGAGTGACTTGCCCATGATTTTCATTTTCTTTGTTTTATTTGTATGTTATCTTTGTAAGCAGGGTACTGTGCTATGTTCCTCTATTCACTAGTTGGCAGCACTTATATGCTCACCACCTGTCTCCTTTCCTTTTGTCAGCTTCCTGTATGTCCCTGCCATCCTTGGCAAATGGAGCCTATGGTTAGGTACCTGGAATCCGAATGAGAATGCTGTCACTTTAAAATCCAAAATGGCTGCTGCTTGTAAACATTCAAAATGTCTGTGCGCTCGGTCACTTTAAATGTCCAAAATGGCCACTGTGTGTAAGCATTCAAAATGGTTGTGCCTTCCCCTTTTTCTTTGACCCTCCACTTTACAAAACATGATATCCTTCTCCAGGGAATGGTCCCTTCTGACAACATGACCAAAACAGGTGAGATGAAGTCTAGCCATTCTCGCTTCCAAGGAGCATTCCAACTACACTTCTTCCAGGATAGATTTGTTAGTTCTTTTAGCAGTCCATGGTTCTTTGAGTATTCTTCACCATCACTACAAGTCAAAAGCATCAACTCTTTTGCAGTCTTTCTTATTCATTGTCCAACTTTCATATGCGTAAGAGGTGATTGAAAATACTATGGCCTGGGTTAGGCGCACCTTAGTCTTCAAGGAGACATCTTTGTTCTTCATCATTTGAAAGAGGTCTTTTGCAGCAGACTTGCCCAGTGCAATACACCGTCTGATGTCCTGACTGCTGCTTCCATTGGTATTGATTATAGAACCAAGTTATATGAAGTCCTTGACAACTTCAATCTTTTCTCCACTTAGCATGATGCTGCTTATTGGTCCAGTTCTGAGAATTTTAGTTTTCTTTATATTGACGTGTAATCCATACTGCAGACTGTATTCTTCAATCTTCATCAGTAAGTGCTCAAGTCATCCTTACTTTCTGCAAGCAAAGTTGTGTCATCTGTGTATCGTCAGTTGTTAATAAGCCTTCCTCCAATCCTGATGCCATGTTCTTCTTCATATAGTCCAGCTTCTTGGATTATTTGCTCAACATACAGATTGAATAAGTATGGGGAAAGGACACAACTCTGATGCACTCCCATCCTGATTTTAAACTATGCAGTATTCCCTTGTTCTGTTCAAATGATAGCTTCTTGGTCTATATACAGGTTCCTGATGAGCATAATTAAGTGTTCTGGAATTCCCATTCTTCTCAGTGTTATCCCTAATTTGTTATGAACACAATGGAATGCTTTTACATAGTAATAAAACATAAGTAAACATCTTTCAGGCATTCTTTGCTTACAGCCAAGATCCATCTGATATCAGCAGTGATATTCCTTGTTCCATGTCCTCTCCTGAATCTACCTTGCATTTCTGGAAGTTCTCTGTCAATATATTGCTGCAATCGTTTTTGAATTATTTTCAGTAAGATTTTACTTGCATGTGATATTAATGATATTGTTTGATAATTTCCACATTCTGAGGGATCACCTTTCTTTGGAATGGGTACAAATAAGGATCTTTTCCACTCAGTTGGCCAGGTTGCTGTCTTCCAAATCTCTTGGCATAGCCGAGTGAGTGCTTCCAGTGCGGCATCCGTTTGTTGAAACATCTCAATGGTTATTCCATCAATTCCTTGAGCCTTGTTTTTCGCCAGTTCTTTCAGTGCAGCTTCCACTTCTTCCTTCAGTACCATTGGTTCTTGATCATATGCCCCCTCCTGAAATGGATGAACATCAACCAATTCTTTTTGGTACAGTGACTCTGTATACTCCTTCCAGCTTCTTTTGATGTTTCCTGCATCATTCAATATATTGCCCACAGAATTTTTCAATATTACAACTTGAGGCTTAAATATTTTCCTCAGTTCTTTCAGCTTGAGAGATCCTGAGCGTATTCACCATCAATATTCCTACAAAGATCTTTTTTGTGGACGATAGTCTCATTTCTTTTGGGTCAAAACCTTGAAGTAGAATTGTTGAGTCAGGATATGTGTATGTTTACATTTGTAAGAAACTGCCCTAGAGTTTTCCAAAGCAGTTGGATCATTTTGTACTCCTACCAGCAATATGTGAGTTTAAGTTGAGGAGCACATATATTTAAATCAAATATGAAAGATAGATTTTGCAGCCATAGAAGATGCAGTAGATTAGAGCAGTAGAGACTGATGGTAAGGAGACTAATGCAGGAATTCATGAGCTGCCAAGGATCTGCACACAAGTTGTGGTAAAGGATAAAAAGCAATGAACAATTATAGGTGATACTGAAAAAACAATCAAATTCTATGGAAGAAGAGAAATCAAAGTTAGCTCTGAGATTTTGTACTTGAGGGAGGCATACTTTAGGGATAAAGATGACTTTAGTTTGGGATATTTTGAATTTACAGTGGTGGATTCTCTTGTTGGAAATATCAAGAAGTCAGGTTTGGAAGTTGATCTAGAAGTCACCTGGCTAGAAATAATAATTGAAACCAGAATTCTGAATGAGATGCCCATAAAATGAAGATAAACATAGGGAAGCTAAGGCCTAAACCTTTAATAACTTGACAGTTTAATTAAGGCACATAAAGGAAAATGTTAGTGAATGAGAATTCATTAAGGTGAATGGTTAGGAAGAGGGGAAGACCTGAAAGATCTCTTGCAAGACTCACAGTTTTATCCTACTTCTTATTGAGCATTTTCCTTTCAAAATCCTATGAATATAGAAGTATGGTTTTGGTGTGGGTTTTTTTTTTTTTTTTTTTTGG
>NW_006921657.1:3193172-3198608 GCF_000298275.1 Orycteropus afer afer | reverse complement strand
AATCTACTTCCATAGAGATACCACCTTGGAAACCCAAGGAGGGGTCGCTATGAGTCGGATCCGACTCGACAGCGGTGAGTTTGGTTTTGGTTTTGGTTTTATTTTTTTAATTGTTGGTGAAAATATACACAGCAAAACATACACCAATTTAACAGTTTCTGTATGTACAATTCAGTGACATTATTCTCCAAGCTGTGCAGCCACTCTTATCTTCCTTTTCTGGATTTTTCTTCCTCTGTTTACATAAACTCATATGCCCCCAAGCTTACTATCTGATCTTTCAAGTTGGTATTATCAATTTGATCCCATACTAGAGGGCACCAAAGTGACCTGACAGGTTGAAGAACTTGCAGAAACCCACAGGAGTAAGGGGAAGAGCTTAATTGCATTAGTCTTTCATTTTCCCTTCCATTTCATTGTGCAAATATTATCTATTGGTTGGCATATAATAGAGTCAAACTTCCTCCCACTTGTCTTAAAAAGCAAAACAAGAAACTCTGAATCGAATGCAGTGTTTAAGCTACTGAACTGTTTTGGTATGATATTTATCAAACTAATTACAGCAAATGGTAACTTCTGTATTGCACAGTTGTTCATGCAAATGCAGATCGACTCTGGTCCCACTGCCCTAAAAGGCTCTAGACCCTTTGCCATCAGGTTTCCAAGGAATCCAGATCCAAACTCCTACCCCTGTAGGCTCCCATTAATCCAATTTTACTGTTGTTAGTAGTAGGAGCCCCACTGGTACCACAGTTACTCCCAAGCAGTAATATTTGCCTTTCAACTATGTCTGGTGATAATCCTTCAGTGCAAACGAATGCCTCAGATATGGCAGAATTCTCAGTTCCTGCATTAAGCGCTTGGGAATCCCTTATGCAGTGGTCCCCTTCGTTTATACTGCACTGGTGACTGAAGATTTGGCTGTGGTGGCAGGTGAATAGTGGGCTTACTTTCTCAAATCTCCATTCTAGTAAATCACTTATGTTTATCATTGAAAGAATGCCTGAGCCATTCAAGGCACTAGGTTACTCATTGAACCGTTTTATTTTTGCTTTTTTTCTTCCTTAAATGTATTGTAGAGTTCAAGGTTTTATGCCATGTGAGGCATGTTTCCCTATCCCGGTTGTTGTTGTTGTTAGGTGCCGTGGAGTTGGACCTGACTTATAGCGGCCCCTCCTTGGGTTTCCAAGGCAGTATCACTATGGAAGTAGATTGCCCAACCTTCCTTCCAAGGAGTGGCTGGTGGGTTTGAACCGCCAGCCTTCTGGTTAGCAGTCACGTACCTTAGGCACTACGCTAATTGTGGGTTTCTGATTTGGCTACTAGAGATCTTGATGACAAGCTGCTTATGAGGCCTGGGTCCAGTACCATCCTTTCAACACGAAATTGGCCAAATCGAGCTCTGGAGCTTAGTGCATCGTCTCTGTCATATACAGTGCAGTCCGTCAGGAGACGAAACCCCCCACCTCGTACCCTTCATCCCATCAGCACAAGCCATTCACGAGCTGGAACACCAAGACCTGTGGAAGAACTCCTCAGAGGAACCCGAGTGTAGGTTTCAAAGCAGAATTTCTGGAAACTATGATAAAGCTAATGAAAGGGAAGTGTACATAAAGAATGAATTAAAATATAAGTTAGAAATCTATGCCTGGAAACTAATCATTAATATTCTAAGATGCATTGCACATTGGTTTGCATCTAATACAGAAAAAAATGGGGTTAAATTTTAATAAAATACAAGTATTGGACCTTTCTGTTGATTTAGCTAAAGATTTAAATTTTTATAAATATTGGCTAGAATACTATAGTTGGGTTTACTGAGGGAATAAAAGATTCATGAACTTTATTAAACATTTTGCTTAGTGAGAACACGTTCAGTGAAATTCATCCCAAAATAATAGTATATTCTCTTTAAATGTTTTTCTGTGCCATCGAGATATGCTTAATCCATTGGCAACTTTATAAACCTTAGTTGCTTGCAAACCAGAAAATATATCCCTCAGTGATTCTTAGGAATTAACACTAAAAATAATTCTCTTTTTCCCTCTCCAGTCACTTAACACTCTTGAGCCTGATTGTGCACAAAATATCTAGGAGCCATTTTTTAAAGTAAAATTATTTCAGTAGCTGTTGATTCATAAACCATCTTAGGGTACTTGATTTCTATGATGTGTGCTCCAGGAAATGAGATAGTTAAACAATTGTGTTTTGAATTCAGCTTCTAAGTTAAACTTGTGTTGCTGTCCCTCTCTCCCAATGTGTTATTTCTTGATTTTATTTTTCAATTTCTTGTTATAATTTATTCCAGCAGACTTACCAAGAGAGATGTCCAAAGCCACCCAAAATCTTGTCAGGCCGCCAGTGTCCTCACCTGCTCAGTTTTATTATAATGATAGACCTATATCTTATACCTGCATAGATCCATCTGTCCATTCATTTGCTGATGGTCGTGATGTCTAATTAATCTCATCCTTTTGACACTACTTTTCTTTTTTCAAAGTTTGAAAATAAGTTGGTTTGTTACTGTGGAACATGAAACTATTCAGTTTTTACTATCTTAGGTACAAGCACTTTACCTAGATACTGTAGTTATTAGTGAGAAGGACAACTAGATGGCCCAGAACTGTGGAGAAATTCCACAAATCCCTAAGAAAAGCACAAAACCAAACAGGGCAATTTTTTTCTTTTTTGCTTGCTTTTTTTTCGTTTAAATTTTTCTTGTGGTTTGGTTGAAAGTTTAGAGAAAATTTGTTTTCCACACAGCAGTTCATACATTTTGTTTCATGACAGTGACTGCAATTCCCCACAGTGTAACAGCTCTCTTCCCACTTTCTCCTCATAGTTACCTCTTCCCTGTGTCCATCCCTCCCCAAGCTGTCTCTGTACACACACTGCTCTTCTATTCTCCCAAGATTGATTGCTCCAGGGAGTATATCTGCCTGATATAAATGTTCAGCCCATAAGCCTATCTTTTGTTTGGCTGGAAGCCACAGGAATGGGTTCAATTCCAGACCTGAAGGGTAACTAGGGGCCATAGTCTCAGGGGTCTCACCAGGCTTTATCAGACCAGCAAACTTGGTTTTTTTTTTTTTTTTTTTTTTCTTTCTTTCTGATTTTGAGTTTTGTTCCACATTATTCTCAGACTCTATTCAAGATCTCCTGCATTGATCCCCCTCAGAGTGGTTGACAGTGGTAGCTGGGCACCATCTAGTTCTGGTCTCATGGTCATATATATAGGGTAAGGGTAGCATGGTCTACTAGTCCCTTAGACTAATTGTTTCCATGTGTCTTTGGTTTCCTTTACAAATAGGGAAAAATTTCATCATTCCAGTTCTGTGTAAGAGGGGTCAGCTTCTGCTGTGTGCCAGGACAAAGCTTCAGAAAACTCAGAAAATCCTATTTTGAAAAAACTCTAATTTTCAGAAGTCCTTTCTTTATAATTTTGTTAGTTAAAAACATAGGCAGCTTAAAGCTTTATGTTCATGATATTAAACTTATCTGCTTCATTTATTTGCATTCTAATCAGTTTGCTTGTATTGTTCTAACCTGATGCTTTTGTGTCTTGGTGCTCGCTGGTGGGATCTGCACATAGCCCCGTAACAGCTGACTCACTCTCTTCTCCCTCACCAATGGCCCTGAGTCGAAATAATCTGCTGCCACCTATTGGCACGGCAGAGGTGGAACACTTGAGTTCTGTGGGCCCACAACGGCAAATGGTAAGTCTCACATTGCCTTTGTGTGTGTGTGTGTGTGTGTGTGTGTGTTATAAAACCCATGACAGTAATTCTGCAGGATATGCGCTCTGGCCAGATTTATATTGGATTTTGTCAAAAGTACAAACTGAGCTCTAATTTTTTACAATGGTGCTTGGCTTGCAGTTACCATACCTGCCAGGGTTGAAAGAGGACATGCACTGATTCCACTGCAAACCGTTTACATGGTTTCCTTAACTTTTGCCTCCTCTGCAGAAACCCCATAGTGATTCCAGTAGAGCTCGCAGCGCAATGGTGGATGAGCCAAACCATCAGCAGCCCCAGGAGAGGCTCCTTTTACCTGACTTTTTCTCCAGGCCCAACACAACTCAGTCATTTCTGGTACAGTGACATACTTTCCTCTATGGTCCTGATAGTTGAGAAAAGAAATGGACAAAAAGCAAAAGGAAATACTAGCTTGGCAGACTCTTAAGATTTTATATAATGGTCTAATGAGCTCCAAGAATAAAAATTAAGTTTCTGATGGTAAACAATGGTGTAAGCACATCTTGTTAAAATTCTAACTGGTTCCTGTAACTCATTGAAGTGCTAGGAATTCTTTTAACTTACTGGTAAAATTATAAATTCTAAACAATTTAAAGTTTGGCTACCTATTTCTGAGCACAATCAAAATAATGTTAAACTCCAGTGTATATCACATCAGCACAACTTCCTTGTCTAGCCCTGGTCTTACAGAATTACACCAAAAGTGCTATCAGATGATGACTTAGCTTGGTGGGTGAGGTTCCATTTGGAGTGCTGACTTTGCCTTGCCATTTACTGTGTAATTATGAGCCTTTTTACTTTTAATAGAGAAAACCTGATTGGGAGAATGGGGGCCAGGCACTGACTTTACCTAATGACGCTAGGAGGTCAGCCCCACCTCATCTGCTTTGTGGCAACAGGGCTTAGGAAAGTAACTGGGGCCATTCTTAGTACCAGGAACCAGGACCCCACATCCTACACCTCCAGGATGGGGGCATTTACAGCCAGTTTGCTCCAATTCATGCCCCTTGAACCATACCAGCCTGAAGCACAGTATGGTCTTCCCTCCATGAGAACAGAAGTGAGAATAATAAATGAATGGGACCTCAAGAGGCTCCATCTAGAGAGAGATGCACCCACAACAAGGGCAAAGCAGAAATGGGAGCATTTCTGATTCTTACTCAATGTGGACTCCAGAGAGTCTGAACCTCTACTGATTTGTTTTCTCATAATGTAATCTAGAATATTTGTTAAAGCAGTGCTTGCGTGAGCATATTCTGGAGGCTAGATTAATTTCCTACCAAAAACTTAGTTTTGGCTGCCTTAGGAATAACAGTGAACACAGGGAAACATTTCAAACTTTCTTCCTTTTCAGATGTGTTTAACAGTAACAAAAGTAAAAATTACTGACTTTAGCCATTCTCTCCCACTTTGCCATCATGAAAAGGGAGCTACTTGGAGTTATTAATGATCACTGGAATCTAGAGCACTGGATCTGCATTCTGGGCCTGGTCTAGGGAATCCTCTGCCAAGCTAGCAGTCTGCTATTTGGTGTTCTTATCTAGAATAAGAGTCAGCAAGCTACAGTTAACTCACCATAAGTTCTTATAAAAATAACACTGCTGGGAGTTCCGGCAAGATGGTGGACTAGGCACAAGGATTGCACAGACGCTCTTCAACAAAGAAAAGGGAAACCAAT
>NW_006921657.1:3150991-3189478 GCF_000298275.1 Orycteropus afer afer | reverse complement strand
TCACCCAAATCACAATAAAAATAAACAAACAAACAAAATAACACTGTTCTGGTAGCATAGTGCCTAAGGCATCTGACTGCAAACCAGAAGGCTGGCGGTTCAAACCCACCAGCTGCTCCTCAGAAGGAAGATTGGGCAATCTAGTTCCTTAGATACTGCCTCGGAAACCCAAAGAGGGCTCACTATGAGTCGGAAATGACTTGACAGCAGTGAATTAGGTTTTAGTTTGGTATTTTTATAAATAAAGTTTTACTGGAAAACAACCATGCTTGTTTTTGTGACTATTATTGGACTTAGCCACACATCCGTTTATGTACTGTCTGTGGCTTTTTCACTATAACAGCAGGGCTGGGTAGATGCACCAGTGACTGTATAGCCCAACAATGCCTAAAACATTTCACCGTTGTGCCCTTCACAAAACGTAAATTTGCTGACCCTTGATTTAGAATCTGTGGGCTGCAGTAGAAATTGTTTTTAAGGTTCTTTCGAATTCCTGAAATGTTTTGATTCCAGTGCCCTGACAGGGAACTAAGAGGGTATTTTTTCTTCTGGAAGCCCCAGCAGGATGGTGTTTAAAGTTATTTTTTTCATATGTAATATATTAATATTTTAATCATATATTTACATTTTTTGATTCCTTCTGGTAATTTTGAAACATTTAAATTTCATAAAGGTAACAAAGTAAATGACATCTAAAACATGGTGGTAAAGTTACACATATTTCAATATTGCTGAAAAGGCCAGTTCCATTATTTTAAGCAGTTGGCAGGCAATAAAGATAAATTAGATAAAACTGCAATATTAAACCATGTGGATCATTTGTAAATGCTAAGATTTTTTTAAAAAGGCATATTAAGGAAGTTGTAGAACTTGATTTTATTTTTTTCCAACAAACGGCTTTGTGGGCCTCTGGCTTGGGATTTTCTACTCTGAATTCAACCCAGTGGCACTCAAGCCCCTGCTTCTCTCAGGTTGGCAGATGCTTTTTACATTATTGCCTGACTTCAGGGTTTCCTGTGTTGATGCAGTGCCCTTTAAGAAGCCCCTCTTTTTCTTTCAGCCAGACACACAGTGCCGTCGCTTGTGTGCTGCCGAGTACCCTCATCAGGGCCGTCCTGGCAGGGCATCTGCAGGTACGGTACGGCCAGATTTCACTACTGTTTGGATATGCTGAGGCCTTGGCTTTAAAGTCTTACTTTTTTCCTATGTTTATTTTCCCTTCCTCCTAATTTCCTCATATTTATTTGTTTTCCTATATCTTTGTAAATCATCTCAAATTCATTTTGGAAGATGAGTTTAACTCAGATAAGACATCTACTGCTCAGAGCCAAAATGTTCCCAATTTGTTTTCTCAGACCATATATTAACCTCTCACTATTCTAGCAAAATAAGTAGACAGTACTGTTTTGTTTTTTAATCTAACTGAAAAAACCGTAACATCCAAAATATCATTCAAGAACATGGCATGGCTTTTATTATGTAGGCAAAACACACACTGCTGCAGATTGAACTGCTTTCATTAGTTCACTTGCTAGGCAAATGTAAGGGACTTTAAACCATCAGGATATGCTGAGTCTGGTTCTATCTCATTAACTCCCTTTTGAGCTCCAGATTTTACCCTATAGATACTTAACAGAGGAGGGATAGGAGGAAATTTAGGGATGTCTTAATTCTTCCCATGATGACCTTTACCATCAGAGCCATTCTCATCTTCCTGTAGGTAGAATTTACAAGTCCTGGGTGGCTGAAATGTTTACTGTTCATAAGATTAATTACCAAGGACAGGAAAACCTATTCTGCCTCAAACCATCTTTGTAGTCTAAGGGAGCTCTTAGTTCAGTTCCTAGTAGCACTGGTAGTCTTTCAGTGTTTTCAGTTGATTCTGTTTCTTGCATCACTCCTCTTAGGGAAGCAATGGTGCCTCTGAGCTGTAGTTATTACATTCAGCCAGGTTAATGGTCAGGTGTAACACTTGTTAAGTAATACCAGTATCTAAAATTAAAGTCCAAATGATAACTGGAGCAAAAAAGCCATTGTATAGGATTTTGAGATTAGCAAATCATAAATGTCTACTGATGTTACTCTATAATTTCATCTTTGTCTGACAGGTCCTCAGTTACATGGGTCTACAAAACCTCAAAGCAGAGGTGGACTGGTCTCCAGAACCAGGCAGGGACCATAGGGAAAGTAAGAACCAGGCTGCAGGGAACACATCTGAAGATTTAATAGACCAGTACTGTCATCTCCTCATGCAGAGCTTGTAGACAAAAAACAACTTGAAACCATCTTCAGGAAGTTATTTTGGTTCAACTAAGAAAAACACAACAAAGTATCTGCCAAAGATTACATGGGTACTGTTTCTATTTCCAGTTACTACTGTCTTCTTTCAGTCTTAAGTTAACCCATTTCATTGGATAGGAAAATTTGTACCCAATGATGTAAACATGAATAATTACCCCCAAATCACAGCTCATATTGTCTGTTAGCAATGATCAGATCAATTACTACAGGTCTCTGAGACTAAACATCCACAAAAACAGCATGATTAATAAACAAAAGTTATCACTGGCTTCAGAACACTTCTGCTTGTATTAATTTCTGGAGCACTAACCTATTTTGTTATTTTTAGGACATAGTTCTGTCAAAAATCTAAGCTACTTATCAAATAGATGCCATTTCTAAAGGTTTCTCTTTAGATGTCCAAATCTAGAAACTGATAGCAGTGGAAGGGGTAACCAGACCAAAAAATGCTGAGCATCAGTGTAAACTAACTGAATGCTTTCCACTGTTTCAGATAGGACAGCAAGCTCACACTGCCTGCTTGTGATCAGGTTAGGCTTATTTTCTATTTCCAAGTACCTTTACTGGTCATATTTTTCCAAATATTAAACCTATCTTGCCAAATTTTCTCCCTAGGAAAGTCAATTACTTTGTAGACTCTTGCTGTTAACAAGCCATCAAGATCCAATTCCTTAAAACTGCAATTAGTCCAGTATAAATGTACCCCGAAATAAATGACTTTGACACCAGTAAGAGCAACAGAAGTTGAAGCTTTGGCATTCTTCTGATGTTACCATGGAGCTTTTCCTGAGGGCACTCATGAATGCAGCAATGATTTTTAACTATGGCTTAAAATTACACAGTATTTAATTTATTGCTAATTTTATCATACCAGTTTTAGACCTTACTGTCTAAATCTTTGGGATAATTCAAGTGATCAGAAACTGGGATAACTTTATTTTACTACGATGTTCTAATGCTGTCATGTGAAAACACAGATGCTTCAAATGTGCATTAAATATGTTTTTAATAAAAGTATTTTTTAACCTTTTTGTAATTAGAAACTGAAAACGTGTCATATGTTTGCCTCAAATTATGCTATATAAAACTTGATACTAAGAGAAAGTTTGGTTATACATACAGTATTGAATAGATTAGTCTACAAGAGGGACAGTTGCTAATGTTTTATGTATTCTAATGAATACATAACAACTGAAATATAAATGAATACTCTGTGTATTCTCACAAACCAGTTCCATGAGTGAATTACAACAAACTGCTGGGTCACGATGGCTTGCCTTCTGATGTTTGTTAGTGTTGAGTCAGAGGGGCCTCCACAAAGTCATTTACTCCAGTTCTCCAGCCCTTTGACAGATGAGGAAACAACTAGTTGAGACAATGTCAGTGACCTGTCCGCAGACATTCAGCAGTCAGAGGCAGGACTACAACAACTCATGTCTCTTTATGTTATTTAAACTGAGGTGTCTACTGTAACACTGAATGGAGAACTTTGCTTCCCTCTTCTGTAACCTAAACAACACTCATGTTTTGCTATATCATATTTTAAATGACCACAGTGATAATTTTAAAAGCTCCCAGAATAAGTAATTTTTCACTTATTTATTTAATCATATACAAGTCTTAGAAAAATACTTGAAGTAATTTGAACACCCATTTTTCCTATACTTCAAGTATCGAGTATAGAACCTCGCTGAATAAAACGAGGAGAGCAAGTCTGTTCAAGACCACCCTGACTGGAAGTAAACCAGCTGGTAGTCCGGAAGGCAGTAGTTACACGGCTGATCTGACAACTTAGGCTAGAAAGACAAGTTCTCTTGGGTTGACTGGTGTCTTCAAATCTTGACCGCATCTTTACAAAGGTACCAATTAGGTCCTAAGGACCTCTGAAGAGAAAAATTCCATTATTTCTTTTCTTTCTTGAGAGATGTTTTTTTCCCTCCTCCTTTGGAAGGTTTGCAATACTTTGCTTCCATCTGAGCCAGAAAATTGTCCATTTCTTTTTGCCGATCCTTTTGTCTGCTCTGTTTGAAAAATTAAAACACAAGCTTTCAAAACAACACTATCCACAGAGTGGCTGTCAGGGACTGGGGTGAGGGGTGCATCGGGAGTGAATATAAGGTTTTTTTGGGGGGTGATTAAAGTGTTCAGGAATTAGAGGTGATGGTTGTACAACTGTGAATTACTAAAATCCAATGAATTGTACACTTCAAAAGGACAAATATATGGTATGTGAATGTATCTTAGAAAAACAGAGAACCCACAACATTCTATATGTATCCCAAAGAAAACAGGAGCCATGGAAATCAGAACTTGAAAGAAGTGGCAGCAACATGCCAAGTTTACCTGGATGGCCGCTTTCAAGCCATCCACCCCTTCATCAAGCCCCAACTCCTTCCTGGTCATTTCTGCTTCTTTAGCCTCCTCTTGAGCCTGAAATAGAAACTCAGGTGGGACTTCATGACAACCTAACAATTGCTTAAAGTACACTGTTTTCCAAAAGCAAACCATGGTAAGAATAAAACTCCTTTCAATTTGGGGGTTGTATGAATAGATCAAAAGAATAAAATTAAAAATTACATAAATACTCATTAAAAGGCAACACTGCTAAGACCAAGCAATAAAGTCCACTGATTATAATAAGCATTTCTATGTCCGAGGTTTTCCCATTTCTACTGGCTATGCGGTCCCTTAGGTCTTCAGTGCTCATAAACCAAACAGTGACAAAAAGGAAACAAAATGCATGGATTGGTAGGAAAGGCCCCTTCACCAAAGACGCCCTCAGAAGCACTGCCAGCACACAGGCATTTTAGATTCCTCCTCTACAAACTCAATTGACATGTGTGCTGGTGGCAGCCTTGTGAACAACCTAGTTTAAAGGATTTCTCCTAAACAGTCAGGGGAAACAACAGTATCAAGGCTCAGTTTTAACATTTCTTTACCAATTTCAAAGAACCCTTCTTTTACCAAATTTTCCTAGAGTAACTGTTTCCAAAATACCACAAGAACACTTTGGGAAAGGTTAGTAAGGTTGTTCTTTTCTTCATGGCAACAACTATTAAGAGGCCCCAACCCCTATGAATTTTCTAAGTAGCAATCAATATATTAACACTGGTAAGAATGATACATTTGGACTTTATTATCCCAATAAAGACACAGTTCCCTCCTTTTTACTTACAATCCATCTCCTAAATCCTTGCATCCCAACCCTATGTTTGCTGGAGAGTAAAAGCTATGCCCTTTTCCCCTCCAACTGTAGAGGCAAGTTTTCCAACCTTAATACCCTATTATTGAATACAACTGGGCTCAGTTTCACCTGAGACAGTGATTACCAACTTAAGATAAGCTATAAGCACGAGTCTAGGCAGATACAGCCTTTGAGCCAAAATGATGATCTTCAAACATTCCATAGATCCCCAATGTAGAAACGGCAGGGCCTTTTATCTAGGCAAGTCAGACAACCCTTAATATTTTCACCCACCCGCCCCCAAAATGACAGGTTCATGTCATATGTATCTAAAAGCCTCAGAACCCACCCACCCCCGCCCCCGCCGATTCCCCTGCACAGAAGAAAGGCACTTCAGGGGCCTATTGAAGAACTGAAATCTTAACCGATCCATCCGCTCTCCCTAGAGCTCTCACCACCAAACACAAAACCAGGCTGAAGCATTGATTACTTCAGTTCTGGTGCAAGGCACTGTTTCTAAAAAGGCCAGGCGCACAGTGCTGGCTACCTTAAATCCACTCCTTTCTGCAATTCCAATGGTCCTTAAGCTCCTTTCTTGGGCCACCACCTTCCACCCACACTAACTCCACACGAATATGGGTATAAAGGACGCACAAGCCATAATTTTTAATTCTTGGCAAATGTGTTTCTCAAAGTTTGGTTGAAAAGACACCTTCATCAGAATAAACATCTATTTAAAAATACATATATTCTGGGCCTAAGAGTCTGCAATTTTAACAAAAATTCTTCAGCCAAGAACACTGTTCAGCCCGTGTGCCTGGACTCCATTACTGTGTCTCCCGAGAAATGCCCCAGCACAGCCACAACCATCAGCCCAGATGAAGAGCATTTCAAGATCACTTTAAGATGATGTTAACAATGCGTGTAGTAAACTCTTGAGCACAACATACAAGAAGAGATAAAATTTCTCTACATGAATTCATATGCTCATTTTATTAGAGGAGAACAATCAAGTTAAGGAGCCCTGGTGGTGCAATGGTTAAGTGCTTAGTTGCTAGCTGAAAGGTAGGATGGTTTGAACACCACCAGCTTTCTCAAGAGACCAGACGGAACACTCAACCATGAGAGATCAAAAGGGCAACATTTGCCCAGGGATAAAGCTCAGAAGGCAGGAATGTTTAGGAAAGAAGGACAATGGGAAATGCTGAACACAGGGAGGAAGTGGGTAGAGAGCTGTCACACTGTGCGGATTGCAATCAACGTCATGAAACAAAATGTGTATGAATTGCTGAATGGAAAACCGATTTACTTTGTAAACTTTCACCCAAATCACAATAAAAATGAAAGAAAGAAAATGGGCCTGGCAATCTCCTCCTGTAAAGATTTACAGCTACGGAAATCCTACAGGGAAGGTCTACTCTATGAAATAGGGTCACTATGAGTTGGACTCAACTTGACAACACACGATAACAGCAATATGTAACAACTTAACCCTTATCCTTATATTTCAGTGGTTTTATATATACAGGCAGTCCCCGGATTATGAACAAGTTCCATTCTTAAATCTGTCTTTAAGTCAAATTTGTATATAAGTCCAGACAGTTAGGTATATAACCAGTCAAGTCTTAGCACAGAGTATATAATGTACCTTTTTATGTGTAAGAAATTCTAAAGAAACACTTCCAGATACACTAAAACATCTTCAGCATAACAATACAGTAGTAATAATGTTTTGATGCACATTGCAAAGTAGTGCCCATCTGTTACCACAAACTACTGTCAATTTGTTAATATAATAGACTTTACAGAAGTTAGTTTATAATGACAGGTGGTGTGTAAGTCAGACGTTCGTACCCAAGGACTGCCTTTATTTCCATTATTGTAAATATCCTCAAATTCTTTTCAGAAGCAACCAAGACATCAATAAAAAAAATAGCATTCAAAAATCTTACCCTCCTTTTCCTTGCATTCATCTTTTGCTTCGATTCTTTGACAAAGGCTTTATAGGATGGGACTTCTCCCGCGTCAATGGCTTGCTGAATGATGTTCCTTATTCTCGGTTCCTCTGTGTACTGCACACACAGCACAGACTCCATGATCTGATCCATGTCACCCTTGAAGTCCAGGTAGGCCTGTTTAATATCAGCCAACTCTTCTTCAGAACCTTTGTATGTCTTTTCAAAAGCCTGAATGTCCTCTAGAGATATCTGAAAAAATAAAGGTGACAAGCTTTAACTTTGAGAATTTTATTTTAAATAAAAAGTATACTAGTAAAACTAATGATGTAGGTGTTGAAATGTTTCTCCTCAGATGTCACTTTAGTCGAAACTTGCAAGAAACCAAGTTTTCTATGCTTAAGCTTTTCCAGAATTCTCCCTACCCCAACCTTGAAAACTTTGTTAAACTAGTGTCAGGAAAATTTAAAAGAAGTTTCCAAACATGGGGAAAGAACAGAAAAACATTCAAGGCTTGCATTTGAATATCTACATTTTGTATAAAATATAAATCTTCCACTGCAATAATTACACACTATCAGCAAGAAATTAAAGGCCCTTTCAGTTAAGTGTGTACTTTTTTTCTTTCTGAAGAATAAACTCATTCCTCAAATTCGTCATTCCTACAGAATTAATATACAATGGAAGGCCTTAAGAGACATTCAACAGATGTTTGTTGAATGATGAGAAGAGCCACAAAGAAACCTCCAAAATCCCCTACCTTTTTAAAGAGTAACCTCCAATATGCCTCCCAGTCCCGATCTTCGTTGAGCACAGCAGAGTCCTCGTCCACGGTTCCCTGCTCATCGTATACTGCTCTCTGCTCTTTATCACTTAGAACCGAATAGACTTTCCCGAGGATCTGCGGGAAAAAGCACCCAAGTCACCCCTGCAGTCCTACAGAAACTGGGCCACGAGAAATAGATTAAAAAATAATGCCAGGCCGGCATCAGCGCACTGCATCGGCGGGCGGCCCGGGCTTGCGCACCTGGAAGCGGCGGGTGGCGTCCTCCTTGTCGCCTTCTCCCACCCGGTCTGGGTGCACCTGTAGGGACACCCTATGGTAGCCGCGCCGGACCTCGCCATCCGAGGCCTCGCGCCTCACACCCAGCACCCGGTAAAGGTCGGCGGTGCCGAACACTTCTTCACAAAGCTCCAGCAATCCCATGCCGGGCACGGAACAGAAGCAGTGGGTCCCAGCAGTATCTGTGCAGCCCCGGACTGCTCCCTTTTCCCGCGCAAATAGCCCAGGGCGCCTGCGTCACAAACTGCGCAGGAAAGGGCGGGGCCAAGTTGCGGAACTACGCTTTACGGCGGCCACAAAGCTGGGTGGGGCCAGGCCTGCGTGGGCCGAGAAGGCCGATTTGAAAGGGCGGAGTGTATCGTGCGAGGGGAGGAGTCACGTGGACCTCATTCCGTAATGGAAGAGGGAGACCAGGTCTCGCAACACCCTGCCCTGCGCGGCCCTCCTCCCCTTACACTGGCAAGCTCTCATCTGTGCTTTCTCCAGTGCACCATGAGGTAGCTCATTCAGAAACACAGAACCTCCACATACTAGGTTTAAGCTATAAAATCGCCAGTGTATTTTTTAAAAATAAAAAATGCTAACACTTGGCATTTGGCACGATCACGTGGCTCTACCTAAGGATTATAGGTTTCTGAGTTATTTTCCAAAAATGATCCTTACAAGAGTATGTAGAACTCTTAAACCCTAGTAATACTGCAACCTACAGATTGGGACTGCTGGAATATTTCCCCTTGAGGCCTGCAACAAAAAGCCTGAATTAAAAAGCACAAAATACCAGTATTTTAAAAATTCTTTATCTGACAGGACTATGGGTTTGACATTTATTACAGAATAATCCTCACCTTCCAGCTCTGGTGTCACCTCCCACATTGGTGGAGATAACATATCGGCCCAAACAGCCATCTTAAAAACGTTTAAGATGCTGCAGAAGACACATAACAACAACAGCAGCAGGATACATGTAATCTTCAAAGACATGGTAAGAAAGTTGAGCCTGGAGTTACAACCCAAGGCTTGTTGCTGTTATGTACCATCGAGTCAGACCCGTCTCATAGCGACCCCTCCTTGGGTTTCCAAGGCGGTATCACTATGGAAGTAGATTGCCCAACCTTCCTTCTGAGGAGTGGCTGGTGGGTTTGAACCGCCAGCCTTCTGGTTAACACGAGGTTAGGGCTGGAGAAATCTTCAGGAATCAGAGAGAGGACAGGTTCACATAGAAATTGTGTATATAGATCTTTGACAAATAGACCAGAATGAAAGGTTAATATCTGAGTTGGCAGAAACTCTGAAGCTCAATATAATACATCTTAATCCATTTCACACAATGCAGGTTCCCCTGCCCTGGTCAGTATGTTCCATCATCACAATCTCCTCTCTCCCAATTAAAGTTTCTCCAAGGACTCCAGTCTCTCCAGGGTAGATCACTATCTTCTCAATGTCCCAGAGTTGCCATGGTTTTCAAAGCATTCTTCTTTTCCAAACCAAAGATCAGACCCAGCTAAAGACAGTTCTAGTAAGCCTGCCCTCATTCCAGGCTCCTCAAAACAAGTGGAGGCCAATCAGCAGCCCTGAAGGCGCTTCAATGACCCCAGGATTTGAGATAATTATTCTCAGAATCAGATAAGAGAGTAAAATAGTTCGGTACATTGATAGAGCTTTAGAATCACCTCTCCAAATGTCTATAGCCTAGTCTCATGCCAGAATTTAAAATCTGTGCACTGAAACCATCTTATCCACACTTGTGGTCATAGAATCCTGTGGCTCTGGTGGAGGAGATATTGTGATACTTAGGACTTTTTCGAATAGCAGTCATTCACATTACAAAGTCATCATGTCTAAACTGGTCTGTCACTGATTAAGTAGTCTTTTGAAAATCCCCCTCTCTTTATTCATTTTTTCCCCGATAGGTAACATGTTGGAAAGGGCTCTCCAGGCAGTCACACTGGGGTCTGACTCTTAGCCCAATACTAACTGTGGCTTTAGGCAAGTTACCACCTCTAAGTCTTAGCTTCCCCATGTGTGAAATGGAGATAATGGAGATAATCTTAACTATTCTCAACAACTGGAAGAGATCCATATTTGCACCCAAGAAAGGTGACCCAACAGAATGTAGAAATTATGAAATAATATCATTAAAATCACACTCAAAATAAAATTTTTCTGAAGATAATTCAAAAACGGTTGCAGCAGTAAACTGACAGAGACTATATTACAAAGAAGAATGCATTATCAAGATTGGATGAAGACTCACTAACCTGTCAAATGCAGATGACACAACCTTGCTTACTGAAAGCAGATGACTTGAAGCACTTACTAATGAAGATCAAAGAATACGGCCTTCAGTATGGATTACACCTCAACATAAAGAGAACAAAAATCCTCACAACTGGACTGAGCAACATCACAATAAATGGACAAGACTGAAGTTGTGAAGGATTTCGTTTTACTTGGTCCACAATCAACACCCATGGAAGCACCAGTAGAGATCAAATAATGTACTGCATTGGGCAAATCTGCTACAAAAGACCTCTTTAAAGTGTTAAAAAGCAAAGCTGTCACCTTGACCACTAAGGTGCACCTGACCCAAGCAATGGTATTTTCAGTTGCCTCATATGCATATGAAAGGTGGACAGTGCCTAAGGAAGACTGAAGAACTGGTTTATTTCAATTACAGTGTTGGCAAAGAATACTGAATATACTATGGACTACCAGAAGAACAAATAAATTTGTCTTGGAGCAAGTATAGCCAGATGTTTCTTAAAGCAAGGATGGAGAAACTTCATTTCACATTACTTTGGATGTGTTATCAGGAAGGACCAGTCCCTGGATAAAGACATCATGTTTGATAAAGTAGAGGGTTAGTGAAAAAGAGGATGACCATCCATGAGATGGATTGAAACAGTGGCTCAAACATAGCAATGGGTTCAAACATAGCAATGACTGTGAGGATGGTGGACAGGGCAGTGCTTTATTCTGTTGTACACAGGGTTGCTTTGCTACAAGTTAGAATCAACTCAACAACACCTAACAACTATTTTTTTGTTGTTGTTATGTGCCGTCGAGTCGGCCCGGACTCATAGCGACCCCTCCTTGGGTTTCCGAGGCAGTATCCCTACGGAAGTAGGATTGCCCAACCTCCCTAACAACTATAGTTTCTTGTATAATTAAAAGGGCCTAGGATTTTGCAGGGAGATCTGGTGGCATAGTACCTAAGGCATTTGACTGCTAACCAGAAGGCTGGCAGTTCAAACCCACCAGCCACTCCTCTGAAGGAAGGTTGGGCAATCTACTTCCGTAGTGATACTGCCTCAGAACCTAAGGAGGGATCGCTATGAGTCAGATTCAACTCAACGGCAGTCAGTGTGGTTTTATTTTTTGGTTTTGAGGATATATGCAGGTGCTTTACAATATTCGCTTTTTTCCAGTTTCTCATTCTTAAAAAGGAGACTATTACTATATTATTATAAAAAGACTCTATTATTATAAAAAAACAATTTCATAATCAATCTACCTTTGTAAGTCTGAGATTATGGTCAAGCAAGAATATATAAATCTCAGATTACAAAAAAAAAAAATAAGCAAGGTAATGTGTTCTTGAGCTGGTGGGATGACCATTAATGATTAAGAATAACTTGGGAAGGGACATGGACATGCTGATTGGGGGCTTTGTAGAAGGGACATCTTGGAAGACAGCTGACTGTAAAGTTGCCCAAGAGGCCCAGAGCCCAATACTCCCTAAAGCAGACACTGTTTCCCAAGACAGAAGCTGAAAAAGCAAATTAGTACCTAGAGCCAGCGCTATGTCAGACAAGAGCAAGTCTCTCCCTGGGCCCAGCTCAAGCCAGGGATAGAGAGACCTACTACCCTCTCCTGCCTTCAGAAAAGAATAGGTGACTCAGAAAACTATTTATTAACCTCAGAGTCTAACAAAATTAAGAGCTCTGCGTGTTTTTAGACAACCTTGGTGAAGCTGCTCCCACTGCTATGCGCACCACAGTTAGCTTGTTTCTGTTTCTGTAGCCTTGCTATCTGTCTTCTGAGAAGCTAAGAGGGCTTCACGCGCTCGCTGCCTTCGCAGTCTCTCAGCATTAGTGATCATCATGGGATGCAGAGGGAAAAATCCAGAAAGACCTAAAAGCAAAAAACATTTTCACTCATTGTAACACAGTATAAGTCCATGTTTCCCTGAGAACTCTGCCTCACACAACTGAGGTTGAACAAAGACAAGATCTAGAGTGTGGATGTAAAACATGCTCATAACTTGACAAACTCTGTCCCACCGCTTCCTCCCCCCCCCCATTTAACTGCAAGGAGACAAGAAATGTTGTCTACTTCCTAACACTATTATCCTTACTTGATAAATGGATAAACTGACAGATGTCCACTGCAGACACACTATTTCTGTTTTTAACATAAAATCCCAATCACCCAAAATGTCTCATAAAGGAGCCCACAGTGGTCCCTAGATTCAAGATGCCTAGCAATCAAGAATGCAGTATCAGCTCCCACTCAAGCCCTTGGCAGCGTCTAGGTAATGAAAACCCTTCATCATTCTCATCATCCTAGGGTCAACTTCAATTTAAAATCTCCTCGATGAGGTTGAGACCCAGGCTGAATTACCCAGAAGCTTTTCCACAGGCTTAGAGAGGTGGGCACCGCAGCCAATCCAATGCCGAATCCTCTCCAGGTTGAGGGCGACGATCTTCTCTCCATGACTGTTCGGTAATGGATCATAGGAGCCCAGCTGCTCCACGAAACGCCCATCCCTGGCACACTTGTTGTGAGCAGCCACGATGCGGTAGAAAGGCCGGTTGGTACAGCCACCCATGGCGAGGCGGATGGTTAAGTGTCCCCCATGGTAGGCCTTGCAGAGGAGGGTGGCTGTAGAGAAAGAACTGATTAGGACACAAGACTGCAAGGCACAAAATGCACCAAATGAGATGGAGGAAACTATACCCCTTCCTCCAGTGAAGTGTTCTCAATTCTTGTCAATCCGGCTCAAATACCACCATCTTTGAAAAAATTCTTTTATTCACTCTAGCCAGAAATGACCTCCTCCTCATTCCCCAATCCACTCAGCAAAAGCCTGTCACTCATTAGCTCTGTGACCTTGTCCAATTTCTGTTCTTTTCGAGCTTCGGCCGTCTCATCTGTAAAAGGGGGGGAAGGGGCCATGTACCTTACAGGGTTTCAGAGACGATTAAACCCGGACAACATAAGGGGTGGGGAAATAAACTGAAGGCAGTCCACTCTTTCAGATTCAATTTCTTCCAATGGCACACGAGAGCGCTGTTCCCCCAAGTCCCTTACCCTAGAGCCCCGCCACCCGCAGGAAGGTCTCGCGGAGCCCAGATCACTCACTGAGGTGGACCATGGTGCAGTCAGCTTACGCCTGGCCCGTATCGTGGCGCCTCGCCGTCCGCACAGGTCTCCTCCACAGCGTCCCGCGGTGTGCAGGATCGATGTCCAGGTTCAGCAATGCCACAGCGTGGGCCTCCAGCCCTGTTAACCTAAACTCTCAGACTGTGTTTCCAAAATGTGTCTGTTCCGTCGCTCTGCGTTTTCCAATTTCCTCCTCTACACTCCCCACAATGCAGCGCGGTCCCTCCGCCTACAGTTCCCATAATGCAACAGGAGACCCAGAACCTACTTTAAACTGCCGGAGAGCAGGCGGGCTGCAAATTGCGGGTTGGGCGAGTAGTACTACGAGTTGTATAGGAGTTCACGCCCATTCCTCAACTGTGTCTTTGCCAGGGTGTGGAGTGTTGGTAGAACATCTAGAGCGGCTAAAAGAAGTGCCAAGTGTTGTACAGATCATCCATCTCGCAGACTTTTTTTGAGCACCTATTGGGTCCATCGAGGTCGAGGCGCTGTGCTGAGGATGCAGAGATGTCCCGCACACCCAGAAGCTCACTGTCCGTTGGCGAGAGGATTAATCAGAGTAACTAAGGGTGAGCAAAAGACCTCTTTCAAGTGCTAAAGAGCAAAGATATCTCCTTGAAGATAGCTCTGGTAGCATAGTGGTTAAGGCACTTGACTGCTAACCAGAAGGCTGGCAATTCAAATCCACCAGTCTACTCCTCGGAAGGAAGGTTGGGCAATCTACTTCCGTAGTGATACTGCCTCGGAAACCCAAGGAGGGGTCGCTATGAGTCCGGTCCGACTCGATGGCACACAACAACAACCTAAGACATGGTATTTTCAGTCACCTCATATTGATGTAGGAGCTCTGGTGGCGTAGTGCCTAAGGCATTTGACTGCTAACCAGAAGGCTGGTGATTCAAATCCACCAGTCACTCCTTGGAAGGAAGGTTGGGCAATCTACTTCCCTAGTGATACTGCTTCTGAAACACAAGGAGGAGTCACTCTTGAGTTGGATTGGACACCACAGTATCGCATATTCATGTGAGAGCTGGACACTGAAGAAGAAAGAACGAAGAGTTGGTGCTTTTGAGTTGTGATGTTGGAGAAGAATACTTAAAAGTACCATGGACTACTGAAAGAGGAAGTGTAGCCAGAATGCTCCTTGGAAGCAAGAATGGCCAGACTTCATCTCACCTACTTTGGTCATGTTGTCCGAAGGGACTATTCCCTGGAGAAGGATATCATGCTAGGTAAAGTGGAGGGTCAGCGAAAAAGGGGAAGGCCCTCAATGAGATGGACACAGTGACTGCAACGATGGGCTTAGGTATAGCAGGGATCATGAAAATGGCACAGGCCTGGGCAGTGTTTCGTTCTGTTCTACAATAGTCACCATGAGTCAGAGATGACTCCACAGCACCTAACAACAAGAAGGGCAGGCGGTGGCATAGTGAATAAGGCATCTGGCTACTAATCAGAAGGTTGGAGGTTCAAACCCAACAGTCCCTCCACAGGAGGAAGAGGAGACAGCAATCTACTTCCGTAAAGATTTAAACCCTTGGAAACCCAGTGGGGTTGACTTGATGACAGGGAGTTTCATTTTTTGGTTTTAGAGGCAGCCAGTACTAGTACTAAGTGCAGGGCAAACAGGAAAAGGTGAAACTGGTATTTCTGAGTGTCTCAGGAAGACTTCATATGGGAAGTAGCATTAGGGCTGAAACCAGAAGGATTGTAAATGACTCGAGTTTATTTTATCCTTTCCTGTTTATTAATTTTCCTCTTACTTTCTCTCTTATGCTTTCCCTCCCACCTGTACTACTCTTCCATAGAGGCAAACACACCTTTTAAAAAAGTAAGAGGAAAAACCCTTATTCCTGGTTTTGCTGTGCTGTGTTCCAGGAGGGAGGGCTGGGGTGAAGTATGGTTTGGCATCTCTAGTCCTAGAATTTGGCCTCACTTGTTAGGTGTTTCATATCCATTATATGGTAATGGACTCTTCATGGATCCTTTGTGGTCTGGATCTATGAAGGTCTTGGTGGTTAGGGGGAGTCTCCATCTTAAGCAAGGACCTCCTGGCTCAGCTCTATTCAGAGGGTCTGGCCACAATTAATGAGCTCTTTGCCTTAATTCAGTGACCCAGCATAGCTATCTTCCTGTAGACCCACATTAGAAAATGATGCCTAAGTCCTAAGTTTGAGTTAGTGAACTGGGCCAGGGACCTCAGCAGTTGACGTTCATAGTGATCCTGATAAGCTTTCATCAGAAACCTTAATAATGAATGATCCCACTACCTATTCAGTATACTTTAATTGACTCCAGAACCACACTTATGAAATTTTAATCTCTTAGATCCATTTTTAAATTGTCATACAGTTACTGTCAACCAATAACATCACCAATAGAAATAAATGAATGGGCTCTGATTATGGGAAGATTCTTTTGTTCTGCAGCTCCAGGCTTCATAAGGTGAAATTCCAGGATTTAATTTCTTTGGGAAGAAAAGGGACTCTTTAGAGTCCCATACAGAAAATCGTTCAGTTTCTGTAAAGATGCTACAAAGATGGATCTCCAAAACCAACTGTCTCCTGTACCATGTGGATCTCGGCAAGCAGAGCTTCATCTTTCAGTTTCAGCTGCATGAGAGAAGGGAGAGAAGGGCACGTGTCACATCTGTCATACTTACGTGGCTGTGGACACCACTCGTTTGTGGGGCCACAGCAAAGAACACAGTTCCTCGTGATGGAACTGGCTCTTCCTATATTCCTTATTTCATGGAAACTCTATTAAAGGATCAGACAGTGCAGGTGCTGGTTAAGAGGGATATGTTCACTTTGTAAAAATCTATCAAGTGGCATGAACACACTATTTGTGCTTTTTTTATTTTTATTTTTATTGTGATTTGGGTGAAAGTTACAGAGCAAATTCGTTTCCATACACCAGTTCACATATACTTTGTCTCACGACATTGACCACAGTCTCCTACAATGTAAAGCTCCCCTCCTACTTCCTCTCCATAGCCACCTCTTCCCTGTGTCTTTCCCTCCTGTGCACTCCTGCCCCCTGAGCTGTCTCCCTGTTGAAGGAGTGTATCTACCTAATGTAAATGTTCAACTCATATGCCTGTCATTTGTTTGGCTAGAAGCCACAGGAGTAGGTTCAATTCCAGACCTGAAGGGCAAGTAGGAGCCATAATCTCAGGGGTTCCACCAGGCTCTATCAGACCAGCAAACCTGGTCCTATTTTTTTTTTTTTTTTAATGATTTTGAGTTTTGTTCCACATTGTTCTCCCGCTCTATCCAAGATCTCCTACATAGATCCCCCTCCAAGTGGTTGACAGTGGTAGCCGGGCACCATCTAGTTCTTCTGGTCTCATAGTCATACAGTCTGAGGATCACATGGTATAACAGCCCCTTGGACTGTTTCTGTGTGTCTTTGTTTTTTTTCATTCTTCTTTGCTCTGGACAAGGAGAGACCTATCATTGCATCTAGATGCTACCTGCAAGCTTTCAAGATCCCAGTTGCTACTTGCCAAAGTAGGATGTGGAACAATGTTTGTGTGTATATGTTATGCCAATTGAGCTAGATGTCCCATGCAACCATGGTCCCAAGCCCACACAGGTCCAACCACCTGCTCCCTGGGGGTAGCTGGGTGTGGTCAAGAAGTGACTACAACCTTGTCCTTTGTCAGCTCTACCATATACCTGGACATTCTTACAGATCACACAAATACACTTATAGAAACATTGTCTGCCAACTCTACACATGTCATAGGCATACTCCGCCCCCTGCATAAAACCAAAAACAACCCAAACTCACTACCATTGAGTCGATGCTGACTCATAGTGACCCCACTTGGGTTTCCAAGGCAGTAAATCTTTACGGAAGTAGATTGCCCAGTCTTCCTTCTGCAGAGCAGCTGGTGGGTTTGAACTGGCAACCTTCCGGCTAGCAGTCAAATGTCTTAGGCACTACGCCACCAGAGCTCCCTCCCCTGCACAGCCATACCTAACTGTTCAGCCTGTCCACCCATCTATCCACCCGTATATCAACATTTGCCATCACTGACATCGCAGTACCATATATGCAAAAGGCTTCGTCTTTTTTGTCTGTACCTCCCATGCTATTTGTGCACTGTTTCTAAGGTAACTTTAAAACAGTTTATTTTAAAAAGAGTTCACATAATTACTCAATGTCGTGTAGTATCCCCATTTGATCTAGGAAAGGAATGAAAGACATAGGATTCATAGACTTATCTTAGATATGAATTTAATTTTAGAATCTAGATGTGATAGAGAATTCCAGCTGCCTAATGGTATTCACCCATTCTATCCTTGCTCACTAACACAACCTCATGGTTTTTTTTTTTTTTTTTTTTTTTTTAGAGTAACAATGCAGCCAGCTAAAAAGCCATTATTTTTCTACTTCCCTTGCAGCTGGGGGGGGCGGTTATCTTATGGCCAATGAATTGTAAGATAAAGTCCTCGAGTGAGACACCTGGGAAAGCTCTTTAAAGGGAGGTGAAATAGCCAGCATGGCTCCTTTGTTCCTTTCTCTCTTTTGTTCTTTATCCTGCCTGAAAGATGGATATGGTGGCTGGAGCTACACTGGCTGTCTTGCAACCACACAGGATGGAAACTGCATGCTATAACTGGTAGAACAGAAAGACAGAAAAAGGTTGGATCCCTGATGACACTGTGGAGATACAGTACCAGCCCTAGTCTCTTCATTAAACCAAAAACCAAACCAAACCCACTGCCAAAAAACCCTAATTTGTTTAAGCCACTGCCATTCAAGTTTCTATTACCTGCAATGCATAATTAATTGAATTGACCCCAAAATCAAACCCACTGCCATTGAGTTGATTCCAACTCACAGCAACTCTATAGGAGAGGAGAACTGCCCCATAGGGTTCTCAAGGTTATACATCTTTATGGAAACACACCACCTCATCTTTCTCTCATAGAGTGGCAGGTAGGTTCAAACCACTGACATTTTGGTTAGCAGCCAAACCCCTTAACCACTGTGCCACCAGAGCTCCTTATTGAATAGACCAGGGGTTGGCAAATGAATCTGGCCTGCCATCTACTTTTGTAAATAAAGTTCTTATTGGAACGCACCCATGTTCATTCTTTATGTATTGTCCATTTGTAGTGCAAAGGCAGAGTTTAGTGACTGCAACAGAGATGATTTGGCTCACAAAGCTTAAAATATTTTGTCTTTTCTCTTTCCAGAAAAAGTTTGCTGACCCGAGATGATTTGGCTCACAAAGCCTAAAATATTTTCTGTCTTGTCCTTTCCAGAAAAAGTTTGCTGACTCCTGCATAACACCAACCCCTCCATTTCATACATAAGGAAAATAAAGTCCAGAAATGTTAACACATAAGTTAATAGCAAAACCAGAACTACACCTTAGGTCTACTGACTCCCAGGCTAGCTGTCTTTCCATTACACCACATTCTCTCTAAAGAGATGGAAGAAAGGCCCCCATATGGTAATTAATATATGGGTTATTATTATTCCAAATCCAGCAGTCCCATGAAAATGGCAAAGACTGTAAGAAAAGCCGGTAGGAAAATATTCACATCATCAAATGTTCTAAAGTCCTTAATGAAGCCAGCACCTTCCTCCCATTTTTCCAGCCTCAGTACAGCGCAGTCTTCAATACCTTCATCGTGTACTTGTAGGCCTGCTCAGCTTCCAGTTGCCGTCCAGCCTGAGAAAAGAGCAGCAGCTGGTGATGATGGGATGTCACCAGCATTGTGATGGGGAAAGCACACAGCCTCAACCATTTCTACCTAAGGCAGAGGATTCCACGCCTTCCCAGTTAAAAACCTCTAAATTCAGAGAAGCAGCAAGAAAATGAAAAGTAATAGGGAAAAGAGGTATTTTTAAAAATCCCACCTTCTACTTCAAAAAGTTTAAAGAGAACATCGCCTCATTTTTTTTCTGAAAGTACCAGGAGTCATTTGTTCCTCTCAAGACTGAAGGCATTCTGTTAATAATGCCTAACATTTTATATAAACTCATCGCCATGGAGTTGATCCGACTCCTAGCAACCCCTCCTTAGGTTTCTGAGGTGGTATCTCTGTGCAAGTGGATTGCCCAGTCTTCCTTCCGAGGAGTGGCTGGTGGGTTTGAACCACCAGTCTTATGGTTAGCAGTCAAATGTCTTAAGGCATTACACCACCAGAGCTCCCACAACACTTTATATAGTGCTTGCTCTGGTGGCATAGTGCCTAAGGTGCTTGACTGCTAACCAGAAAGCTGGTGGTTCAAACCCACCAGCCACTCCTCAGAAGGAAGGTTGGGCAATCTACTTCCATAATGATACGCCTCGGAAACCCAAGGAGGGGTCACTAAGAGTCAGGTCCGACTCTACAGCACAGAACAACAACATATGTTTTACAAGGACCCCTGGTAGTGCAGTGGTTAAGAGTTCAGCTGCTAACGGAAAGGTTGGTAGTTTAAACCCACCAACCGTTCTGCAGGAGAAAGATGTGGTTGTTTGCTTCCGTAAAGATCCCAACCGAACCAAACCAAACTCACTGCCATCAAGTGAGATCTGACTCATAGCGACCCCCCCTTGAGTTTCCGAGGCAGTATCACTACAGAAGTAGATTGCCCAATCCTCCTTCCGAGGAGTGGCTGGTGGGTTTGAACTGCCACCCTTCTGGTTAGCAGTCAGATGCTTTAGGCTCTACACCACTAGAGCTCCCAGCCTTGGAAACCCTATGGGGCAGTTCTACCCAGTCCTACAGGATTGCTATGAATTGGATTCAACTCAATGGCAACAAGTATGTGTTTTCCTTTGTCTTACTCTTTACAGTACCTTAAGTGCTTCACATACATTAATTCTTAATCCTAGAAACAGCCCTAGAGATAATCATGGCTCCTTTGTCCTTTTTGCTCTTTTTTGTGGGGCTACATTTTATAGATGGGGAAACCAAAGCAGAGAGGATAATTTGCCCGGATTACATAGCTAATAAATAGAGGAGCCAGGTTTCTAAAACAATGCAGTCTTTAACTACATTAAAGTTAGCAGCTTTCACAAACACCCACAATACCATTCTCAATTTCCCATCTGTATAAACGATAAGCACCCTCAGCCATCGGTTCAATGGGAAGGAATGATTCAGAAAGACTGGCAGAGCCTCTGCTTTGCTGGCCCTTGACCTTGTTAACATTCTGATACAATACCACTCCCATGTTTAGAACCTCTAAACATGTATGTTTCCAGACAAACATACCTTAATATATGATTTTTAAACACATTCCAAGTAGTGGCTGCCCAGCCTTGGCCTTTCCTTTTGTCATTAGTATAAATGACCAGATCTGGAGCTCATCAAACCTTAACTGTTTTGACATTAATGGCCATCCCACTGTCTCTTGCTTGCTTGGCCCTTCCTTCACCTTTGTGCCCTGAAAGGAAATTATGAGAGGATAATAAATACTCACTTTCAGGCACACCAGAGCCAGATATGCCCATACTTCAGCATTGTAGTTGTTCAACGCGTTGGCTTCAGAGAGAGCGTCTTCAGCCTCTGTGAGCTCCTCCAGCTTGACAGAAAAGGAACACATGTGAATTGTGAGTCAAAGTATTTTTCACTCAGGCCAACTGGAGTCAGCTTAGCTGAAACCTTTATGTCCAAGTAACACTGGTATAGATCCATACCAATGTTTTTCACTTTTACAAAGTTTTAGCAATGGAATTCTTTTTTCAAACAAAATCTTATGTGATGGCCCAATATATGAACATGTTAAAAGTAGAACTGTTGTGATTAAAGTCAGGCAGGGTGACCTGGGGGCTCTGCCTGTGAGGCTCTCAACTTGTACTGCTCTCTTCCTCCCTTTCTCCAAAGCCATCCCAGCAGGACTTCTGTGAACCAGGGACCTTTAGGAGTCAGGGCTGGAAAACCACTGGAATTCACTATCATGTGAGCATCATTCAGGGATTTCCTCACAGAGGGCTGTGAAATACATTTTTAATCTTTCCCTTTACATTGTAACCTATTAAAGCACTATTTGTCTGTCAAAATACAACTGTCAAGAAAGTTTTCATTTTTTCCCTAATATCAGTTATTAAAAGCACAATCCCAAGCAATATTCAGAGACTCTAGGGTGTTCCCTCAGTGCTGGGCTACTCCCTAAAACTATGAATTTCTTTCGAAAAAATTCCCAAGAGGCCAATAAGGAAATAATAAGTTATTCTTCTCCCCAATAAAGTAGCTCTTTCTTTTTGTTTGCTTATTTGTTTTAGTAGAAGATTTCTCGGCCTAAGATAAGATGGAAAACGGCCTTTTAGCCATGTTCACACTTTGGCCCACACTTTAAACATCTCTGAAACATTGATTTGTTATTCAATCCACCTGCATTCACTGAGGATTTATTCTGTGCCATGCAGTATGCTAGATGCTGGTAATAAAATAAATAAGTAAATACAGGCCTTTCCCTCAAAGAGTTCACTGACAGGTATGTAGAAAATAAAACAAAGTTTAAGAAAAACCTACACAAGTAATTCTAATATAGCACAAATATTTCTATAATAAAAGTACATACAAAATCTAGTTTTTTTGGGGGGAGGATAAACAAAAATAGAATTGATTCTCTCTTGAGATTAAAGGATGACTTCAGAGAACAAACACTGCTAAATGGGTCTTGAAGAATAAGTAGGAATTTGGCATAAATAGACCACCAAACATAACCCAAAATGCACAAACAGCAGAAGATAAACTAGATGAATGAGACCTTCTAAAAATTAAATTTTTATATGCTTCCAAAGACTTCTCCAAAAGAGTAAAAAGAGAACCTACAGATTGGGAAAAAAATATTCAGCAATGACATATCTGACGAGGGACTTATCTCTAAAATTTATAAAAAACTACAACACCTCAACAACAACAACAAAAAAAGACAAACAATCCAATTAAAAAATGGGCAAAAGACATGAATAGACACATCACCAAAGAAGATATCCAGGCAGCAAACAAACACATGAAGAAATGTTCATGGTCATTAGCCATTAGAGAGATGCAAATCAAAACAACAATGAGATACCATCTTGCTCCAGCACTAGTAGCAAAGTTCAACAAGACAGAAAATAACAAATGCTGGCGAGGATGTAGAGAGATTGGTACTCTCATACACGGCTGGTGGGACTGTAAAATGATACTATCAGTGTGGAAAGCAGTATGGTGATTCTTTAAAAAGTTGGATTTAGAAATACCATTTGATCCAGCAATCCCATTACTAGGAATATATCCTAAAGAAGTGAGAGCCATGACAAGAACAGATATATGCCCACCCATGTTCATCGCAGTCACCCACAAGGATCCAGGTGAGGAGAGGGACCTCAGGCATGCCCAAAGCAGCAGGGCGGGAGAGCAGGAGAAGGGATTAAAAGGCCCAGGAATCCAGACAAAGGAGGAGTCAGCTGCAGGGACCCAGGTAAGGGTGGTATGAGAGGTTTCCAACAGGGAGACAAATTTGTCTGTCAGTTTGTCCTACCATGGTGCCGTGTTGATGTGAGTTTTGAGGCTGAGCCACTGGTGTTTCAAACCCAGTGGGATGCACATGGTGCACAGGTATCAGCCCAGCTTACAGACCGAGACAGACCAGGAAGAAGGAAGAGGCCGTCCACTTCTCAAAGAATTGGCCAGGGAAAACCTTATAAATAGCAAAGAAACACTGATACATTACCACGCAACTTTATGAATAGTCCTGTTAGGTTAGAAGACTCTCAAATTAGGGCTGGGAAAGAGCTACATCATCTGAGTAAACCCAGGCTTAGTCCTATGGATAAGGAAAAGCTTTCAAGACCTCCATTTGCTGATGTGGCACCATTCAAATTGAAGAGAAACAGTTGCAGACATCCATTAATCATTGGAACATGGAATGTATGAAGTATGAATTTAGGAAAATTAGAAGTTGCCAAAAATGAAATGGAATGCATAAAGATTGATATCCTCAGCATTAGTGAGCTGAAATGGACTGGTTTGGGCCATTTTGAATCAGACAGCCATATGATCTACTATGCTAGGAATGACAGTTTGAAGAGGAATGGCGTGGCATTCATCATCACAAAGGATGTTTCAAAATCTGTCCTGAAGTACAATGCTGTCAGTGATAGGAAAATATCCATACACCTACAAGAAAGACCCGTTAATTCGACTATTATTCAAATTTATGCACCAACCACCAAAGCCAAAGATGAGGACACTGAAGATTTTTAACAACTTTTGCAGTCTGAAATTGACCAAACATACAATCAGGATGTGTTAATTATCACTGGTGACTGGAATGTAGAAGTTGGAAACAAAGAAGAATCACTGGTGGTTGGAAAATTTGGCCTTGGTGACAGAAATAATGCTGGAACTCGCATGGTAGAATTTTGGAAGACCAACAACTTGTTCATTGCAAACACCTTTTTTCAACAACACAAATGGAAGCTGTACACGTGGACTTCACCAGATGGAACACAAAGGAATCAGACTGACTACATTTGTGGCAAGAGGCAGTGGAAAAGCTCAGTATCTTCAGCCAACACCAGGCCAGAAGCTGATTTTGGAACAGACCATCAACTGCTCATATGCAAGTTCATCTTGAAGTTAAAGCCAATTAAAACAAGTCCAAGAGAGCCAAAATATGATCTTGAATATATCCTTCCTGAATTTAGAGATCATCTAAAGAATAGACTTGATGCATTGAACACCAATGACCGAAAACCAGAAAAATTGTGGGAGGATATCGAGAGCATTATCCATGAAGAAAGCAAGAGATCACTAAAGAGACTCTGAAACTTGCCCTTGAGCAGAGAGTCGCTAAAGCCAATGGAAGAAATGACAAGATAAAAGAGCTGAACAGAAAATTTCAAAGAGCAGCTCAAGCAGACAAAACCAATTACTATAATGAAATGTGCAAAGACCTGGAGTTTGAAAACCAAAAGGGAAGAACACACAGCATTTCTCAAGCTGAAAGAATTGAAGAAAAAATTTAAGCCTCAAGTTGCAATATTGAGAGATTCTATGGGAAAAATATTGAATAATGCAGGAAACATCAAGAGAAGATGGCAGGAATACACAGAATCACTGTACCAAAAAGAACTGGTCGATCTTCATCCATTTCAGGAAGTGGCATATGATCTAGAACCAATGGTACTGAAGGAGGAAGTCAAAGCTGCAATGAAAGAATTGGCAAAGAACAAGGCTCCAGGAATTGACGGAATACCCATTGAGATATTTCAACAAACAGATACCCCATTGGAGGCACTCACTCGGTTTTGCCAAGAGATTTGGAAGACAGCTACCTGGCCAACTGACTGGAAAAGATCCATATTTGTACCCATTCCAAAGAAAGGTGATCCCATAGACTGTGGAAATTATAGAACAATATCTATCATTAATATCGCACGCAAGTAATATCTTCTGTAGATAATTCAAAAACAGTTGCAGCAGTCTATTGACAGGGAACTTCCAGAGGTGCAAGCTGGATTCAGAAGAGGATGTGGAACAAAGGATATCATAGCTGTTGTCAGATGGATCTTAGCTCAAGGCAAAGAATACCAGAAAGATGTTTACTTGTGTTTTATTGACTATGTAAAGGCATTTGATTGTGTGGATCATGACAAATTATGGATAACATTGAGAAGAATGGGAATTCCCAAACACTTGATTGTACTCATGAGGAACCTGTACCTTGACCAGGAGGCTGTCATTCGAACGGAACAAGGGGACACTACATGGTTTAAAATCAGGAAGGAAGTGTGTGAGGGTTGTATCCCTTCCCTATACTTATTCAATCTATATGCTGAGGAAACAATCCAAGAAGCTGGACTATATGAAGAAAAACGTGGCATCAAGACTGGAGGAAGAATCATTAACAACCTGAGATACGCAGACGATACAACTTTTCTTGACAAAAGAGAAGATGGCAGGAATACACAGAATCACTGAGGATGACTTGAGGCACTTACTGATGAAGGTTGAAGAATACAGTATGCAGTATGGATTACATCTCAATATAAAGAAAACAAAAATCCTCACAACTGGACCAATGAGCAGCATCACAATAAATGGAGAGAAGACTGAAGCGATCAATTGTGGGAGAACAGAAGGGCAGTGTTTGCACAGAGAGACAGCTGGTGGGGGGTGGAAGTGCAATGGAGGGAAGGACACAGGGAAAAGGTAACTACAGGGAGGAGGTAGGAAGAGAGCTGTTACATTGTGGGGAATTGCAGGCAATGTTATGAGACCAAATGTGTATGAAGTGCTGTATAGAAAATGAATTTGCTCTGTACACTTTCACCCAAATCCCAATTAAAAGAAAAAAAAAAAAAAAAAGACAAACTAGACCAATGTTTGCCTGAACAAGATCTCTGTTCATATATATATATATTTTTTATTGGAAGAAAGAAACCATTAGTTCTTAAGTGCAAATGCCATGTAAACTGTTCTATATTTATTGTTTCATTTATCTGCCACAGCAAATCTATGAGGTTGGCTACATTTTCCCTGAATTTATAGCAAAAAAAGAAGAAAAAAGAACTAAGGCTCAGAAAGATTAAATAAATTAAGCAAGGTAATAGTAAATAATACCAAACTTTCATTTGAACTAAACTTTCATTGAACTAAAATACAAAGATGTATTTTACTCTCAGAATTAAACATGAGAAATTTTCAGCAGTAAAAGTTAGCTTTGTTAAAAGTAAAATGTGTTTTTCTGTTCTAGTGATCAACTATCAGCGTACTATGCTTTAAATTAAAAGTTTCAAATAAGTAGGAGTTTGTTAGCTGTACAAGGTGAAAAGAGGCACTCTAGCTAGAAGGATTATCACATACAAAGTGTGATGGTTAAGTTTGTGTGTCAACTTGGCTAGGCCTGGCTGAGTGGCTGGGCAGCTGGATGTAGTATTCCCCATGATGAGACTAGTAATCAACTCCATGGCAGACTCCACTGGGAGCAGCTGAGTAGCTGCTGTTGGGTATGTGGTTTGCTTCCTGTATATAACAGCTTTGGAAATGGTCTCTAGCTTATGGCACGCTTGGACCCTGCATGTAGCCATGTTGCTGTTCAGCAGCCTGCCATGTTCTGCCGACCTTGGACTTACAATGGACTTGAATTAATGGCCTGCTCTGTGGTTTGGTAACATCGGGACTGTGCCATTTTATTTGTCGATCTTGGGCTTGTTACCCTCAGCAGCCAGTAGCTGCCTAAGTGAAGAGAATTCTCTAGCTTCAGTGAGCTGGAAGCAAGAGGCAGAGCTGAAGCCCAAGGTTGAGGAGCTTTCACCCAGCCCCCAGAGCCTGGCACTTTGAACTCAGACTTCTAGCCTCCTGAACTGTAAGTATTATTCTTAAACTCCTGTTTGTTAAAGCTATCCCATTTGGTAGATATTCCTGTCAGAGCAGCACTGGGTAACCAGAATACAAAGACATGGAGATACAAAAGAACATGGCATTCTGAGAAATCTCTGAAGTATGCCTGAAGAAGAGAGAGAGAATGTGTGTGTGTGTGTGTGTGTGTATTAGTTAGTTGAGGGAAAATAAAGGAAGTGATAAACTTGGAGAGTTAAGCAGAAATCAGACCATATATACTGGACTACATATTAAAAATTTGGGGTTTTATTTCTGAAAGATGGCGTAGACTTTGAAGGGTTTTAAATAGGGGAGTAATGTCATATTTGACCACTTTAAAGACTACTTTGATGATAATGGAGGACTTGAACTGAGAGAAGATGAGAGACCATTGAGACCATTTAGGAGGTGGTAAAGAAGGGATGAGGATTGACTAAGAGCAATAAAAGTATAGATAGAGAAGAGCCAATAGATTCAAGAGACATTTAGGAGATAAAATCAGTAGGACATTTGATGACCATTTAAAAGTAGTGGGAGAAGTAGACTAGGATGGCCTTTTGGTTCTGGCTTATTGACTGAGTTCATCCCAATTCCATTCACTGCGACAGGCAGTACAGAAGATGGTATAGGTTAGGGAATGTGAGATTGCTTCAGGGGTAAATTGGGTTATATTCTGGATATCTGCATTTTGGAGCATCTGGGGAACCACCAAATGGAGCTGTCCATTAGGCTTTTTGATATGAGGGCCAGGGCTCAAAAGTGTTATGAGCTAAAGATTTAGGATTCATTAGGGAATAGGTAGTAGTTAAAAAAAACTTGGGGTGGATGATACTTCATATGGAAAACAAGTAAGGTGAAAAGAGAAGAGGGCTAACTACATAACCTAGAGGACCCACTATAATGCTGGGTAAAAGACAAGGAGCCACATAAAGACTGAGACAGAGACTCCGGAGAGGAATGTGCACAACAGGAAGGATGTGAACACAGTGTCGTGGATGGGAAAAGAGGCCTGAAGACAGTCAGTAGGATAAATGCCACAGAGGCCATCTAAGTGTCCACTGTATTTGGCAATCATGATGTCAGGGGGCTTTTGTTAGAGAAGTTTCAGCAAAGTGGTGGGGGTATATGCCTAATTACCATGAAATGAAGGATAAATGGGATCAAGTCAAGAAATACATATATGCCATGATTTTAACCATCTTAGTGATAAAAATGTAAATTAAGATACCTATCAACTTGGCAATTGATATGCCATTGTTGATGAGATGATAGTAAAATGAACTCTCACATTCTGGCAGAGTATAAATTCATATATAGACTTTCTAAAAGCACTCAATTGACACTATGATTTCAAGATCTTAAAAATATTCCTACATTCTTTTAGGAGTGTGTCCAAAGGAAATAACCAGAGTTAAGCACAAAAGATTTATGTATAATAATACTTATCTCAGCTTTATTTATAATAGTATAATTGTGATAACTAACATCAGAATAAACAATTGGTTAGATAAATTATGGTATATTCACACAAAGGTATAGTATGACAAAAAACACTGATGTGGGCAAAATTATTTGGACATCTTAATGGTAGGGCTTAACTGAAGTTTTTAAATTTTTGGCTCTAGCTTGATGAAAAAAAATCTTTATATCAAACCAAATAGAATGATGACTTATGCTGAGTGTGTATTCTTGGACTTTTGACAGTCTTACCAGGTTTCTAACAACTACTGATGTTTTTTATTCTTTCTGGGAATGTGGAGTAGGGGGGCACTTATGGTTTATGTATTAAAAAAAACAAAAAAAAACCACTCACTGCTGTTGAGTCAGATCCAACTCATAGTGACCCTTCCTTGGGTTTCCAAGATGGTATTACTATGAAAGTAGATTGCCCAACCTTCCTTTCAAGGAATGGCAGGTGGGTTTGAACCACCAGCCTTCTGGGTTGAGCTGAGACAGTCCCTGTGCCCCAGTGTAATTATTAACAGCACCCTTTTCATCCTCAGAAGAGTTCTGGTTTGGACAATAAATTACATGGTCATTCTACTTAAGCATCCAAACAATAGAGCATCAAACCAAACAAAAACCATACTTAATGCCATCAAGTCATTATCAACTCATAGTGACTCCTTTTGAGTTTCCGATGCAGTAAATCTTTACTGAAGTAGATTGCCAAGTCTTCCTTCTATGGAGTGGCTAGTGGTTTGAACCGCCAGCCTTCTGGTTAGCAGTCAAATGGCTTAGGCACTATATCACCAGAGCTCCTTAAAAGAACATCTGGAAGCCATTAAAACTCATATTTTAATGGCATACTGTACAACACTAAAGAATAGTGTAGAATCTGCAAAACACCACATAACGTGGATGGACTTGGAGGACAGTATGCTGAGTGAAATAAGTCAATCACAGGACAAATATTGTATTAGTTTACTATTATAAAAAGTCAAGGAAAGGTTTGTATATGGAAAGAAACTCTCTTCGTTGGTTACCAGGGATGGTAGGAGAGGAGAGGGAACACTGCTAGACAGGTAGAGACAAGTATTTATTTGGGTAAAGGGAAAGGCAATATACCAAAAGCAAGTAACCAACACAATAACACTAAGGAAAGGGAAGACACAGAGACGTGCACAAGAGAGGTGCACAGACAACAAAGATAAACCCTTTTATGTAGACAATACTGCATTATCAGTGATAACAAACATTAATCTACAGGTAAATAGATGGGTAGACAGGCTGAATAATCAGGTATGTCTAGGCAAAAGAGAATATACTCATGACCATCTATATGAGGTTGGCAGACAATATTTTGGCATACATATTTGTATGTGCTGTAAGAATGTTCATATAACTAGAACTAACAGGAGGCAAAGTTATGATAACTTCTTAGACACAGTCAACCATCCTGATGGATGGAGCAAGTTGTTGGATCTGTGGGCTTAGGTTACTATGATTGCAGGGGACATCAATTCAAGTGGCATAACATACTACACAGAAACATTGTTCAACATCCTACTTTGGTGAGTAGTGACTGGGGTCTTAAAAGCTTGTAAGCAACCATCTAGATGTAACAATGGGTCTCTCCTCATCCAGAGGAAAGAAAAATGAAGAAAACCAAAGATGCATGGAAACAATTAGTCCAGGGGACTAGTGGATCATGTGAACTCAGCCTATATGGTGATGAAGAAGAAACAGAAAAACTAGATGATGCCCGGCTACTACTGTCAACCACTCAGAAAGGGATCAGTACAGGAGCTCCTGGATAGAGTGGGAGAACAATGTGGAATAAAACTCAAAATTGTAAAAAAAAAAAAAGACCAAGTTTACTAGCCTGATAGAGCCTGGTGAGACCCCTGAGACTATGGCCCCTAGTTACCCTTCAGATCTGGAGTCCAACTCACTCCCATGACTTTCAGCCAAATAACAGACAGGCATTTAGAGTGAACATTACATCAAGTGGATATACTCCTTAGAATGATCAATCATAAGAAAACAGAGGGGGCAGTATTTGCACAGGGAGATAGCTCAGGGGGCAGGAATGCATGGGAAAGAAGGGCACAAGAAAGAGGTAACTACAAGGAAGAAGTGGGAAGAGAGCTGTTACACTGTGAGGATGTAACCAATGTTATAAAACAAAATGTGTATGAACTGCTGTATAGAAAATGAATTTGCTCTGTGACCTTTCACCCAAGTCACAATAAAAATTAAAAGAAAAAAAACCCCTCATGTTTAGAATATCTGTGGTAAGATATCAATGCTATATTGTTAAGGAGAAAAAATATTTAAAAGACTGTATTATTTATGATTTTATACATTAAAACGGTATGCTTAAAAATATTGGAGGAAAATGCAGTCAAATGTTAGCAGTGGTTATCACTGAATGGTGGAATTAAGGATACATTTATGTTCTCTTCAAATTCTTTCATATCTATCAAAATTTCTATAATGAATATGTATTACTGTTATGATTAAAAAAAAAGCAGTAAGGAAGAAAGGACAAAGAATTCAGACAACTCTTTTGTTAAGCATAGGAAGGTTGTGGTGGTAGTCATGGTAGTTCTGTAACATGGGGAAAAATGATAGAGAAAGAGCTGGTTGAGAGGGCAAGGTTAAAAACATAAATCGGGGAAAAAGGAAAAATATGGAAGTAAGGTACTAGGAGAAAAGAAGAGGGTTGGTATCAAAAATACACATGAAGAAACTAAACAAGGCAGCAGAATGCACGACTCATTGCAAAACTGGAGGAAAGGAGGGAAGGTGAGTAGAGAGTATTTAGGTGTGATAGGACCTACCAAAAGATACAGCAGTTCTTCTTGAACACAGAACACAGTGCTAAGTAAATAATCATTAAATTCCTTTCATTTAATTAATTAGATTCTTCATCTTCCATATCACTTTTTTTTCTTGCAAATATCATCATAAATTAGCTTTTGTACCAAATAACATGAACTTTATTTATTCTTATACAGCTTCCTGGTTTAGGATTTTGTGGGATTTTTTTTAGGATATTTTATTTTTCTAATTCAGATTGGCCTTCAGTTTACTGAACAACTTTGAAGAGTAACTTTTCATTAGAGAAGTCTGCCCTGACAACCATTCCAGTGTCATCACAAACTCTTGGAGTGCCTGGAAGACGAGGAATCAAAGTCATCTATATGCACAGGCCTAGTCTCAAGCCTTCAACCTCTTACCCGATAGCAGGAGATTCCCAGTCCTAACCAGGTAAGACATGAAGGTGATCTCTTGCAAGCTTGCAGGTAGGTTCTCTTTGCCTTCTCATACTATAGAAAGAAAGCACGACTAAGTATTATTCTTCTGGAGGTTGGTTATCTGAATTCTACCTAAACCCTATGGATTACACCTTTTCCCTTAAAAGTGAGTGACATCATGTAGTGGGATACCCGCATGATAGAAACACAGTACCCCTGGACTAATGAATGTGGGAAAATAAGAGGTATACTCAACATTCAGAATGTCTTCTCTCCTGTAAAAGGACTTAGGAGCTCTCAGTACAGGAGACATAAAAACTAAAAACAACAACTACTTCAAAGGAAGTAGGTCTCAAAGGACTAATCAAAAGACTACCCTCAAAGGACCACTTCTTGCCTTGAATCACTGGATCTTAAATGAGACTCAGCAAGTAGCCTAAGAACTGCTTGCCCACTGACCATGTAAGTCAGCAGCTCTGAACATGCAGCTTGCCATGATATGAGAAAGAAAACTTCCTTATTTAATAGTGATTTCTCTTTTTTTTTTCAGTTGAATTAAGTTCTTTTAATAGATTGCATATATAGATGTTTAGCCACAATCTTTGATCAACTCTTTAAGAGTAGAACTTTATATCCAATTTTAATGCTTCAAATAAGATAGCCTTTCTTATTTGTTACAGTAAGGTCATGTATCTAAATTCCCACTTGTACACTCTGAGAGCTTTAAGGAAAAACATAGGACATGAAGGGAGCTGCCATTTTTTTAGCAGCAATAAAATATCATTAACCCCTTTGTACATACCAAATTCAAGTCACTATCTGAAGTGAGTGTACCACAAAGTCACCAGGTACAAAATTGCTAGTTTATTTTTAAATTAATAACTTGAAATTACCCCTGCCTCCCACCCCATTACATCCTTTCTTTTTATAAAATACAAACATTTTGCTCTTTTAAACACAGGCTAGCAGGCTTGTTTCAATATGAAAGTGCTAATTCATTTATAGATTTTTTTTAAAATCAGTTATGTAGCACTACAATAAATGTCCAATAATCTACATAGGAACAATCTTTGATGAATGAAAATGATGAAAACTGAGTAAGGCTACCAAATTACCTTATCTTACATATAAAGAATAGATACCCAGTGCTGAGGAGGAGACCAAAATCAGACAAATACTCATAGGTATAAAAATTACATCTACCTTTGAGCTTATACTGTAAATGAGACATTTTAAATAGTCCTGTAGCCCATGCCTGTATTTTCCTCAGAAAAAGAAAAGCTGCCTTCATGAATCCCCTCTTGTTCACAGATTTCCACAGTGTCATTTGAAGCTTCAGAGCCAAGATCTTATTGATTTCTCTTAAGCCTCGTGTTAAGGAAGAAATTTGGAAAAGTCCCTTTGAAGTCCATGAAACGTACTGGAATGTTTCTGTAACTGATGCTGTTGCTGTTAGCTGCTGTCCAGTCAATTCGAACTCATGGTGACCCCATGTGCGCAGAGTAGAACTGTGCTCCATGGGGTTTTCAAGGCTATGACCTACTGAATTCTTAATATCTCTCTTTAGCAGCATGATGGTTAAACCCACAGACTCTTGTAGTAGACTGTCTGGGTTTGAATCCTGGTCCTACTAATTAGTAGTTATCTGATGGTGGGCTAGTTATTTTGCCTCTGGATGTAAAAGTGTCATTATCATATTGCTAGTTTTAGCCCACACAGGTGGATGTTAATGCTTGTCCTGTAATGAGCAAGTCCCAGACCATGGCCTGATTTACTTGTCATTACCTATTTTCCATTCCTCACCTCTTTCTCTTCCAGATAGATGAGACCCAGTCGCAGGAAGATGAAATGCATCTCAGAAGCATCTGCGACAAAACTAATGGTTCGCTCATAGCACGCTTTGGCCTCAGCATGATTTCCACTCAGAAAATAAAGATGGCCCTTCACGCCCCAGAAGTTAGGGTTCTGAGAAAGTGAAGAACAAGCAGTATGGGATAAGATGATGTTAAAAATACTTTAATGATAAAATGGTAATTAAAAAAATACTTTAATGATTTTTATATAACATTTAAATTTAGATTAAGTCTACCTTAATCTAACAGTTTAATCTAGTACTTTTTCTACTAGTACTAATTTGGAATTCAATTATACTGGGAGATATTTTTCTAGGTTTTTTCTATCATTTCTTTCTTGAATTCTTCAAAGTCATTTATTCTTTGGTAAGAAAAACATTCAAACATAGCTATGATAGTATTTGCAATGGGAAAACAGAAGTCCAGAAAACTTGAAATACATAAAATAATAGTGGTGTAGTGCCTAAGGCACTTGACTGCTAACCAGAAGGCTGGTGGTTCAAACCCACCAGCCCTCCTCGGAAGGAAGACTGGGCAATCTATTTCCGCAGTGATACCACCTCAGAAACCCTGGGAGGGGTCGCTATGAGTCGGATACAACTCAACAGCAGTGAGGTTTTTTTTTTTTTTTCCCTTTTGCAAAACTCATGATTGCTTGAGAAAAACAAACAGAAGAAGTAGATAGATGAGTTCACTGACAGCTGATGACCCCAACCTCTGGTCACCAGAAATCTACCTTTAATAAAGCTTTAATAAAGTTCACACTGTCTTCAAAATTTAGAAGTCCCAGCAAAAGATATTACCAGGTAGTCCATCTGGGCTGCTTGTTGAAGGTATTCCTCTGCCTTGGCAAAGTCCTTCTTGAGAAGGTGTGTTTGGGCCAGCACCAAGTAATACTCACAACTGGGGCCTCCTTGAGGGCATAACAGCTCATGTGCAAGCACTCTGTGCACATACTACAAGGAAAAATCAGATGATAAGAAACATGTTTAAAATTCTGTCTCTGATAATAAATATTAAGGACCATATAAGAGAATGAAATTATTATTATCAACCACAAAAGGTTAGAGTGAATTACAAACTTTCAGCACATCATGGCTCTACTATAGTCATCAAATATAGACATTTCCAAGTGAATAACCTGCAGCAGAACACAATTCTGGTCTTGATGGTCATTATACCAGATGAGTGTTAGGCTGTAATCCATTATACAGCAAATGCAGGCACTTCATCAACCACCCCATTTACAAACAAGATAACATTTTTAGGCAGCTGTAGTGGTAAGGCAACTTACAGTAAGGCAAAACCCACCTTTCTAAAATTCTAGATTGAGGATCTTGAAAACTCTTATGTCTATTTCTGATATACCCTCAAACATTCATTTCCATCAGTTTGTAGTATTGGGCTATTCTTAGTATTCTACACTGTATAGTATTCGACACTATATAATATTATACACTGTATTAGTATTCCACATTAGGAATACACTTTCTAGGAAGGAAGTGAACCAGCACGGCAGGTTTGGAGCGGCTGAGGGAGACCAAGAAGGAAGCTAGCTGGCATGGAGGGTTTGGAGCAGCTGAGGGAGACCACGAAGGAAGCAAGTTGGCGTGGTGGGTTTGGAATGACTGAGGGAGACCAGGAAGTGAGCAGAGTGGTTTGGAACAACTAAGGGGGATGAACTTGTCTGTCAGTTTGTCGTATTGTGGTAACTTGAGTGTTGCTGTGAGGCTGGAGGCTACGCCACTGGTGTTCCAAATGCTAGCAGGGTAATCTACCCATGGTGGGCAGGTTTCAGAGGAGCTTCCAGACTAAGACAGACTCAGAAAAAGAAAGAGGCCATGCACTTCTCAAAGAATTGGGCAGTGAAAACCTTATGAATAGCAGTGAAACACTGTTTCATATATTACTGGAAAACTTTATAAATAGCCCTAAGACATTGTATGATATAGAGCCAGAAGATGAGCCCCTCAGGTCGGGAGGCACTCAACATACAACTAGGGAAGAGCTGCCTCCTCAGAGTAGGGCCAACCTTAATGATGTGGATAGAGTAAAGAATTCAGGACCTCTATTTGCTGATGTGGCATGTCTCAAGATGAGAAGAAACAGCTGCAAATATCCATTAATAATTGGAACACGGAATGTACAAAGTATGAATCTAGGAAAATCAGGACTTTTCAAAATTGAAATGGAACACATAAAGATTGATACCCTAGCCATCAGTGAGCTGAAATGGACTGATCTGGGCCATTTTCAATCAGACAATCATATGATCTATTATGCTGGGAATGTCAAATTGAAGAGGAATGGTGTGGCATTCATCATCACAAAGAAGACTCCAAGATCTATCCTGAAGTACAATGCTGCCAGTGATAGGATAATATCCACACACTTACAAGGAAGACCAGTTACTACTACTGTTATTCAAATTTACAAACCAACTACCAAAGCCAAAGATGAGGAAATTGAAGATTTCTACCAACTCTTCAGCCTGAAATTGACCAACATGCAATCAAGATGTGTTGACTACCACTGGTGATTGGAATGCAAAAGTTGGAAACAAGGAAGAATCACTGGTAGTTGGAAAATATGGCTTTGGAGATTGCATGATAGAATTTTGCAAGACCAACGACTTACTCATTGCAAACACCTTTTTCAACAACACAAATGGCAACTATACACATGGACTTTGCCAGATGGAGTATACAGGAATCAGACTGACTACATCTCATGGACTTTGCTAGATGGAGTATACAGAAATCAGACTGACTACATCTGTGGAAAGAGGCAATGGAGAAGCTCAATATCTTCAGCCAAAACAAGTCCAGGAGCTGATTGTGGAAGAGACCATCAACTGCTCATATTCAAGTTCACGTTGCAGCTGAAGGCAATTAAGAGAAGTCCATGAGAGCCAAAATATGACCTTGATTATATCCCTCCTGAATTTAGAGACCATCTAAAGAACAGATCTGATACAATGAACATCAATGACCAAAAAACAGAGGAATTGTGGGATGACATCAAGAACATCCATGAAGAAAACAAAAGGCCATTAAAAAGACAGAAAAGGAAGAAAAGACCAAAATGAATGTCAGAAGAGACTCTGAAACTTGCTCTTGAATGGAACTAATTAAAGCAAATGGAAGAAATAATAAGGTAAAAGAGCTGAACAGAAGATTTCAAAGAGTAGCGTGAGAAGACAAAGTCAATTATTAAAATGAAATGTGCAAAGACCTGGAGTTACAAAACCAAAAGGGAAGAACACGCTCAGCATTTCTCAAGCTAAAAGAACTGAAGAAAAAATTCATGCCTCGAGTTGCAATATTGAAAGATTCTATGGGCAAAACATTGGATGATGCAGAAAACATCAAAAGAATATGGAAGGAATAGACAGAGTCACTGTATCAAAAAGAATTGGTCAGTGTTCATACATTTCAGGAGGTGGCATATGATCAAGAACCAGTGGTATTGAAAAAAGAAGTTGAAGCTACACTAAAGGAACTGGCAAAGAATAAGTCTCCAGGAATTGACAGAATATCTAGTGAGATGTTTCAACAAATAGATGCCATGCTGGTGGCACTCACTCAGCTATGCCAAGAGATTTGGAAGACAGCTACCTGGTAAACTGATTGGAAGAGATCCATATTTGTACCCATTCCAAAGAAAGGTGATTCCACAGAATGTGGAAATTATTGAATAGTATCATTAATATCACATGCAAGTGAAATCTTACTGAAGATAATTTAAAAATGGCTGCAGCAGTATATTGCCAGAGAACTTCCAGAAATGCAAGCTGGATTCAGAAGAGGATGTGGAACAAGGCATATCATTGTGATGTAAGATGGATCTTGGCTGAAATAAAAGAATACCAGAAAGATATTTACTTGTGTTTTATTGACCATGCAAAGGCATTTGATTATGTGGATCATAACAAATTATGGATAACACTGAGAAGAATGGGAATTCCAGAACATTTAATTATACTCATGAGAACCTGTACATAGACCAGAAGGCTATCATTTGAACAGAACAATGGCTTAAATTCAGGAAGGGAGTACATCAGTGTTGTATCCTTTCACCATACTTATTCAATCTGTTTGTTGAGCAAATAATCTGAGAAGCTGGATTATATGAAAATTACAAGGCATAAAGATTGGAGGAAGGTTCAGTAACAACTGGAGATATGCAGATGACACAACTCTGCTCACTGAAAGTGAAGATGACTTGAAGCACTTACTGATGAAGATTGAAGACTACAGTCTGAAGTAAGGATTATATCTCAATGTAAAGAAAACAAAAATCCTCACAACTGGTCCAATAAGCAGCATCACAATAAATGGAGAAAAGACTGAAGTTGCCAAAGAGTTCATATTACTTGGTTCTACAATCAACACCAATGGAAGTAGCAGTCAAGACATCAGATGGTGTATTGCATTGGGCAAATCTGCTGCAAAAGACCTCTTTCAAGTGATGAAGAGCAAAGATGTCTCCTGGAAGACTAAGGTGCACCTAACCCAAGCCACAGTATTTTCAATTGCCTCATATGCATGTGAAAGCTGGACAATGAATAAGGAAGACTGAAGAAGAGTTGATGCTTTTGAGTTGCGGTGTTGGCGAAGACTATTGAAAGTACCAAGGACTGCTAAAAGAACTAACAAATCTATCCTAGAAGAAGTGCAGCTGGAATGCTCCTTGGAAGTGAGAATGGCCAGACT
>NW_006921657.1:3147726-3150191 GCF_000298275.1 Orycteropus afer afer | reverse complement strand
GCCTCGGAAACCCAAGGAGGGGTCGCTATGAGTCGGGGCCGACTCGACGGCACATAACAACAAACAACAACAAAGGCCCCTGTTTAATATGTTCCACCACACCCAGCTCTTAATTCTTGTCCTTTCTTGAGCTTAATTGCTCTCCAGTAGAGCACGTAGGGTCAGGGCAACTCTCTTGGCTCCTGGATCTTGCTTTCTCTCCTACTGCTTGCTTCATGCATTGTACTTCTTGCTTCCCAAATGGTATGCAGACCTTATAGGATGCCCTTATCTGGTGTGTAACTGGTCCTACATTTAACTGGATAGGCAAGTCAAATGTAGGACCAGTCACATTCTCCAGCCCAGTTTACCAATAAAAATACTTTGATATTTTTCACACACACACACACACACACACACACCCTGCAATATACCATTGTATGTCTGTTTCCAATTGGTTTAGAACCTGGAAAGGAGGAAGGGTATGATTAGGTTCCTGTGAACCCCTCAGCACTCATATAAGTTACAAAAACCAAAAAAACAAACTCACTGCCATCAAATCAATTCCAACTCATAGGGACCTTCATTGGGTTTCCAAGGCTGTAAATCTTTATAGAAGCAGACTGGCCACATCTTTCTTCCATGGAGCTGCTGGTGGGTTCAAACCACAGACCTTTTGATTAGCAGCCAAATGTCTTAACCACTACACCACCAAAGCTTCTTATATGGGTGATAGCAGGTTACATATGACTTAAAAGTCTGGTTTAGTTCTGCTGGTATTCTATAGGTAGCAGATTCCTAGTAGAATCTTTTGATACCATCTGGAGACACTGGTTCACATTCAGATATTCTTTCCATTGGGCCTAAGGTATGCCCTCAAAAGCATATTTAATTTCTGCTTTAAACACATTTAAGCTTCCAAAAATATCATTATGGATAGAAAAAGTACTTCACTAAAATCTTTCCATCTACTTGCTCTTTTTCAAAATATTCTGACCTGCACAGCATTGACTTTCATCAAGAAGCGTATGGTCTCCATGAAGATGGTAGTAGGAATTTGGGAAACGCCATGTAAAGGGATGGGATTCAAAACAGCTGATGAAGTTTGACATTTTGATGTATCTGAAAACATTATATTTTAAAAGACAGAATTAGCATAAAGAGAAAAAATGTTAGAAGCACACACTAATGAAAAAGGGAGAGAATTTTATTTTGACATTGTGTGTGTGTGTTTGTGAGTGATTTGGGTGAACGTTTACAGAGCAAATTCATTTTCCACTCAACGGTCCATATACATTTTGTTTCATGACATTGATTGCAATCCTGACAATGTAAGAGCTCTCTTCCCACATCCTCCCTGTGATTATCTTTTCCCTGTGACTTTCTTTCCTATACATTCTTGCCCTCTCTGCTATCTCCATGTGCAAATATTGCCCTTCTGATCTCCCATGGTTGATTTTTCTAAGGAGTGTACCTACCTGGTAAATGTTCACCTTGTAGACCTTTCTAATATTTGGCTGGAAGCCATGGGAGTGAGTTCAAATCTAGGCCCAAAGGGTGACTAGGGGCCACAGTCTTGGGGGTTTCACCAGTCTCTCTTAGAGTAGTAAGCCTGATTATTTTTATGATGTTGAGTTTTGGTCCACATTTTTCAACCACTCTATCCATGATCTCCTATTTTGATCCTTTCCAAGTGGTTGGCAGTGGTAGCCTGGCACCATCAAGCAGGGAGAATATTTTAATCTAATATATAAAAGAGATTATATCACCTCTGGTAAGATGGAAGAATAGGCAGACAAGCGAAACAGACCTTCTTCAACAAAGAAAAGAAAAACCAATTGACAGATACAGAAGATAATCCTGGAGCCCTGAGCTTTGAAAGGAACTATACAGAAGTAGATTAGACACCAACTAGTGGAAAAACCTGAATGAAAACAGTGAGTAAAGCAATGGTCAGAGCTGCAGACTGTCAGCTACTCTGATGGGACCAGTAGCCTGAATATTTCCAAGTAATGCTGGGACCTGAGAATTGACTTGAAGATCAGCTCTGGTCACCAAGGGCTGCAAGGATGACTGTGCTGGTGGCCTATGACTAGGAAGGGAAACAGTAAAGAGGGAGACAACCTGAGCTGTTGACTTTCCACTGTCCAGGGGGCGCAACCATTTTGATTGTTTATATTCAGCAGCCATTTTGGATATTTAGAGCGACCAAGGGTGCAGCCATTTTGAATATTTACAAGTGGCAGCCATTTTGGATATTTAAAGTGACCAAAGGGTGCAGCCATTTTGAATCTTTACATGTGGCAACCATTTTGGATTTTAAAGTGATAGCATTCTCATTCAGATTCCAGGCACCTAAGAATAGGCTCTGCTTGCCAATATTGGCAGGGACATACAAGAGGCTGACAACAGGAAAGAAGACAGGTGGTGAGTGTATAAGTGCTGTCAACTAGTGAATAGAGGAGCACAGCACAGTACCCTGCTTG
>NW_006921657.1:3145501-3146640 GCF_000298275.1 Orycteropus afer afer | reverse complement strand
TTAAAACCAGACCAACATTACAAGAGATGCTAAAGGGAGGCCCTTTAGAAAGAAAAGCAACAACAGCCAACAACAACTGATCATTAACACACATGATGATATAACCCAGGAAAGCAACCGAGGTATGGAAGTATCCAAAGTAAATAAGCCTACAAGATTATAAACAAGGAACCAGAGACATCAATGGACAAATGAGAACAACTACAAACCAAAAAGAGGGAAAAAACTGTTGTTACAGATCTTCTAGATGGTAGGGATGTCAAGACAACTACAAGATAGAACGGACTGTCCTAAACTTGGGAAGAAAACTATAAATCACAGGGTAACCTCAAAGAAAAACAATAAACCTTCACATCAAAGTAAAAAAGAAGACCAGCACAGATATTTAACAAATACTAAAACAATAGCAACAAAGGAAGTGATAACATGATTCATAAACAAAACGAGCTTAGCATAGAAAATTATATGGAACAAAGAAACCAACACCACAAAAAAGCACATGACAAAAATGACAGCAACACATTCATACTTCCTGATAATTACATATCTGGTAAGGGACTTATCTCTAAGATTTATAAGAAAACTCCAATGCCTCAACACCAAAGGAATTAACAATCCAATGGAAAAATGGGCAGAAGACGTGAATAGAAACTTTGCCAAAGAGGATATTCAGGTGGCTAGCTAATACATGAAGAGATGCTCACAATCACTGGCCATCAGAATGATGCAAATCAAAACAACAATGAGATACCGTCTCACCCCAACACAGATGGCAAGGTTCAACAAGACAGAAAATAACTAATGCTCGCAGGGATGTGGAGAGACTGGGACTCTCATACACTGCTGGTGGGACTGTGAAGTGAAACAACCACTATGGAAAGCAATATGGTGATTCCTTAGAAAGCTGGAATTGAAGATACCATTTGACCCAGCAATCCCATTACTAAGTATATATCCTAGAGAGGTGAGAGCCAGGACAGGAACAGATATATATATGCACACACAGATATATGTACAGGAACAGATATATGCACATGAGTATGCTATTTTTACAATAGCAAAAAGATAGCAACAACCCACGTGCCCATCAGTGGAAGAGTGGATGACCAAACTATGGTACATACACATAATGGAATGCT
>NW_006921657.1:3135099-3145401 GCF_000298275.1 Orycteropus afer afer | reverse complement strand
TTATATATGGAGGGAAACTTTCTTTGTTGGTTGCCAGGGTTGGGAGGGGAGGGGAAGGAACACTGCAAAAAAAAAAAAAAAATGCACTGACCTATATCACTTTAGTTTTGTGTATTTCACTGTACATAAATTATATTTCAATAAAATGCCTTGAAAAAATAATTAAAAATGAAAGAGATTATAATCTAGAAAGAAATAGCTGCTCTACAGCAATGGTCCTTAAAGAAGAGCTCTCAGAGGTTCTACAAAGTAAATTTACTGGTGGTCCTAAGTGCAAATCACAAATAGATGAAAGGGGTTTTTATAAAGTATTCAAATCTCTCTGTATATGAAACAATTTGTAGATATTTTAAAACAGTAGAATCATGGTTAGAAAATCATAGGTCTGTGGTTGGCTACTTTTGGGAGCTAAATATCAATCCTTGTTTGCTGAAAGTGTTCCATCACTGAGTTTGAATTTCATAGCCTAGCCTAATCTGAAGGAAACTATGCAATACAGCAAAAAAACCAATCAACTTCTAACAAGTCAGACTGTCTCTATGGTATTTGTAAGAGTTTCAACCGTGTCTAATTTGTTTATGACATGTCCCTTTTTAAGAAGAAATCTTCATTCCTAATCACCTTTCTTTGCTGGTATCTCCTTGAGGAATGTGGTGGATAGTTTTTGGCTAGAACTTGGATACTGAAACTGTTCTTGCGACTCACAATGCAGTTTGGAGGATTCTTCAAGAAATTCATCTAGAATGGATAGCGTAGTTTCTCCTCCAGGTGCTGGTCCTAGATTAAATTTTAGTGACAATAAAAAAAGCCTACATTACATTAGATATTAAAAAGTTATTTCAGAAGCAATATAATTAATTTAAAAAGTGTAAGAAATATATTCCCTAAATATTTCATGAAGGGCCAGTACTTTGCTAAACTTGTTTATATTTCTGAATGATTTAAAAACTGTAAGCTAAATTAAACTGACAGCATAGCTTATGTCATGATGGCCCCAGTACAGCCCTCTTGCTAGCCCAAGTCATGATAATGTCAAACAGATACCTATTTGTGTTGAAGTGAATTAACAGAACTCTTCTAGCCATGGTCTTTGGGACTCCCACCTCAGATGATGGTGGGATTATGCAAATGTGAGGTGTTTATGGTCCACCAAAGGGATTAGATAGCTTCCTAATAATGTAAATAAAGTACATGGTACCTTTGTGTGGGAGGGACCATGCAAATAAGATGTATGGAACCCTAACGTGGTGATAGATCAGTTTTACCATCTCACTACAAGAGCCATATTAAATAATTCAATGTACCACTGGGGCTACTGCAATGAATTATGAACCCAGCAGAAAAGTAGAGAGCACCATGGGAGGGATGGTTGGTGTCAGAACTGGTTAAAAGGTTGGAGGGTAGTGGCATGTCTGACTTCTGCCTCGTAGGAACCAGCCTTAGAATTCATCTTGATTCTCTCTCCCTGCTATGAAGTTAGAGGAGGTCAGAAGAAGCTGCCCCCATGCTATTTTTGCACCACTGTAAAAGTTACTTGCTAAACCCAGAATCTCAAGAATCTAGATGAGAAGATTAATATATTGTATATATAGATAACATTAAATTAATATATTAATATATTGTAATATATAGGATAGCATTAAAGCTCCTAAAGGTCAGTGATACTAGTCATCTTATCTAAGTGTTTAGAAATAATAAAAATAATATAAATAGCTACATTTGAGGATGACTATATGTCAGCACTTGACTGCTAACCAGAAGGCTGGCGGTTCAAACCCACCAGCCACTCCTTGGAAGGAAGGCTGGGTAATCCTACTTCCGTAGTGATACTGCCTCAGAAACCCAAGGAGAGGTTGCTATGAGTCGGGGCCGACTCGATGGCAAATAACAACAACGTATGTCAGGTATTATGCTAAGGACTTTAATGTACAATCTCATTTCTCACAATAACATTATGAGATATTATTTTTGCTATGCTTCTTTTAAACAAGTGAATCATAGATGAAGTTAATTTGATTAAGATCTTAAACATGTCTCTAAAATAAACAAATGTTTAATGAATAAAATGAGAACAATGGCCAGCAGGAAGTAAGTGTCAGCTGGCTACAAATCGATAGTGGTCACTTTCAACTAGGGTAAAAGGTTTGACTTTGTAAAACAAGTAGGATTTGAAAGGAGGGACATTCAAGGCTGGGGACATGTAATTGACAGAGCATGGAAGTGGTGAACTGATTATTTTAAAGGGTATTGAGAATTATAACAGAGAAAATTAAGGGAAAGGCAGGTTGGGGCCAGACTATATTTGTAATTAGAATTTTCCTCCTATAAACCAGAGAAGAAAGGTAGGTAACCTGGGAAAATTTTGAATGAAGAATTAGACAATGAAAGTGATAATTTAGGAGAATTAATATAACAGTGCTATGTAGCAAGGGAGCTCTGGGAGCATAGTGCCTAAGGCACCTGACTGCTAACTAGAAGGCTGGCGGTTCACACCCACCAGCCACTCCTCAGAAGGAAGGTTGGGCAATCTACTTCCGTAGTGATACTGCCTCAGAAACCCAAGGAGGGGTGGCTATGAGTTGGGTCCGACTCGATGGCACATAACAACAACAACAACAACATGTAGCAAGGAGACGGAGACGGAGACAGAGACAGAGGAGTCTTTTATACGGCTGCTACTTAAAAAAGAAAAAAAAAAAAAACCAACCACCAAATTTACTCCCATCAAGTCAATTCTGACTGATAGTGACACCCATTGGGTTTCTAAGGCTGTATATCTTTACGGAAGCAGACTGCCTCATCTTTCTTCCTTGGAGCAGCTGGTGGGTTCAAACCACTGACTTTTTGGCTAGCAGCCAAATGCCTTAAACACTGCACCATCAGAGCTCCTTTTAAGGCTGCTACAGCAGTCTAGATATCTGGTAAGGGAGAGTAGTGGATATCTAACGGGAAGATACAAGGAGCATTTTGAAAGAGAACCAAATGGTCTTGGGAATAAACCTCATATAGGGGGTAGTTGTTGTTGTTGTTGTTATATGCCGTCGAGTTGGACCCGACTCATAGCGACCCCTCCTTGAGTTAGATGGCCCAACCTTCCTTCTGAGGAGTGGCTGGTGGGTTTGAACAGCCAGCCTTCTTATTACCAGTCAGGTGCCTTAGGCACTATGCTACCAGAGCTCCTATAGGAGGTAGAGGAAAGCTTAATCAAGAAAGGAAAAGGAAGCATGGATGTCTCTGAGATTATGAGTTTGAGTGCCTAATATAATGATGAGGAGTTAACTCAGTAGATGAAGAGCTGAGTTTCCCAGTGGACCTTCCAGGTGCTAGTTTCTGTCAAAGTTAAAGACAGAAAGCTTGAGAGCTATATGCAGTGAGAATGGAAACTGTGAGAGTAGGCGAGCTCTTAGAAAGGAAGGCTGTGTTATAGAGAAGTGAGTATATCTAGTGAATGAGACTAGGAAAACAGGCTAGAAAAGGAAACCAGTAAGGTTGGAGATGTAGGAGGCAATTCAGACTGGATTTTAGGAAAGAGTGGATAAAATCTACAGTTTGTAACTGCCAATCTTCTTGCTGTTGTTGTTGTTGTTAGGTGCCATGAAGTTGGCTCTGACTCATAGAGACCTGATGCACCACAGAACGAAACACTGCCCGGTCCTACACCAGCCTAACAATCTTTGCTATACCTGAGCCCTTCGTTACAGCCACTGTGTCAATCCATCTTGTTGAGGGTCTTCCCCTTTTTTGCTGACCCTCCACTTAACTAAGCATGATATCCTTCTCCAGGATATGGTTCCTTCTAACAACCTGACCAAAATAGGTGAGACAGTCTGGTCATTCTTGCTTTAAGAGCATTCCAGCTGCACTTCTTCCTGGACAGATTTTTCTTTCTTTTGGCAGTCCATGGTACTTTCAGTATTCTTCACCAACATCACAACTCAAAAGCATCAACTCTTATTCACTGTCCAGCTATCACATACATATGAGGCTATTAAAAATACCATGGCTTGGGTCAGGCATACCTCGGCCTTCAAAGAGATATCTTTGCTCCTCAGCACTTTAAAGAACTCTTTTGCAGCAGATTTGCCAAGTACAATATGTCATGTGATTTCTTGACTGCTGCTTCCATTGGTGTTGACTGCAGAACCAAGTAATATGAAATCTTTGACAACTTCAATCTTTTCTCCTTTTATCATGATGCTGCCTTTTGATCCAGTTGTGAGGATTCTCTTTTTATGTTCAGGTGCAATCTATACTGCAGACTGTAATCTCTAATCTTCATCAGTAAGTGCTTCAAATAATCTTCACTTTCAGCAAGCAAGGTTGTGTCATCTGCATATCACAGGTTGTTAATGAGTCTTCCTCCACCCTGATGCTGTATTTTTCTTCATGTAGTCTAGCTTGTTGGATTATTTGCTCAGCATACAGATTGAATAAGTATGGTGAAAGGATACAACCCTGACACACTCCCTTTCTGATTTTAAACCATGCAGTGTCCCTTTTTGCAGCCTCCTGAACTACGTACAAGTTCCTTATGAGCACGATTAAATGTTCTGGAATTCCCATTCTTCTCAATGTTATCCACAATTTGTTATGATCCATACATATGAACTTCTTTGCACAGTCAATAAAATACAAGTAAACATGTTTGTGGTATTCTTTGCTTTCGGTCAAGATCTATCTGACATTAGCAATGATATCCCTCATTCCACATCCTCTTCTGAATCCAGCTTGCATTTCTGGAAGTTATATCTACTATCTGTCAATATACTACTACAAGCTATTAATGATATTGTCTGATAACTTCCACAAATGGAAGAAATGACAAGATAAAAGAGCTAAGCAAAAGATTTCAAAGAGTACCTCGAGCAGACATAGCCAATTATTATAATGAAAGGTGCCAAGATTTGGAGTTAGAAAACCAAAAGGGAAGAATATGCTCCATATTTCTCAAGCTGAAAGAAGTGAGGAAAAAATTGAAGTCTCAAATTGCAATACTGAAAGATTCAATGGGCAATATGTTAAATGATGCAGGAAACATCAAAAGAAGGTGGATGGAATACACAGTCACTATACCAAAAAGAATTGGTAGACGATCATCCATTTCATGAGGTGGCATATGATCAAGAACCAATGGTACTGAAGGAAGAAGTCAAAGTGGCACTGAAAGAATTGGCAAAAAACAAAGCTCCAGGAACTGATGGAATACCCACTGAAATGTTTCAAAAAAACGATGCCACGCTGGAGGCACTCACTCAACTATGTCAAGAGACTTGGAAGACCACTACTTGGACAACTGACTGGAAGAGATGCATATTTGTACCCATTCCAAAGAAAGGTGATCCCACAGAATATGGATATTATTGAACAATATTATTGATATCATGCACAAGTAAAATCTTACTGAAGATAATTAAAAAATGGTTGCAACAATACATTGACAAAGAACTTCCAGAAATGCAAGCTTGATTCGAAGGGCATGTGGAGTGAGGGATATCATAGCTGATGTCAGATGGATCTTGGCTCAAAGCAAAGAATACCAGAAAGATGTTTACTTGTGTTTTATTGACCTTGCAAAGGCATTAGATTATGTGAATCATAACAATTTATGAATAACATTCAGAATGTTATCCATATAATTAAGTGTTCTGGGAATTCCAAAACACTTAATTATACTCATGAGGAACCTGTACATAGACCAAGAGGCTGTTGTTCAAACACAACAAGGGGATACTGCATGGTTTAAAATCAGGAGGGGAGTGCATCAGGATTGTATCTTTTTACCATACTTATTCAATCTATATGTTGAGCAAATAATCTGAGAAGCTGGACTATAAGAAGAAGAATGTGGCATCAGAATTGGAGGAAGGCTCATTAACAACTAGAGATACGCAGATGACACAACTTTGCTTGCTGAAAGTGAGGATGACTTGGAGCACTTAGTGATGAAGACTGAAGAATACAGTCTGCAGTATGGATTACACCATAATATAAAGAAAACAAAAATCCTCACAACTGGACCAATAAGCAGCATCACCATGAATGGAGAAAAGATTGAAGTTGCCAAAGAGTTCAAATTACTTGGTTCTACAATCAACATCAATGGAAGCGGCAGTCAAGACATCAAAAGATGTATTGCACTGACAAATCTGTTGCAAAAGACCTCTTTCAAGTGCTGAAGAGCAAAGATATCTCCTTGAAGACTAAGATGCACCTAACCCAAGCCACAGTATTTTCAATTGCCTCATATGCATGTGAGAGCTGGACAACGAATACGGAAGACCGAAGAAGAGTTGATGCTTTTGAGTTGTGGTGTTGGTGAAGAATGATGAAAGTACCGTGGACTGCTGAATGAAGTAACAAATCTGTCCTGGAAGAAGTGCAGCCAGAATGCTGCTTGGAAGCGAGAGCGAGAATGGCCAGAGTTTGTCTCACCTACTTTGGTCATATTGACAGAAGGGACCATTCTATGGAGAAGGATGTCATGCTTGGTAAAGCGGAGGGTCAACAAAATAGGGGAAAGCCCTCAACAAGATGGATTGACACAGTGGTTGTAGCGATGAGCTCAGGTATAAGAGGAATCAGGAGGTTAGCACAAGACCAGGCTGTGTTTTATTCTGTTGTTCATAAGGCTGCTGTGAGTTGGAGACGACTCAATGGCATATAACAACAACAACAACATACCATTCTGTATTTCCAAAAGCCATATATGAGAGTTCCAGTAACTCCACATCCTTGACATAACTTGGCATCATCAATTTTCTTAATTTTAGCTGTTCTATTGGTGTATTCCCACCACTCATTTGTCAGTTTGTCATACTTTGGTGGTTTGTGTTTTGCTGTGATGTAGGAAGCTACGCCACCAGTATTTCATGTACTAGCAGAGTCACCCATGATGGATAGGTTTCAGTGGAGCTTCCAGATTAAGACAGACTAGGAAGAATTGAACAAGGTCCACTTCTGAAAAAAATAGGCCACTGAATACCTTATGAATAGCAGTGACACACTGGTCTGATATATTGAAGGAAGATGAGCCCCTCTGGTTGGAAGGCACTCAAGACACTACTGGGAGAGAGCTGCCTCCTCAAAGCAGAAATTACCTTAATGATGATGTTGTAGTTGTTAGGTGCTATCAAGTTGGCTCTAACTCACAGCAACCCTATGTACAACAAAACGAAATACTGCACCATCCTCATAATCCTTGCTATCATTGCAGCCAATGTGTCAATCCATTTCTTTGAATGCCTTCCTTAATGATGTAGATGGAGTAAAAGCTTTCAGGACCTTCATTTGCTGATGTGGCATGACTCAAAATAAGAAGAAACAGCTGCAAACACCCATTAATAATAAAAACGTGGAATGTATGAAGTATGAATCTAGGAAAATTTGGAGTTGTCAAAAATGAAATAGAATGCATAAAGATCTATATCCTAGGAATTAGTGAGCTGAAATGGACTGGTATTGGCTATTTTGTATTGGACAATCACACTACGCCAGGAATGACAAACTGAAGAGGAATGGTGTCAGATTCATCATCAAAAAGAACATCTCAAGATCTACCCTGAAGTACAATGCTGTCAGTGGTAAGTTAATATTCATATGCCTACAAGAAGACCAGTCAATATGACTATTATTCAAATTTACACATAAACCACTATAGCCAAAGATTAAAAAAAAAAAAATCTGAAGTTTTTTTTTACCAACCTCTGTAGTATGAAACTGACCAAACATGCAATCAAGATGTATTGATAATTATAGGTGATTGGAATGCGAAAGTTGGAAACAAAGAAGAAGTATCAGTAGTTGGAACTAATTTTATCCGTAACAAATTATGGATAACATTGCAAAGAACGGGAATTCCAGAACACTTAACTGTGCCCAAAGGAGCCTATACACAAACAAAGAGGCGACAACAGACAGATACAAACAGAACAAGGGGATACTGCATGGTTTTAAATTAGGAAGAGTGTGTCTTATGATTGTATCTTTTCACCATACTTATTTAATCTGTATATTGAGCAAATAATTTGAGAAGCTGGACTATATGAAGAAGAAGGCCATATATGGATTGGAGGAAGACTCAGTAACAATCTATGATATACAGATGACATAGCCTTGCTTGCTGAAAGTGAAGAAGACTTACTTACTGATGAAGATCAAAGCCTTCAGTATGAATTACACTTCAACATAAAGAACATAAATATCATCATACCTGGACAAATAAGAAACATCATGCTAAGGAGAGATAAGACAAGTTGTCAAAGATTTCATTTTACTTGCATCTACAATAAACAATGTCAAGAAATCAAACAATATATTGCATTGGGCAAATCTGCTGTGAAAGACCTCTTTAAAGTGTTAAAGAGCAAAGATGTCACTCTGAAGACTAAGGTGCACCTGAGAGAAGCCATGGTATTTGCAATAGCTTCATATGAATATTAGAACTGGACAATGAATAAGGAAAACTGAAGAAAAACTGATGCATTTAAATTGTGGTGTTGGCAAAGAATACCAAACGTACTATGGACTACTAGAAGAACAATTCTGTCTTAGAGGAAATACAGCTAGAATGCTTCATAGAAGTAAGAATGGCTAGACTTCATCTCTTGTTCTTTGGTCATACTGTCTGAAGAGACCAGTACCTGGAAAAGGTAAAGTAGAGCATCAACCTCAAAGGGGAAGACCCTCAGCAAGATGGATGACAAGAGTGGCTGCGACGATGGGCTCAAGCATGGCAATGATTGTTAGCATGGAGGACGACTGGGCAGTATTTTGTTTTGCTGTACATAGGGGCTGCTATGAGTTGGAACCAACTTGACTACATCTGACAACAACAACAGTGGTATATTCCACCATCCATCAGTTTGTCATAGGATAGTGGCTTACGTGTTGTTGTGATGCTGGAAGCTATGCCACTAGTATTTCAAATACTAACAGGGTCAAAAGAACTAGATGGTGCCTGGCTACCACTGTCAACTACTCGGAGGGGGAATCTATGTAGGAGATCCTGGATAGAGTGGGAGAACTATGTAGAACAAAACTCAAAATCATTAGGAAAAAAAAGGAAAAGGGACCAGGTTTGCTGGTCTGATAGAGCCTGATGGAACCCCTGAGACTACGGCCCCTAGCTGCCCTTCAGGTCTGTAATTGAACCCATTCCTGTGGCTTCCAGCCAAACAAAAGACAGGCATATGAGGTGAACATTTACACTAGGTAGATACACTCCTCAGAGAGAACAATCATGGGAGAATAGAAGGGCTGTGTATGCACAGGGACATAGCTCAGGGGCCAGGACTGCATGGAGGGAGGACACAGGGAAGAGGTAACTATGAGGAGGAAGTGGGAGGGGAGCTATTGCACTGTGGTGAATTGTAGTCAATGTCATGAGATAAAGTGTATGTGAACTGCTGTATGGAAAGTGAATTTGCTCTGTAAACTTTCACCCAAATCACAATTAAAAAAAAAACAAACCTAAGAGGGTCACCTAAGGTGAACAGATTGCAGTGAAGCTTCCAGACTATGACAGACTAGTTAGAAAAGCCTGGTGATCTACTTACAAAAATTAATCTATGAAAAACCTAATGGATCACAACAGAATACTGTCTGATATCATGCTGGAATATGAGCCCCTTAGGTTGAAAAGCACTCAACATATACAGTGGCTTCAACAATGGACTTGCACATACCAACAACTGTGACAATGACACAGGTCCAGGCAACATATCATTCTTTTGTGTCTGAAGTTGCTATGAGTCAGAGCCGACGCAATGGCAATTACCAACAGTGATAAACTACAACATGAAACCAATTTTATGAATCTACTTGTATATATTGTCTTTTATACATGTTGCTGAAATCTATTGGCTAATATTTTGTTAAAATTTTTTGTGTGTAGGTTCATGACAGTTATTGGTATGTACTCTTCTTGGATGTCTTTGTCTGGTTTTGGTATCAGGGTAATACTGTTCTCAAAATTAGTTGGAAAATACTCCCTTCTTTATTTTCTGAGATTGTATGGTAGGATTGGTATTATTTCTTTCTTATGTTTGATAGAATTCACCAATGAAGCCTTTTGGGTTTGGAGTTTTCATTGTGAGAAGGTTTTTAATTTCACATTTAACTTCCTTAGAAGATATATTTTAGACATATTTTCTGGTTCTTCATAAGTAAGCTTTGTCAGTTTGCGTGGTTCAAGGAATGTGTCAATTTTATCTAAGTTGTTGAATTTATTGACATTTTAGTCATAACTTCCTGTGTTAAACTGGGTTCTCTACAGAAACAAAAACCAGCAAAGCTTTTATATAT
>NW_006921657.1:3128621-3129419 GCF_000298275.1 Orycteropus afer afer | reverse complement strand
GCTTAGACTTGACCTTTGTTATGGGTCTAGCCACCAAAATAGGTGCTTGAGGCAGTTCCTGAGAGCATTCAGGAATGTGTTCCATGGCCTCTGCCTCACACAATAACCCTGCAGGACCGGTTTGGCTAGTCTCCTCAAACTGAGGGGTAGGGGATAATGGTTTTACAGTAATCCATTCAGATGGGAGGGATTCAACAGAATTTACAGGCCCCATATCCTGATTTTCCTGATCATCTGTCCACATGTACCCATTCCAGGTTACAGGATCCCATTTTTTTCCAATCAGTGCCCTCACTTTAATGGCAGACACCGTTCTGGGTTGGCAATTGAGCTGGTGTAATTCAGCCACTCTTACAATAAGACTCTGGATTTGGGTTTCAGCTAAGTCAGCCCTGGTAGTAGAAGCTATAAGGCTTTCTTTCAGAGCACAGCTGGAAGCACTGAGGTTGTTTATGTGGCGCTGAAGCCAAGATTCAGCAGCTTTGAGCCCATCTCACTCTTTCACCAATTTATCCAGTGTAAGTAGGACCAACCAACCAGCTTCCTTATACTCTTCATTCTGACAAAATTGCAGAAAAGCATCAAATATCTGATCACCCAGAGAGAGCATCACTTCTCACAAGTACTTGATCTATTGGTGGTACTATTTCGCATATTAATTTTGCCACCTAACGCCACGGATTAGTAGGGCTCTCTTTACTAACAGATGCAGAGTCACTAGTGTCATCAAAATTAATCAAACTGGAGAACCAATCTAGGAAGCCCATCCTTATGATTTTGTCTCTCTAGAACCACTCC
>NW_006921657.1:3124293-3128271 GCF_000298275.1 Orycteropus afer afer | reverse complement strand
GTGGCTGCTCACTCACGGAAGGTTGTAGTCAGCACACCAGGGTCCCAATCCACAAAAGAAGACTCTCTCTCTTCCCAGGATGTCCCTGGATATCCTGGAAGCAGGTCACACCCCTAGAGAAACTCCCCTTGGGCAGATTGGCTACTCAGAACACAGTCATCTGATCCTATCATGGGAAAAACCACACAGAACTGGGGTCCAGCCAAGTTGACACACAGCTCCAACTATCACACTTCCCCTCGTTATCATTTTACTGTCTGTAAAATTTACAGTTATGTCCTCTCTTTCACTTCTAATTTTGGTAGTATGTCATGTTTTCTTATGATCATATGTATCAATTTGATTGATCATTTCAAAGAATCAGTTATTAGTCTCATTGATTCCATTTTTGTCTCTTTTAAAATTCTACTTTCATCTTTATAATTTCTTTCCTTCTTCTTTAGGTTTAATTTGTTCATCTTTTAGATATTTGAGATTTTTTATTTTGTAACATACACATTTAAAGCTATGTTTCCCTCTGCATTGTTTTAGCTCATCTGACAAATTTTTACTTGTGCTTTCATTATCATCCAATTCAAATGACTTTGTGATTTCCTCTTTCACCTATGGGTTATTTAGAGGGGTATTATTTAATATCCAAGTATTTGAGGCTTTACGATATATCCAGTGGTGAGCTGGTAAATGTTTAAAAACTGGCTCTCTGGGGAGTGAGCCTAGGTTGTAGTGTTTGCTCACGTCCAAGGTATATACTCTTCAACTAGAGTCAATTTGGATATGGGTAAGTTCATTATCTTGATTGTGGTGATGTTCTCATAGGTGTGTATATGTATCAAAAAAAATTCTATATGTTAAATATGTGTAGTTATTGAATGTCAATTACTCAGTAAAGCAGTTAAAAATGTATGCACACAAGTAACAATGCACATATGCAAGAAACAAGAGGCATATACATTAATATAATTAATATAATATTATAATGATTAATTTCCTAAAGTGGAGAAAAGGTGTGGTAGTTATGTTTGTGTGTCAACTGGGTTGGGCCTGGTTGAGTGGCTGGGCAGCTGGTGGTAGTTATGATGAGACTGGCAATCAACTCCATGGTGGGATCTACCACAAGCAGCTGAGTAGCTGCCTTTGGGATATGGTCTGCTTCCTGTATATAAGGAGAAGCCTTGGGGATAGTCTCTAGCCTATGGCATGCTTGGACCCTGCATGTAGCCATGTCGCTGCTCAGCAGCCTGCTGTGCTCTGCTGATCTTGGGACTTACAATGCACTTGAGTTAATGGCCTGCCATGTGGTTTGGTAACATCAGGACTGTGCCCTTTTTACTTGTCAACCTTGGGGCTTCTCAGCCTCAGCAGCCAGCAGCCGTCTGAGTGAAGAAATGCCTCTCGCTCCAGTGGGCTAGGAACAGGAGGCAGAGCTGGATCCAAGGTTGAGGGGCTTTCACCCAGCCCGTAGAGCCTGGCACTTTGAACTTGGACTTAAAGCCTCCAAATTTTAAGAATAAACTCCTGTTTGTTAAGGCCATTCCATTTGTGGTATATTCCTGTCAGAGGGGCACCAGGTAACCACAACAAAAGAAGAGTGTCAATGAATGGAGAAGAAAGCACATAAATAATCTAATTATCACAAGAGCAAGATCTCACATGGTAGAGAGTGAGAGAAGAAAGAAAGAAATTTACTCTATTGGAATGATACCCCTGTTTTTAGGGGTAAATGTATTCTGACAAAGGCTTGTGAATCTTAACAGCAGAAGAAGCTTCAGGGCCTCAACCATAGGAATGAGGAAATATTTAGAAGTGAAGAGGCTTTCCTGTTATCCCTGGAACAACTCAAAACTCCATCTACTCATTCATTTAACAAATATTTACTGAGCGCCCAGTATGATGAATATATGATGAACGTGGCATCAGGATTGGAAGAAGACTCATTAACAATGTTTCATATGCAGAGACACAACCTTTTTTGCTGAAAGAAAAGAAGACTTGAAGCACTTACTGATGAAGATCAAAGACTACAGCCTTCAGTATGGATTACATCTCAATATAAAGAAAACAAAAATCCTTACAACTGGATGAATTAGCAACTTCACAAAAAAACAGACAAAAGATTGAAGGTATCAAGAATTTCATTTTACTTGGATCTACAATCAACATTCATGGAAGCAGCAGTCAAGCAAATGTGCTACAAAAGACTTCTTTAAAGTGTTAAAAAGCAAATGTATCACTTTGAGGAGTGAAATTTTTTGGCCTGACTCAAGCCACAGTATTTTCAATCACATCATCATATGCATACAAAAGCTAGACAATGAATAAGGAAGACTTAAGAAGGACTGATGCCTTTGAATTATGGTGTCGGTGAAGGATATTGAATGTGTCATGGACTTCTAGAAGAATGAACAAATCTGTCTTGGAAGAAGTACTGTAAGGATGTTCCTTAGAAGGCAGGATGGCGGGACTTTATCTCCCATACTTTGGACATGTTACCAGGAGGGATCAGTCACTAGAGAAGGACATCATGGCTGGTAAAGCAGAGGGTGAGAAGGAAGGCCCTCAATGAGATGGATTGGCATAGTGGCTACAGCAATGGACTCAAACATAGCAATGATCGTAGGGATGGTGCAGGACCAGGCAGTGTATCATTCTGTTGTACAAAGGGCTGCTGTGAGTCAGAATTAACTTGATGGCATCAAACCACTAGTATGTGCCAGGTACTATTCATAAAGCCAGTAATTTTCCCACTACCCACTCATCATCTCCACTCCATGGCCCTACCTGCTGGGGCTTCCACCTTAATTGCTGTTGCAGAAGAACCATTTGTGATCCCCCAAGGGTCTAAACTGGAGTCCATCTTCCCTCCTTCAGCATACTCTAGAGTAACAGTGCTCTTCTGCTTTGTTACTTGAGCCTGAAGTTGTTTGAAGGCCTCATGAAATGCCATTTCCATTCGAATATCATTGTTTTGAATTTCATAGAACAAACCTGAAGAAAGATGTTGAAATAAATGTGACTAACTTTCCACCATCACATACTGAAGAATTACAACATTTCAGTAGTTTTCCCATATTTTTACCAAAGTTCAAGAATTACATGATGAGCCATGAAAGAGCAGAAAGAGAGAGAATCTTACAAAAGAAGAAAACACATTCAGATCACAGGAAAAGACCATACCAAGTAAAGTCCAGGCTACAACATTGGTTGGTTCCAAGCAAGTGGCATCCTCAAAGAAAATTTCTGCCTGGTCATAGTTCTCCATCAGGACAGCCAAGACACCACAGAGCAGCAAGCTGAAGAGAGACAACCAAGGTTAATAACATGGTTGTGTGTCAGTCATGAAGCCAAGACAATTTCATGTAAAAGCATCTGCTCCCACTCATTCCTCATTTCCTTTCCACTCATACCTGTGGATATGATTCTGGTTGAGGGAAAGAGCTTTTCGAAAACACTCTTGTGCTTTGCTGTTGTCCTCAACTAGAAGGCAGAAGGCACCATAGTCCAACCAGTGCTCCAAGTTCTGGGGTTCACGGACCAACCTCTAGGCACATGAAGCATCAGGAGGGCTAAGGTTATTACAGCACTATGTCAGTTTTTAAAATGTATATAACATCATGTAGTAAGCCTGCCATTATTACCGTAATTACTGTAATATGGAGGCAGAGACCATGACTTCTTTTTTGCTTGCCACTAAATTCCAAAAATCACAGTCAGTATTCTGGTTTATAGTAGATGGTCAACAAATATTTGTTGAATTAACTTAAAAATTGAATATGCAACCTATTTCTTCCTTGTGTCAGTTTTCTGACTACCCAAAGCTCATCTAATATTTTAGGAGTCTAGAGGTTGTTGTTGTTGTTATATGCCACCGAGTCAGCCCCGACTCACAGCGACCCCTCCTTGGGTTTCCGAGGTGGTATCACTACAGAGGTAGGATTGCCCAGCCTTCCTTCCGAGGAGTGGCTGGTGGATTTGAACCGC
>NW_006921657.1:3119026-3124193 GCF_000298275.1 Orycteropus afer afer | reverse complement strand
TCACTACAGAGGTAGGATTGCCCAGCCTTCCTTCCGAGGAGTGGCTGGTGGATTTGAACCGCCAGCCTTCTGGTTAGCAGTCAAATGCCTTAGGCATTATGCTACCAGAGCTCCCAAGGCAGGATTAGAGACAGTCATATTAGAGAGGCAGGAGACAATCTACAGGATTAGGTTATGTCTTGAGTCAATCTCTTTAGAGACACAAAAGAGATTCAACAAGTAAGCAGAGATGGAGGGTCTTCAGTACCACCAAGAAAGAAGAGCCAGGAGCAGGATCCTTGTATTCTTAGACCCAGAGGAAGATTGATGCCAAGATATTTGGAAATCTTCAAGTAATACCAGGCCCACAGATATTGAAAGGAGACAAGGACCTTCCCCAAGAGCCAACAGAGAGAGAAAGCCTTCCGCTAGAGCCAGTACTCTGAATTTGGACTTCTAGCGTCCTACACCATGAGAGGACAGATTTCTGTTTATTAAAGCTATCCACTCATGGTAGTTCTGCTATAGCAGTACCAGCCAGGTAACACACATGAATATACCATATTTTGTTTATTCTTTCATCTGTTGATGGACACCTGGGTTGTTTCCCTCTTTTGGTTATTGTGAATCCTTGCTGCAATGAGCAAGGATTCTTTAAAAACAAAGATAACAAAATTTATTTATATAGACTGATGTTGTGAACTAGCTGTATTCTAAATGTTCCTCTGTCAGTTAATTTAGAATCTGGTCCATATTTTCCTCTTGAAAAAAATATAAGTGAAAATATGATCAACATATGACCCAATAATTCTATTCCTAGGTATCCACTCGAGAGAAAACATACACCCACACAAAAACTTATACATCTTATACATGAATGTTCATAGCATCATTATTCATAATACCTAAAAAGTAGAAACAACCCAAGTATCCATCAAAAGATGAATGGATGAACAAAATGTGGTATATCTATGCCATGGAATATTATTCAGCCATAAAAAAGAATGAAGTACTGGTACATGCTACAACATGGATGGACCTCAAAAATATTATATGCAATGGAAGAAGCCAGGTACAAAAAAGCCACATTTATCATTCCATTTACAGGAAATGTCTAGAGTAGGCAATTCCACAGAGACAGGAAGTAGATTAATGGTTGTCTAGGGTGGAGCAAGGGAGCTCTGATAGCATAGTGGCTAAGACACTTGCCTGCTAACCAGACGGCTGGCGGTTCAAACCCACCAGCCACTCCTCGGAAGGAAGGTTGGGCAATCCTACTTCCGTAGTGATACTGCCTCGGAAACCCAAGGAGGGGTCGCTATGAGTCGCGGCCAACTCGACGGCACATAACAACAACAACAACAGGGTGGAGCAAGGGAGGGGAATGGGGAATGACTGTTAATGTATATAGGGTTTCTTTTTGGGCTGATGAAATGCTCTAAATAGATTGTGGTAATATTTGCCCAACTCTAAATATACTAAATATCACTGTACACTTCAAATGAACAAACACATGGCACATGAATTATGTATCAATTAAACTGCTAAAAAATTAGAATGGAGGCAAAGTTCTCAGATCATTCTTCATGTAAGTTTCGTTAGCCCATGATACCTATGATAGACAGTACTAACTGAACTGGAGAAACCAACTGTCATTCATAACACATTATGAGGGCTCAGTAAATGTTTGCTAAATTTTTTAAATACAGGTTTTATCTTATAAATTATTTACAGTAAAGTTAACTTTTTTCTTTTGGTGTACAGTTGTGAGATTATTTATCAACATATGTATAGATTCATGTTACCACCACCACAATCAATATACAGAACAGTTCCATCACCCTCCAAAATTCCATTGTGCCAGCCCTTTACAGTTATCTCCTCCCCCTGTCAACCACTGACCTGCCCTCTATTATTATAGTTTTGTTTTCTTGAGAATGTCATATGGCTTCTTTCATTCAGCAAAATGCCTTTGAGATTCACCCAAGTTTTTGAGTATATCAGTAGTTAATTCCTTTTTATTGCTCTGTAGTATTTCATTGTATGGAGGCAATTAGCCACACATTCCATATCTTCATCCTATTTCTAACTCTCCTTCTTTCTCTGTTGTTCTACATGAATAGAGACAAATTGTTGTGCAAACGTTTAAGAGCCAAAGCACTATACAGCAAACTAGGAGGTAGAACAGAGGTACTAAACATGTTATTAGGCCAATTATTTGTTCAAATTCTGTATTCACTTTTTTTTCTTATTGTTGAATTTCGAGAACTCTTCATATGATATATATAGATATATATACACATATATACACACACATGTATACACACATATATACATACACACACACACACACACACACACACACACATATATATATATATACTATCCAAAGGAGGGGTCGCTACAAGTCAGATCTGACTCGATGGCAGTGAGTTTGGTTTTTTTTTTTTTTGTACGGGCGCTCTCGTGGCATAGTGCCTAAGGCATTTGATTTGCTAACCAGAAGGCTGGCGGTTCAAACCCACTGGCCACTCCTTGGAAGGACGATTGGGCAATCTACTTCCATAGAGATACCACCTCATAAACCCAAGGAGGTGTTGCTAACTCGACGGCAGTGAATTTGGTTTTTGAGTTTTTTATATGTGTGTGTGTTTGTGTGTGTATACGGGAGGAGCTCTGGTAGCGTAGTGTCTAAGGCACTTGATTGCTAACCAGAAGACTGGAGGTTCAAACCCACCAGCCACTCCTTGGAAGGAAGATGGGACAATCTACTTCCTTAGTGATACTGCCTCAGAAACCCAAGGAGGGGTCGCTATGAGTCGGGTGCAACTCGACGGCACATAACAACAACAACAACATATATATACAAAATATATTTATATTTGTTTCTAATCCTTTATTGTATACATGTCTTGCAACTATTTTTCCCTAGTTTGTAGCTTTTCTTTCTCCTAACAGTGTCTTTATATGAGCAAAAGTTTTCATTTTGATGAAATCCATTCATTAAGTTTTCTTTTATGGATCATGCCTTTGTTGTCATAGCTAAGAATTCTCTGCCTACCCTCAGGTCACAAAGATTTTTCTCCTGTTTTTTCTAAGAGTTTAAATAGTTTTATGTTTTACATTTAAGTCTATGATCCACTTTTAGTTAATTTTTACATAAGGTTTACATAAGGTTAATTTTTTTTCATATGGATGACCAATTATTCTAACAATTTATTGAAAATATTATCCTTTCTCCATTAAATTTCTTTTACATTTGTCAAAAATTAAAGGCCATATTTGTGTGATTTTCTTTCTCAATTTCATCTAGTTTTTTGATCTATGTGTCTACCATTTCACCAATCAAGTTTGATTTTAAACAGTGAACAACTACTACACCCATGCTGCACAAATAAAAGTAACGATAATCACTGGGGAAGATGTTTAATTACCTCTTCATAATACATAGCTGCCATTTCAAAATTCTCATTGACTTCTGCTTCATATGCAAAGAGTCGGAGCTGTTCGCTGCTTGTATAAATGGTTGAAATAGCACCTTGGATATCATCTGGCATGGCCTTATCAATGTCAAAGATGTTAGTCAGACAAAAGGAAGCAATTACAAATAAAGAGTCTTTATAAGAATAGACCAGATACGAGACTACAGTCATGGGGTCTAAAATTATATTCAGGTTTCTTACAGACTTGCTAATACAGTAAGAATGTGAGGGAACCACAAGAGAAATACCAAGGCTGAAAGAGAATATCAACAGTCAGAGTTCATGAAAGTGAATAAAAACTGCTTTGAGATGAAACTGCTCTCCTCAACCTGCAGGGCAGTCTGAGTTCTTAGGTAGGTCACCTCTGACCTCAAACAACTTCCTTCATTGTCTTTAGAGTATACAACAAAAATACTATTTTCTAGGTGCCATAGTGTGGAAAAGGTTGGCAAGCACTGGCTAGGGTCTTCAAATATCAAAAGAACAGGAGACTAAGGGTAAAGTTCTGTGAGTCAGATCTACACTCTGAGTGAGACACAGACTAATACCCCGCTTCCACTGAGTCAAATCCAACTCATATTGACCCTATAAGACAGAGTAAAACTGCCTCATAGGGTTTCCAAGGCTGTAAATCTTTAGGAGACAGACTACTTCATCTTTCCCCAAGGAGCAGCTGATGGGTTCAAACCACTGACTTTTTGGTTAGCAGCCCATCGCTAACCATTGGTGCAACCTCTGCACCACCAGAGCTCCTTTACAGAATAAAAGACTTTACAAAGGAGACATTTTAGAAATAGCTAAAAAGGCAGGAGGAAAACTAGGGGAGGAAAAATTTATCCTATATACACAGACGGGAAAGCAGTTCTGGTGTCATTAGTAATCTCCTGGGTCAGAAGCTATGGCCAAGAAAGATCTTTCAAAGTCCTTTAATTAACAGTAAAAATAGTACCGGTGACTTTAACAAGTACAGTGCTAAGGAATGTGGAAAGTAAAGGCAACTTTGAAATGGGCCAAAGAAAGCTTCTGATCATTGATGAACGCCTCTGTTTTTTGTTCTTTTTAGTTTAAATGACCTTGATCTCTAAATCCTTTCAGCAACACATGTCTATCCCCAAACCAGAACTATACCTCCAATCCCACTACTAGAACCCAAATTCCAACCTTTCACCTTTTTGCCCCATGCTGCTAGTTGCCACCAAACTGGCTCCAACTCATGACAACCTAATGTTCAGCAGAACAAAATGTTACCCAGTTCTGTGCAGCTTCATGGTATTCTAAAACTGCGGACTTCCCTGAGACCTTTACTTCCAATAGGCCCATCATTTTCCTAAACTGATCAATCTGGACCTTATGTTTATGCCCCACCCCCCTTCCTGCTTTTACCCAGTACACTGAAATCCCAGGCATTTTGTCCTTCTCATGTATCTGAGAACCCCTCAAATTAAAAGTCTAACAATCTGACTTTTTCATTCTTCTTTATGAGCTGTTAACTGGCTCTGAGGAAAACTGTATAGACATTGAGATATCTGACCTACCACAGACTCTTCTGGCATTCAGTCTTAGCTGAAGGCCTTTAATATACCTAGCAAACTATGTACTTGCCCTTGTTCCTCAAAATATTTTATTATGGAGAGAGGCGGGGCAAGATGGCGGACTAGGCAGAAGGATTGCACAGACCCTCTTCAACAAAGAAAAGGGAAACCAAT
>NW_006921657.1:3104259-3111553 GCF_000298275.1 Orycteropus afer afer | reverse complement strand
TATGCTATGCAGTCTCCAAATTTCCTTCTCTTCAAGCTTTTCATTTAATCTTTATTCTGTTCAATTTCAGTAAATTCCTTACTTCACAGAGGAGACAGAAATCATTAGACAAGATGTCCCTCCATCTTTTAATTCTACCTTTATTATTTATTTCTGAATCCACTGCATCTCTTTCTTTTTAGTTTCAGTGGAAGAAGTTCAATGAAATTGCTATGTAAAGGTTAACAATAACCTCATTACTGCCAAATCCAATGAAAACTTCAGATTTTGCTTTTCTTAAACTCCTGTCAGTAGATGACAATGTTGACCAGTTTTTCTCCTTATCTTCTATTGGCTTTTATAATACCACTGTCTTCTGGTTATTTACCTCTGTAACAATGTCTCTTATCTCTTCCATCATTCTTTTTCTTATATATACCCCCTTAAGTGCTGGTTTTTCCTATGGCTCCACTATCAACTCTCTTCTCTCTTTACTCATGTCTTTCTTGAGCAGCCTCATATTACTATAGTTTTAACTACCATTTATATACTCACAAGATAGCTCTGGTGGTGCAGTGATTAAAGCATTCGGCTGCTAACCTAAAGGTTGGTGGTTCAAACCTATCAGTTGTTCTGTAGGAGAAAGAAGGCAGTCTGCTTCCATAAAGAGTTGCAGCCTTGGAAACCCTGTAGGGCAGTTATTCTCTGTCCTATAAGGTCTCTATGAGTTGGAATTGACTTGATAGCATTAAGTTTATTTGTTTGGTGGGTTTTTTTGTTTGTTTGTTTGTTTTTGTTTTTTTGGTATCTGCTCATGGCTCCCAAATCTCATCTCTAGGTCAGATCTTTCTCTTGAATGAGACCCCACTGAAGTCAATGTTCAAAACAGAATTCAGTATCACCTCCCTTCCTCTAGATCTACTCATGCTATTTTCCTTGTCCTAGTTAATGGTACTACCTAGTTAATGGTGCTCTGGTAGCACACTGGTTAAAGCATTCAGCTGTTACGCTAAAGGTGGAGAATTTGAACCCACCAGCTACACTACATGAGAAAGATGAGGCACTCTGCTTCTGTAAAGATCAACAGCATTGGAAATCCTATGGGGCAGTATTACTCTGTCCTATAGTCCATCCTCCACATTGCTATCAGAGTGTTTTTTATAAAATGTGAATATGATTACTATACTCAGCTTAAAATAATTAAATGTATTGCTCCCTATTTCTTTTGAAGAAGCAGTAAAAACTTCTTTGCATGGCATGAAAGACCTCTCTCCATACTCCCAGCTCCCCAAGCAGGAACTGATCCTAGCTTCATCTCCTGCTTTTCTGTCCCAACCTCTACTCCCAAACTATTTTCAGTTTCTTTATATGCTATATTCTTCTAGCCTTTGTGATGTTCTCTGAGACTCAAATACTCTCAAACATCCATCTGGAATACCTCTTTTCAACATTCAAGGTCCAGCTCAAGCCACAGCTCCTCTGAATCTTTCCCTGAAAGGTCCTCAGGTGCAGTTGTATCCTTTAGGAAAGATAAGCTCCGCTATAAGGAGCTCTAGGAGCTCTGGTGGCGCATTGCCTAAGGCATCTCAGTGCTAATCAGAAGTCTGGAAGTTCAAACCCATCGGCCATTCCATGGGAGGAAGATGGGGCAACCTACTCCCATAAAGATATACTACTGGAAACCCAATGGGGGTCATTATGAGTCAGAATCGACTTGATGACAGAGGTTTATTATTATTATTATTATTATTAAATAAGGAGCTCTGGTGGCATAGTGGTTAAAGCATTCAACTGCTAACAAAAAGGCTGGCAGTTCAAACCCACCAGTCAGCAAGATAAGGCAGTCTGTGTGCTTCCATAAATATTTACACCCTTGGAAACTCTATGTGGCAATTCTACTCTGTCCGAAAGGGTTGCTGTGAGTTGGAATTGACTTGATGGCAGTGGGTTGGTTGGTAGCCTGTATCACAGCACTTATCTCACTGTACATAGTTATTTTTAGTTATTTGTATTTTGTGCCTGTTTCCTCTACTAGACAGGGGCTCCTTAGCAGCATAAGGCAAAACAGTAACTCCCATCTCACGTGCACCACTCTCAATTGCTGTCCAATGGCCTGAATACCCCAAAGCAAGATTTTTCTCCTAATCCTAAAATACTAATCACTCCTGATCTACCTTTCCCGGGAGGGCCAAAATAGGTGAAAGAAGAGGTGATGGTGGTAGACAAGAAAAACAAGTCTGAAAGAAAAGGCACATTTAAGCATCATTCTCATTTGTGTTTCATATTTGAAAATATCAGTTTTTCCTTATTCTTACCATCTATCTTGAAGGAGAAAAACAAGAACAGCACATATCCACAGAATGATAATTTTTGTTTCACAGTTTACATAGTCAATAATACCTATTTTGACTATTCCATCACATTTCTAACAGTTATGACATTTATTTTTCTAAGCAGATGAATGAGTATGTCTCCTTGTTCTCCTGAAAAGTAGCCTTATAACTCTGTATTTTATTCATCTTTGTGTTTTCTGTACCTAGCACAGAGTAGACCTCTCAATGTTTGTTGAATGAAGAAACAAAAGAAACAAGCAAGGAAGGAAGGACGCATCAGGAGACCCTGATGCCCTACAGACAAAAGGAAGGGCTCTCAGTTCTCAGGCACCTACCTGGTTTAGGGCTACATGCATCTGATCCACCAAGAACACATACAGCTCACTGATAAACGTCTGCAGCTCCTCCTGGTTTTCAAATGACGTTGTCTTCAAGTATTTCTCTCTCACAATCTTTACCACAGCATGCTGCAAGAGACACAGATCAGCCATCTGATAATATAGCCCAGCACCATGCTGGGAGCACAGTACAACTTGGACTTGGGCTTCTGGTCTAAGCTGCATTGAAAATTCAAAAGGTAACTGATTGCTCCCTTGGTGATTGTCAGACTGTTGACCTTCTTATTTTACTTTTGACAAGGAAAATGCAGGACTTACACTGTATGAAGGTGCTCTGGTGGCATAGTGCCTAAGGCATTTGACTGCTAACCAGAAGGCTGGCGGTTCAAACTTGCCAGCCACTCCTCGGAAGGAAGGTTGGGTAATCTACTTCCGTAGTGATACCGCCTCAGAAACCCAAGGAGGGATCACTATGAGTAGGATCCGACTAGATGGCAATAGGTTACCCTGTATGAAGAGAGTCATAATCTAGAGAAAATTTTAGTATTATGTCTATGCATTTTCTCTCAGGGTGGCCATAGTGTTCAAGAGAGAAAGGCTTGGTCTGAGAGTCCAGAGAAATAGAATTCCAGTTTTAATCCTGCCACTGTAAACCTTATATATTAATTTCCACTTTGGAACTTTGGTTTCCTCATTATTTGTTAAACAGATAATGTAGTTCTGATATTACCATCTTACTTCAAGGCAACTGAGAAGCCAAAGAAGATAACAAGTGGAAAAGATTAAAATACTGTACAAATATAAATACAATTTGTCACTGTGCCTGGGACAGTTTCTTTTACTTTTTCTCCTAAGCAAATATTGTCAGGTTCTAGACCAAGCACTTTCCATGCTTTATATCACTTAATTCTCATGACTCTATGTGATGTTGTTTTATCATTCCTACTTGATAGGCAAGGGAATTGAAGCTCAGAGAGTTAAAGTCACTTGCCCAAGGTCACCCAGTTAGGGAAGACAGGACCAGAAGACAAACTGAGACCTGTTCACACCACCTACTGAGAATAGCCTCTTGCTTCTTTAAGCATCAGCTGTTTATTACTTTATTACTTTCACATGCTGTCTTTGTATCTGTTAAGTACACCACAAGGAACATAGTGAATGTATGCAGAGAGGTAGTGCAGTGTAGTGGTTAAGAACATGAGCTCTGGAGCCACACTGCCTGAATCTGCTGAATCTGAGTACCGTCTTTGGCCTTCACTAGCTCGTGAGGTTGGCAAATTACTTAACTTCCTTATGTCTCATTTCTCCATCTGTAAAATGGGGAGCATCTATCTCATAGGTTTGTTGTGAGGATTAAATTAGTAAAATATGAAGCATTTAGAAAGTGCCCAGCATGCAGTAAACACTCAATAAATGTTTGTTGTTGTTAGTTTTCAGGTGCCTTCAAGTCAGCTCATACCCACAGTGACCTCATAAACAACAGAACAAAATGTGACCCAGTCCCGTGCTGTTTGCACAATGGTTGTTATTCTTGAGTCCACTGTTGTGGCCACTGTGTATTCTGACTGCCTTCCAATCTCATTCAAACTCCAACTTACTGCCATGAAGCCAATTCTGACTCCTAGCAACCCTATAGGACAGAGCAGTACTGCCCCATAGGGTTTCCAAAGCTGTAAATATTTATGTAAGCAAACTGCCACATCTTCTTCCTATGGAAGAGCTGGTGGGTTCAAACTGCTGACCTTTTCAGTAGCAGCCAAATGCTTAAACCACTACATCACCAGAGTTCCTCTGCCTTCCTATCTAGAGGGCTCAATTTGCAGCACTCTATCACACAATACTGTGGTCCATAGGGTTTTAATCAGCTAATTTTTAGAAGTATATTACCAGGCCTTTCTTCCTAGTGTGTCTTAGTCTAGAAACTTTGGTGAAACTTGCCCATGATGGTGACCCTAGTGTTTCAAATGCTGGTGGCATAGCTTCCAGCATTACAGCAACATGCAGGGCACCATGATCAAGTGACAGACGGGTGGTAGCAACCAATGTTAGTCATTATTATTCAATAAACTATCATTAAGTAAATATTTCTTGAATTTTAGCAATTCTATGAACTAGGGAAAGGTTCATATAAGAGACAGAGAAAACAAGACACAGAATCAGTACCAGGTGCAGAGGTTCTGTCCCCTAAAGCAACATGAAATCTGGGCAAGAATCTGACCTAATGTGAAGTGAAGAATTAAATTCTTAAAAACTCATACTCAGCTTGAATACTGAACCACTTCAGGACTCTGCAGAAGTAGAGCTTCTCCTGACATTATATCAAAGAGAACTTAGTTTTTCACACCAACAACAAGAAAGTGGAAGCATAGCTGGACACAATTAAAAAAAAAAAAAAAAAAAACTTACTGCCATTGAGTGGATTCTGACTCATAGCACCCCCTCCTTGGATTTCCAAGGTGGTATCTCTATGGAAGTAGATTGCCCAATCTTCCCTCAGAGAGGGGACAAGTGTTTAACTGGGTATAGAGAAGGTACTCAGTGAAAAATCATGGAATAATTAAATAAACGTTTTACCTTGAGTTGTTCTTTGAAAGCAAAGTATTTTCCAGAGCAATTAAGTTCATAGTTGAGCTGGCACTTCTGTTCCTCCAGAGTTTCACTGTCTATTTCATTCCCTAGTTTGGCTGCCTCTTTCCCAAACATCTTGTGGTATTCATCCAGAATGGCTCTTGAAATGTTCTTGATCTGTATGTGATAGTCACTCACCGCCTAGGAAAATACAAAATACATCAGAAAAAAATGTCTGGTAAAGCTTCAAAGAGGTCAGGAGTGTAGGTTAGAAGTCTGAAATTGGACTGAGTTCTATGCTCAGTAACACTTTAGGTATATAAACTGTCTTTTTCTTCTCAACTCAGAGACTACCAGCCAAAGATTAATCACGCTATGTTATTCAGTATATGTCACTGGTCACAAATGGAACCAGGAATGAAAATATGTGCAGCTTCAGACAAGTCACATGTCCTGAAAAAAATACTTAAGAAGAGTCCATACCTTACTGTCTAAATGTGTATAATCAATAGTCTATTATTTATGGCTTCACCTTGGCTCTGGCACTTGCCTTCTGAGCTCCTCCTGTACGGCGGGCAAGAGGAGGCCTTGGAGGAATCATTTCCTTGACCCTGCATCAGAAAAAGAAATTTTATTATCTGCAGATTTATGTTTACTTACTTTACATCAGCAGAGTCTGGGAGAAATCCAAAGTCTATTCCCCTGTCACATTTGAGCACTGTGCCATTCTATCATGTAAAAGCTTAGGTGTGAACTCCAGGACTTATGGCTATGCACCAGTCCAGAAAGAGGCCAGGAAGCAGCTACTGGACTCTATCCAAATTGTGCTTTTGCTTAACGTGAGTCCTAGCTTTAAGTTTACACATTTAAGAAAAACTGTTGTTGTGTACAGGAGGCTGCTTGACTAAGGAGTTGGAAAGAAATAGGTCTCATGGTTTTAGGTACAGTCAGTATGTAATATGTCCATATGATGCAAACTTTAACAGTATAAAACAATATACAGCAAAATGTCTCTTCCAGCACTGCTCCCCAGCTACCTGATTTCCTCTCCAGACACAATGTTATTCACTCATTCAGAATATATTAGATTGAGGAAGTTCCAGCGAGATAGCAGTATAGACAGACAAGCTACACAGACCTTCTACAACAAAGCAACAAGAAACCAATTGAAACAGGTAGAGAAGATGATCCTGGAACCCTGAGCTTTGAGGGGAAGGATAAAGAAGTGGATTAAATACCAACTAGTAGAAGAACCTGAATGAAACAATGAGTAAGGAGACAAACGGAGCTGTAGACAAAATGCACAGCCATTTTGAAGAGTTCCCAATAGCAACCTAAGAATCGGCTCTGCTCACCAAGGCTGCATGGGCAAGGACTGCATTGGTGCGTGATGACCAGAAGGGAGAATACCAACTAAGTGGACAGGCAGATTTGTGGACTGTCAGTGGCTGTCCTGAGGGCGCAGCCATTTTGGATGTTTGCAACAGCTGGCACAGCTGTTTTGAGTGTGTGCAGGTGGCGTTCTTTCTTGGACTGACACATGGGAGTGGGCTCTGCCTGCTGAAGACAGCATGGGCAACTGTGCTAGGGACTGACAACTGGAGAGATGAGCTATTCCCTTGTTACTCCTGTGCCTATTCTTGGTGAATAGGGGTGTGGCCATCCCCCCTGCCTCCACCCACCTTCTTGATCTGCAGGGGTTCCATCCCAGTCTGTGCCCTGGCAGAGCCCGGGTGCTGTGCCGGGCCGCCCCTCCCCCCCGTTTTGTTTTTGTTTGTTTTTAAATTATTCTTTTTATCTTCCTCCTTTCTTCTTTTTTTTCCCCCTTTCCAGTCCCTGGTTGTTGTGCTTTGTTACGATTTTCTCTTCTCTTTTCCTGGTTCTCCTTTTTTCTTTCTTTTGGTGCTTCTCATCCCTTCTTTTTCCTTTTATAATTTTCCCAATTCTTTTACTCTTGCTTTTTTCTCTCATTCCTCCTTCCCCAGATACTGTGGCTTTTACCTCCTTTTTCTCATTATATTTCTTTTATCCTTTTTCAATATATTTTGAAAATTTTTCTTCTTATTTATTGCATTT
>NW_006921657.1:3084758-3104159 GCF_000298275.1 Orycteropus afer afer | reverse complement strand
TCTTATTTCTGTTTTTCTTTGGTGGTTTTTAATTTTTTTTTTTTTTTTTTTTTGGTCTAACTAAGTGGGAGACACTACACTTGCTCTTAGCCAGAATGCCGAGAAGCAACCAGGGAGCAAGCCAGTAGCAGTTAGGAACAGCTAATGGAGATTAGGAAGCAAGCTGGCAGTGGTTTGGAACAACTAAGAGTTACCATGAAGTGAGCTGGCAGGGTTTGGAACAGCTAAGGGAGATGAACTTGTCTATCAGTTTGTCATACTGTGGTGGCTTCCATGTTGCTGTGAGGCTGGAGGCTATGCCACCAGTATTTCAAATGCCAGCAGGGATCTCCATGGTGGACAGGTTTCAGTAGAGCTTCCAGAATAATACAGGCTCGGAAGAAGGAAAAGGCCATCCACTTCTCAAATAATTGGTCACTGAAAATCTTACAAATAGCAAACACTGTCTGATATATTACTGGAAAACTTTATGAATAGTCCTAAATCATTGTCCAATATAGTGCCAGAAGATGAGTCCTTCAGGTCAGAGGGCACTCAAGATACGACTGGGGAAGAGCTGCCTCCTCAGAGTACAGCCAACATAAATGATGTTGATAGACTAAAGCTTTTGGGACCTCCATTTGCTGATGTGGCATGACTCAAAATGAGAAAAAACAGCTGCAAATATCCATTAATAACTGGAACATGGAATGTACAAAGTATGAATCTAGGAAAGTTGGAAGTTGTGAAAAATGAAATGGAACGCATAAAGATCGATATCCTAGGCATTAGTGAGCTGAAATGGACTGGTTCTGGCCATTCTGAATCAGACAACCACATGATTAACTATGCTGGAAATGACAAATTGAAGAGGAATAGTGTGGCATTCATCATCACAAGAATGTTTCAAGATCTACGCTGAAGTACAATGCTGTCCATGATAGGATAATATCCATATACCTATAAGGAAGGCCAATTAACACTACTACTATTCAAATTTACATACCAACCACCAAAGCCAAAGATGAGGAAGTAGAAGAATTTTACCAACTTCTGCAGTCTGAAATTGATCAAACATGCAATCAAGATGTGTTAATCATCACTGGTGATTGGAATGCAAAAGTTGGAAACAAAGAAGAATCACTGGTAGTTGGAAAATTTGGCCTTGATGACAGGAATATCACTGGAGATCACACGATAGAATTTTGCAAGACCAACAACTTATTCATTGCAAATATTTTTTTTCAACAATACAAACAGTGTCTATACACGTAGACTTTGCCAGATGTAGTACACAGAATCAGATTGACTACATCTGTGGCAAGAGGCGATGGAAAAGCTCAATATCTTTAGCCAAAACAAGGCCAGAAACTGATTGTGAAAGAGACCATCAACTGCTCTAATGCAAGTTCAAGTTGAAGCTGAAGGCAATTAAAATAAGTCCAGAAGAGCCAAAATATGATCTTGATTACATGCCTCCTGAATTTAGAGACCATCTAAAGAACAGATTTGATGCACTGAACACCAATGATCGAAAACCAGAATTGTGGGATGATATCAAGGACCTCATCCATGAGGAAAGCAAAAGGCCATTAAAAAGACAGGAAAGGAAGAAAAGACGAAAATGGATGTCAGAAGAGACTCTGAAACTTGCCCTTAAATGGAGAGTAGTTAAAGCAAATGGAAGAATCAACAGGATAAAAGAACTGAACAGAAGATTTCAAAGAGCAGCTCAAGAAGACAAAGCCAATTACTATAATGAAATGTGCAAAGACCTGGAGTTAAAAACCAAAAGGGAAAAACACGCTCAGCATTTCTTAAGCTGAAATAACTGAGGAAAAAATTTAAGCCTTGAGTTGCAATACTGAAAGATTCTATGGGCAAATTATTGAATGATGCAGGAAACATCAAAAGAAGATGGAAGGAATACATAGAGTCACTGTACCAAAAAGAACTGGTCGATCTTCACCCATTTCAGTAGGTGGCATATGATCAAGAACCAACAGTATTGAAGGAAGAAGTCAAAGCTGCACTTAAGGAATTGGCAAAGAACAAGGCACAAGGAATTGACAGAATACCCATTGAGATGTTTCAACAAATGGATGCCCCACTGAAGGCACTCACTCAGTTATGCCAAGAGATTTGGAAGACAGCTATCTAGCCAAGTGATTGGAAGAGATCCATATTTGTACTCATTCCAAAGAAAGGTGATCCCACAGAATGTAGAAATTATCGAACAATATTAATATCGCACACAAGTAAAATCTTACTGACGATAATTCAAAAACGGTTGTAGCAGTATATTGATAGAGAACTTCCAGAGGTGCAATCTGGATTCAGAAGAGGACGTGGAACAAGGGATATTATTGCTGATGTCAGATAGATCTTGGCTGAAAACAAAGAATACCAGAAAGATATTTACTTGTGTTTTATTGACCATGCAAAAGCATTTGATTGTGTGGATCATAACAAACTGTGGATAACATTGAGAAGAATGGGAATTCTAGAACACTTAATTGTACTCATGAGGAACCTGTACATAGACCAGGAGGCTGTCGTTCAAACAGAACAAGAGGATACCGCATGGTTTAAAATCAAGGAGGGAGTGTGTTAGGGTTGTATTCTTTCACTACCATACTTATTCAATCTATATGCTCAGCAAATAATCAGAGAAGCTGGATTATATGAAGAAGAATGTGGCATCAAGATTAGAGAAAGAATCATTAACAACCTGCGATATGCTGATGACACAACTTTGTTTGCTGCGAGTGAGGATGACTTGAAGCACTTACTGATGAAGACTAACGAATACAGTCTGCAGTTCGGATTACATCTCAATATAAAGAAAACAAAAATCCTCAGAACTGGACCTATAAGCAGCATCACGATAAATGGAGAAAAGATTGAAGTTGTCAAACACTTCACATTGTTTAGTTCTACAACCGATCCCAATGGAAGCAGCAGTCAGGATATCAGATGATGTATAGCACTGCGCAAGTTGGCTACAAAGGACCTGTTTCAAGTGCTGTGGAGCAAATGTGTCTCCTTGAGGACTAAGATGTGCCTGGTACAAGCCATGATATTTTCAATCATCTCATATGCATGTGACAGCTGGACAATGAATAAGGAAGACCGAAGAAGAATTAATGCCTTTGAGTTGTGGTGCTGGCAAAGAATGCTCAAAGTACAGTGGACTGCTAAAAGAACTAACAGGTCTGTCCTGGAGGAAGTGCAGCCAGAATACTCCATGTTCATTTTATCAGAAGGAACCATTTCCTGGAGAAAGATGTCATGCTTGGTAAGGTGGAGGGCCGACGAAAGAGGAGAAGGCCCTAATGAGATGGATTGACATAGTGGTTGCGGCCATGGTCTCAAGTATAGCAAGGATCATGGAGCTGGTGCAGGACCGGGCACTGTTTCGTTCTGCTGTGCATAGGGTCACTATGAGACGGAGATGACTCGACGGCACCTAACAGCAACAGCAACAAGTATTAACTGGTCTTCCTTGCAGGCATGTGGATAGTATCCTATCATTGACAGCACTGTACTTCAGGATGAATCTTGAAACACTCTTTGAGACATGAATGAATCTGTCGTTCCAAGCAAAGTAGATCATATGGTTGTCTGATTAAAAATGGCCAAAACCAGCCCATTTCAGCTCACTAATGCCTAGGATATCAATCTTTTTCTGTTCCATTTCATTTTTGACAACTTCCAATGTTCCTAGATTCATACTTTGTACATTCCATGTTCCAATTATTAATGGATGTTTACAGCTGTTTCTTCTCATTTTGAGTCATGCCACACCAGCAAATGGGGCTCCTGAAAGTGTCACTTTATCTGTCATTAAGGTCAACTCTACTTTAAGGAGGCAGCTTCTCCTCCCTTCTGACCTGAGGGGCTCATCTCCCAGCATTATATCACACAATGTTTCAGGGCTATTCATAAAGTTTTCCAGTACTATATCAAATAGTGTTTTACTGCTGTCCATAAGGTTTTCACTAGCCAATTCTCTGAGAAATGGATGGCCCCTTCCTTCTTCCCAGTCTGTCTTAGTCTGGAAGCTCCACTGAAACCTGTCCACCACGAGTGACCCTGCTGGTATCTGAGATAACAGTGGCATAGCCTCCAGCCTCACAGAAATATGTAAGCCATCACAGGATGACAAAATGACAGATGAGTGGTGGAGAGAGAAATTTACACCTGCTCAAAAACTAAACTCACTGCCACTGAGTTAATTCCGACTAATAGCAACCTCCATTAGTTCCCAAGGTTGTAAATGTTTACAAAAGCAGACTGCCTCATCTTTCTTCCATGGAGTTGCTGACAGGTTTGAATCACCAACCTTTTGGTTAGCAACCAAATGCCTTAATCACTATGTGGTGGTTAAGTTTGTGTGTCAACTTGGCTGGGCCTGGTTGAATGGCTGGGCAGCTGGTGGTGGTTATTCCCCATGATGTGATTGGCAATCAACTCCATGGTGGGACCTACCACTCGCAGCTGAGTAGCTGCCTTAGAGATATGGTCTGCTTCCCATATATAAGAAACAGCTTTGGGAATGGGCTCTAGCTTATGGCATGCTTGCACCCTGCATGTAGCCATGTCATTGTTCAGCAGCCTGCTGTGCTATGCCGACCTTGGGACTTTCAATGAACTTGAATTAATGGCCTGCCATGTGGTTTGGTAATATCAGGACTCTGCCATTTTATTTGTCAATCTTGGGCTTGTTAGTCTCAGCAGCCAGTAGCTGCCTGAGTGAAGAGATGCCTCTAGCTTCAGTGGGCCTGGAGCAAGAGGCAGAGCTGAAGCCCATGGTTGAGAGGGTTTCGCACAGCCCCGAGAGCCTGGCACTTTGAACTCAGACTTCTAGCCTCGCAAACTATAAGAGAATAAACTCCTGTTTGTTCAAGCCATCCCATTTGTGGTATATTCCTGTCAGAGCAGCACTAAGTAACCAAAACACTACACCACCAGAGCTCCTTTTACACCTACTAGAAGGGCCAAAATTTAAAAAATGGAAAATAACAAATCTTAGCAAGGATGTGTAGAAATTGGAACCTTCATATATTTCTGGTGAGAATATACAACGAAGCAGCCAGTACAGAACTAGCTTGGCAATTCCTCAGTAAGTTAAACATAAAATTGCTCCATGACCCAGTAATTCTATCCTTAGATATATACACCACATAATTGAAAACAGATGTTCAAAAACTTGTACATAAATGTTCATAGCCATGCTTTTCACAAAAAAAGGTGAAAACAACCCAAATGTCCATCAACTGATTAATGGATAAACAGTATGTGTTATAGTCATACAATGGAATATTATTCAGCCATAAGAAGGAAAGAAGTATTGATTTATGGCATAAAGTGGGTAAACCTTGAAAATATTATGCTAAGTAGAAGCAGCCAAAAATAATGATTTATATTTTATGATTTCATTTATATAAAATAGCCATAATAGGAAAATCCATAGAGACAGAGCAGATCAATTGTTGCTAAGGGATGGGAGAGGTGGGTAATTTAGAGTGATTGCTTAATGGTATGGGTTTTCCATTTTGGATGAAGAAATGGAACTAGATAGTGTTAATGGCTGAACAACATTGTGAATGTACTTAAATACCACTGAATTGTACATTTCAAAATGGTTAAAATGGTCGATTTTATGTGATACCTATTTTACTTCAATCAAATAATAAAGAAATGCATCACTTGTAGAACTGCAAACTTTTTGGAAGGCAATTTGAGAATATTTATCAAAAGTCTCAAAACTAAGTTTGTTGTTTGTTGTTGTTATGTGCCGTCAGGTCGGAACCAGACTCATAGCAACCCCTCCTTGGGTTTCCAAGACAGTATCACTACGGAAGTAGATTGCCCCAAACTAAGTAGTAAACAGTAAATGAGGACTAAAGTATGCCTAACCCACATCATGCTATTTTCAATTGCTTCATATGCATACAAAAGCTGGACGATGAATAAGGAAGACCAAAGAAGAACTGGTGCATTTGAATTATGGTACTGGTGAAGAATATATGGACTGCCAGAAGAACAAACAAATTTGTCCTGAAAGAAGTGTAGCCAGAACGCTCCTTAGAAGGGAGGATAGCTAAACTTCGTCTTACAAACTTTGGACATGTTATCAGGAGGGACCAGTCCCTGAGGAAGGACATTATATTTGGCAAAGTAGAGGATCTGCTAAAAAGAGAAAGACCTTCACCGAGATGGATTAACATAACAGATGGATAACAGTGGCTGCAACAATGGGCTCAAACATAGAAATGCTTAGGCAGATGTCACAGGACTGGGTATATTTTGTTCTGTTGTACAAAGGGTTGCTACTAATTGGAACCCAAAACAACAAATAGTCTCCAAGAAGGTCACCAACATTTCCTTTTCCCCTATATGAGCATGGTGCCCCTCACATCAAGAGATGCAGTCTAAGTTCCTTCCCTTTGAATCTGATCTAGACTGCTGACTTATATAATCAATAGAACGCTGTGACTCTAAGCAAGACATTTCTGGGTATTCTTAGGCTACACTCTAAAAAGTCTTGCAGCTTTCTCCCAGGTCTTTTGGAATGCTCACTGTTGAGACACACCATTCTGTGTATGCTCTTCAGTTGGCAGTCCCAGATGAGCTCCCAAATGACAGTCAGCATCACCCACAAACCAGGTGAGAAAGCCATCTTGTTATCTAGTCAGTTAAGCTTTCAGATTAATGTGGACGCTACTGATTTCTAACTGCAACTTCACAGGAGACTCCAAACAATAATTACTCATCTGAGCCCAGTCAACCCATGAGCCATGAGAACTAATAGAGCATTCTTATTAAGTCACTGAATTTGAGGACTTATTACACAGCATTAGATGACTGTCTTTTGACATTCTATGTCTGCAAATTTATTCTTAGGAAATAATTAAATATATTTAAAAAGATTTAGGATGTTTACTGTCTTGTAGGAAATGTTCATAGCCATGCTTTTAATAACAGCAGAAAACAACCTGAATGTCTAATAGCAGAAATTTGGTTAAGGATATTGTTATGAATTGAATTGTGTCCCCCCAAAATATGTGTCAGGAGCTCTGGTAGCGTAGTGCCTAAGGCACTTGATTGCTAACCAGAAGGCTGGAGGTTCAAACCCACCAGCCACTCCTTGGAAGGAAGGTTAGGCAATCTACTTCCATACTGATACTGCCTCGGAAACCCAAGGAGGGGTTGCCATGAGTCGGTCCAACTCGATGGCAAACAACAACAAAATATGTATCAACTTGGCTAGGCCATGATTCTCAGTATTATGTAATTATCCTCCATTTTGTGATCCGATGTAATTATCCTATGTGTTGTAAATCCTAACCTTTATGATGTTAATGAGGCTGAATTAGAGGCAGTTATGTTAATGAGGCAGGATACAATCTACGGGATTAAACTGTATCTAAAGTCAATCATTTTGAAATATAAAAGAAATTAAACAAATGAGCAGAGACAGGGAAACCTGACTACCACCAACAAAGAAAAGCCAGGAACGTAGTGTGTCCTTTGGACTCAGAATCCCTGTGCTGAGAATGTCCTAGACCCAGGGAAAGACTGATGCCAAGTCACATTCAGATCTCGAAGGAACACTGGGGCCACAGATATTGAAAGGATACACGGACCTTCCCCCAGAGCCAACAGAGAGAGAAAGCTGACACTCTGAATTCAGATTTCTAGCCTCCTGAACAGTGAGAGGATAAATTTCTGTTTGTTGAAGTCATCCACTTGTGGCACTTCTGTTATAGCAACACTAGATAACTAAGACAGATATTATGATGCATCCACACAATGGGAACTTTCCTGTATAGAATTAATACAAGGTTGGATAAATACATTCATTGACTTGCAATGGTATTCACATTATACTTAGTTAAAAAAAAAAATTCCAAAGCAGTATGGTCAGGATGAACTAGTTTATTAAAAATTACATTTGTGTGTATGTGTGTACATATATGCTTTAAAATAACTCCAGAAGGACAGATGCTGAAGTTTCAATAGTGAACAGAAAATCTGAGTGCTTTCATATACTAATTTTAATTTCTAAATTATTTTGTAATGAACATACTGCTTTTGTAGTAAGAAAACATAACAACAACAACAAACTTCATCTGGAAATAAAACCCAGAAAACTGTCTACTGCTTAGCCCAACAGAAATTACATTTGTGGGGTTAGATTACTTCCTTATATTCATCTCTACATTGTTTTTGCAAACCAATATGAGCACCATTTCTACACACCTTTTGGCGAGTTCCTCTGGCATTCGCTTTGGAACCAAGGCTTTGTCTAGCTGCATCTCCAACACAAGGTATGTTCCTGCTTCCAAATATTGCTGTAAAAACATTTTTCTCTAATATATTCTTTCCAGAGAAAGTTGTATTTATAAAAAAATTTTAGTAACAAGACAATGTTCACAATATGAGTGAGAAAATTTATTATATATAGTGTATGTGTGACTGCAACTGCTAAAATAGTTTTTTGTATAGAAAAATACCTGGAAAGACATATAGTAACATTGATTATCTTGGCTATCTCTTACACGAAGGGGCTTTCGTTCCCCCCCACCCCAGAAACTTCCACCTCAGCAGAAGCCCTGTTTAACCTGTTCATATGCTTTCCATGGAACTGTCTTAAGTGAATGTCATTCTTTCTTCCACTAACCCTCTTTCATGAGACCTGAAGAAATATTCTCTTCACTACCTCCTGACATTCCTAGTTTTATATTCCTCATCACCATCTACTAACTCTGACCTGCCAGATCTTTCTACCTAGATGTTTTGCCAGCATCCTAAATGCAACATGTCCAAAACTGAACTTAAAACTATTTTCCCAAATCAGCCTCTCTTTGACATTTTTCTCGTGTGTGTGTGTGTGTGTGTGTGTGTGTGACATTTTATTGTGCTTTAGGTGAAAAGTTTACATAGCAAATTCGTTCTCCATTCAATAATAATTCATACGCAGATTGTTCTACAACATTGGTTGTGATCCCTACAATGTGTCAGTGCTCTCATTTCCACCCTGGGTCCTCCATTTCCATTCCCTGGGTTTCCTTGCCCCTCCCTGCCTTGTCATCTTTGTTTTGGGACAAAAGTTACACTTTTGGTCTTGTATAGTTGACTGTTCTAAGAAGCATGTTCCTCACAGGTATTACAGTCTATTTTACAGGCTTGTCTATTATTTGGTTGAGAGGTGGCTTCCTGGAGTGGCTTCAGTTCCAATTAGAAAGGAGACTTAGGACAACAGTCTCATGGGTTCCTGCAGTTTCTATCAGATCAGTAAATGTGGTCTTTTGTCACGAATTTGGATTCTGTTCTACATTTTCCACCCATTCCAACTTGGACCTTCTGTTGTGTTCCTGGTCAAAGTGGTCAGTAGTGGCAGCCAGCCACTATCTAGTTCTTCTGGTCTTGGACTAGAGGACACTGTGGCTTATGTGGGTCATTAGTTGTTTGGACTAACTACTTCCTTCAGTCTTTGGTTTTCTTTACTCTCCTTTGCTCCAAACGGGAAGAAACCAATGGTTGTATCTTAGATGCCCACCTGTAAGCTTTTCAAACCCTAGATACTACTCACCAAATTAGGATATAGAACATTACCTTTATGAAATATGTTATGTCAACTTAGCTAGATGTCCCTGAGACCATATGATCCTTAGCCTTGAAGCCCAGTAGTTCAGTTCTGTGAAGTGTTTGGTTATGTCTAAGGAGTTTCCACAACTGTGTCCCTTATGTGCTCTATTATATATATGAATATACATGCACCACATACAAATATGTATGTAGAAATGTATCTTTGACTTTTTTCTTAATGGTATTTTATACTTCCAGAAAGTGAGGCTTGGAATCTCAATTACTTTTAACGTTCTCTTCCTCAACAGTCCCAAAGCTTCTCAATTCTAAGTACTTGGTCTATGCAGGATTCTTACTTTCCTTACTACAACACCTGTCCTAAATAAAATTGTCATCACCACTCACATGTACTACAAGGGAAAGAAAAAAAAAAAAAAAACACTACAAATTGATATCTCAAACCCTTACTCTCTCTCAACTTCAATCTGTCTTTTTCAAATCCCTACTAAAATTCTGTGCCAAAGCACAGAAGAAACTTAGCTCTACTTGAGTTAAACACCTCCAGTGAGAGTTTCCAAGACAAGGCTCAAGAGACCCTGAAGATCTATAAAATAAAGTCCACAGTTTAGCAAGGCTTTCAAAAGGCTTACCACAACTTAGTTTAGCCTCTCTTCTTTCTCACCTCCTTCCAGAACCTCTCCTTTCTTTTCATTCTCTCATTTACTGAATGGGGAGTCCCTGGGTGGCACAGTTAAGTGTTCACCTATCAGCTGAAAAGGAACCCACCAAGAGACACACTGGAAGATAAGCCTGATGATCTGTTATAGAAAGATTACAGCCTTGAAAGCCATATGGAGTAGTTCTACTGTACACATGTGGGGTTGCCATGTGTCAGAATGAACTTGATGGCAACTAACAACGACATACTGAATTAATTGATGTACCCTGAATTCTGGTCCCTTATTTGATACCTCAATGCAAGCTGTTCCCTTATCCTGAAGATTCCTTCTACCTTCATTTGACAAACAGTTCTTCATCTTTCGCTACTTAGCTTACATACCATTGCTTCCATGAAGCCTTCCCTGAGATGGCCCCATCTTAGTAGAAGGCCTCTGCCTTCTCTGGGCCCTTAAAGAACTGTATTTGGATCTCTATTACAGTACTCATCAGAATTCAATATTGTGGTTAATAAAGCCTGCCTGTTTTTCCTACCAAATTATTTAATGTCCCAAAGACAAATGAATAAATTCTGCAGATGATGCTTATTCGCATCCCTCATAGTGCTTAATATAATAGAACTATTAAAAGACAAAAATTTAATGCTGGAAAGGATCTGAATCACTTTACAGAATCATAATAAGATGTAGAAATTTGCCAAGGCCATAAACTAAATTCACTGCCATCTAGTAGATTCTGACTCACAGCAACCCTCATTGGGTTTCTGAGGTGGTAAATCTTTATGGAAGTAGATTGGCCCATTTCCCTTATGTGGAGCAGCTGGTGGGTTTGAACCGCCAACCTTCTGGTTAGCAGTCAAATGCCTTAGGCACTGCACTACCAGAGTTCCTTAAGGCCATAAACTAGTCATGGGTAAATATGGGACGGTAACTCAGATCTCCTGCCTTGTGCATTTTCCATTATACCATACCTCCTTGCTCAACTCTTGATACATAATTACCTGTCCTTCTGGATTGTGGTATGGAGAAGGCTCAGCTTCCAAAGGAGTATCTGAGCTCTGAGATTTTATACTAAGTGTTTGCTGAAAGAAAATGAACATGTCTCAAAAATTGAAGTTTACATAGTTTTCACAATGACAGAAAGGCAGTAAGACATAATCATCATCACAATACATCAAAATGCATACTAAATTGATACAATTCACCCAATGGGAAATCAGCCCAAGCCGCGGAATTGAAATAAAACAGGCAAAACCGTTGCTTTCCCAACAACTCACCACATCCCCAGTCCTTGCCCTTCCTTACCATATCTTTTTCTTTGACTGTTTTATCTTCTTTCAGGTTCTTAGAAATAATTGGTTTGGACTGTGGAGAAATAATTCCTCCTACTTTATTATTCTGGATCAAATGATGACCAGTATCCCGGAACAAGCTGAATAAACATTTGGTCTGAAAAGTACAAGGAGTTACGGGCACATAAGACAAACTTCAAATAAATCCATATTATTTTTCAATATTATTTAGTTTTCCAGATAATTTCAACATTGTAGACTCAGAAGAGACCTATAAAACCTCACAGCATTTCCCTACTTTCAAATTAGGTGAAATAACCATAGGAAGTTACCTGCCAACCTTATTATTTTAAAATTTTTAATTTTATATTTATAAAAACATTTAAAATTTTTAATATTTTATATATTAAAATTAAAGAAAGACTTGATTTTAATGTCTCATAACTCTGGTCACCAGAAATCTTTGACATACAATTTCAAACTAACATTAAGTAGCAGAATTCACTTCTTCACAAGAAACATTATCTGTCTAGCTACTGGAATATCAATTATTGGTTTTGGGTTTTTTTTTTTTAAGTTCAAAGTAAAAACTTTATATAGAAAATTAAAACTATATATAAATTATTGGAAAAAAACTCATATTTGTTTTTATTGTGATTTGGGCAAAAGCTTACAAAGCAAATTCATTTTCCATACAACAGTCCACACACATTTTGTTTCACAACATTGATTGCAATCCACATAATGTAACAGCTCTCTTCCCACTTCCTCCCAGTGGTTACCATTTCCCTGCGTCCTTCATTCCTATGAATTCTTGCCCTCTGAGCTATCCTCCTGTGCAAATACTGCCCGTATGATCCCCTATGGTTGATTATTCTAGGCAGTGTGCTTACCTGGTATGAATGTTCACCTTAAAGGCACAGGAATAAATTAAATTCCAGGCCCAAAGGGTGACTAGGGGCCATAGTCTCAGGGGTTTCACCAGTCTCTATCAGAACAGTAAGCTTGGACTTTTTAATGATTTTGAGAAACTCTTAATAATTTATAATCAAACAACACAGAATAATATCAAAATAATTATGTTGAGCGAAAGACTGACAAAAAGGAAAGAAGGAGTGAATGGAGGAATTACCAAGGGCACAAGAAAACTTTAGGGAGTGAAGGATATATTCATTATTATTGATTGTGAGAAATTTCACAGATATATATTATGTCAAAACTTAAAAAATTGTATACTTTAAGAATGTGCAATTTATCATATGGCAATTATGCTTTAACGAAACATGAGAAGACAACCCAATAATATTAAAAAAAAAAAAACTGTAAATATTAAAAATCACTCACAATTCTACTATTTCTAATTACTATATTTCATAGATTCCAGCATGCAAATTTTTTCACATTTTAACATCTCTGGGATGTTAAATTGGGATACGCTTACAAAAAGAACATTTCCTGTAAATGGAATCATACAATATAAAGTCTTTTGCATCTTTTTTCACTTAGCATAATGTTTTTGAGTTTCATCAATGTTGTAGCATGTATCAGTAGTTCATTCCTTTTAACCAAAAAATACTATGGCTTTGTATAGATATGTCACATTTTATTTATCCATTCACCAGTTGATACACATTTAGGTTGTTTTAAGTTTTTTGCTATTATGAATATTGTTGCTATAAGCATTTTCATACATGCCTTTCTGTGGACACAGGTTTTAATTTCTCTTGGATAGGTTTCTAGGAATGATTTGCTTGCCTATAGAGGGTTACAATGTGTCAGAATCGACTTTTGTATGTTGACTTTCCTAACCTTGCTAAACTTGTTTATAAGATCTAGTAATTAGAAAAAATTACTGTTTTGTGGATTTATTGGGATTTTTTTACATGCAGAATTCTTTCCTTGGGATGACTTTGTCTGGCTTTGCTATCCAGGTAATACTGATCTTATAGAATGAATTAGAAAGTGTTTCTGCTCTTCTATCTTCTGAAAAAGTTTGCTAAAGATTGTTATTACTTCTTTATTAGTGGAACCCATCTATACTTGGACTTTTCTTTGTGGGGTGATTTCTAATTACTAATTTAATTTTTTACTTATTATACATATATTCAGATTTTTTATTTCTTTTGGGTTAGTTTTGTTATTTTGTCTTTCTAGAAATTTGTCTATTTCTTCTAATTTGTTGACACCAAGTTGTTCACAATATTTCTTTATAATCTCTTCAAGAAGCTCTGGTTGCACAGTGGTTAAACGATTCAACTGCTAACCAAAAGTCAGTGGTTCAAACCCACCAGCTACTCTGCGGGAAAAAGATGAGACAGTCTACTTCCATAAAGATTTACAGCCTTGGAAACCCTATGGAGCAGTTCTACTCTGTCCTAAAAGGTTGCTGTAAGTCAGAATCAACTCAATGACACTGGATTTGGTATTTTTGGCTATAATTCTTTCAACTTCTTTAGGATTGGAAGCAATATTCCCTCATTTACTCTTGACTTTGGTAATTAATTTTGGCAATTTAGTCTTGTTAAAGCTTTGAAAATGAAAATATTCATAAAGATTGACATCCCAGGCATTAGTGAGCTGAAATGGACTGGTACAGGCCATCTGGACATTTTGAATCAGACAATCACATGGTCTACTATAGCAGGAATGACAAACTGATGAGAAATGGCATTGTATTCATCATCTATCTTGAAGTATAATGCTGTCAGTGATAGGATAATATCCATACACTTACAAGGAAGACTAGTTAATATGATAGTTAATACAATTATTACTCAAATTTGGACACCAACCACTAAAGCCAAAGATAAAGAAACTGAAGATTTTTACCAACTTCTGCAGTCTGAAATTAACCAAACATGTAATCGAGATGTATTGATTATAACTGGTGATTAGAATGTGAAAGTTGGAAAAAAGAGGCATCGGTAATTAGAAAATATGGACTTGTGATAGAAATGACACTGGAGATAGCATAATAGAACTTTGCAAGACCAGTGACTTATTCATTGAAAATACCTTTTCTCAACAATATAAATGGCAGCTATACACATGGACTTCACCAGATGGAATACACAGGAATCAGATCGACTACATCTGTGCAAAGAGGCAATGGAGAAGCTCAATATCTTCAGCCAAAACAAGGTTAGGAGCTGATAGCGGAACAAAGCATTAACAGCTCATATGCAAGTTCAAGTTGAAGTTGAAGACAATTAAAACAAGTCCATCAGAGCCAAAATATGACCTTAATTATATCCCAACTGAATTTAAAGACCATCTGAAGAGTAGATTTGACACACTGAACACACGTAACCAAAGACCAGACGAGTTATGGGATGACATAAAGAATTTCATACATGAAGAAAACAAAAGGTCATTTAAAAGACCGGAAAGGAAGAAAAGACTAAAATGAATGTCAGAAAAGACTCTGAAACTTGCTGTTGAATGGAGAATAGTTAAAGCAAATTGAAGAAGTGACAAGATAAAACAGCTGAACAGAAGATTTTAAAGAGAAGCTCGAGAAGACAAAGTCAATCATTATAATGAAATGTGCAAAGATCTGGAGTTAGAAAACTAAAAGGCAAGAACACGTTCCACATTTCTCAAGCTGACAGAACTGAAGGAAATATTCAAGCCTGAACTTGCATTAATGAAGGATTCTATGGGCAAAATACTGAATGATGCAGGAAACACCAAAAGAAGATGGAAGGAATAAACAGGGTCACTGTTGCAAAAAGAATTGGTCAATGTTCAACTATTTCAGGAGGTAGCATATCATCAAGAACCAACAGTATTGAAGAAAGAAGTCCAAGCCACACTGAAGGAATTGGGAAAAACAAGACTTCAGGAATTGATGAAACACTCACTTAGATTTTCAACAAATGGATGTAACGCTAGAAGTGCTTATTCATCTATGCCAAGAAATTTGCAAGACAACTACCTGGCCTAGCAACTTGAAGAGATCCATATTTGTGTACATTCCAAAGAAAGGTGATTCAACAGAATGTGAAAATTATAGAACAATATTATTAATATCACACACAAATAAAATTTTGCTGAACATAATTCAAAAACAGTTGCAGCAGTACATTGACAGAACTGTCAGAAATTCAAGCTGGATTCAGAAGAGGACATGGAATGAGGGATATCATTGCTGATGCCAGATAGATCTTGGCTCAAAGCAAAAAATACCAGAAAAATGTTTACCTGTGTTTTATTGGCTATGCAAAGGCATTCGACTGTGTGGATCATAACAACTTATAGATAACAACAAGAAGAATGGGAATTCCAGAACACTTAATTGTGCTCATGAAGAATTTGTACATAGACCAAGAAGCTGTCATTTTAACAGAATAGGGGGATATGGCATGGTTTAAAATCAAGAAGGGTGTGCATCAGGGTTGTATCCTTTTACCATACTTATTCAATCTGGACGCTGAGCAAATAATCCAAGAATTTGGACTATCTGAAGAACATGGCATCAGGATTAGAGGAAGACTCATCAACAACTTGACATATGCAGAAGACACCACCTTGCCTGCTGAAAGTGAAGATGACTTGAATCACTTACTGATGAAGATCAAAGACTACAGTCTTCAGTATGGATTATACCTCAACATAAAATGAAAATCCTCACAACTGGGCCAATAAGCAACATCATATTAAATGGAGAAAAAACTGACATTGTCAGGAATTTCATTATACTTGGATGCACAATCAACACCCACGGAAGCAGCACTCAAGACCTCTTTAAAGTGTTAAGAATCAAAGATGTCACTTTGAAGACTAGGGTGCGCCTAACACAAACCATGGTAATTTCAATCATCTCATATGTGTGTGAGAGCTGAACAATGAATAAGGAAGATCAAAGAAGAGTTGATGACTCTGAATTGTGGTGTTGGTGAAGAATACTGAAAGTACCGTGGACTGCCAGAAGAATGAACAAATTTGTCCTTGAAGACCTGCAGCTGGAATGAATGCTCCTTAGAAGTGAGATGGCCAGACTTCATCTCACCTACTTTGGTCATGTTGTCAGAAAGGGCCACTCCCTGAAGAAGGATATTATGCTTGATAAAGTACAGGGTCAGCAAAAAAGGGTAAGACCCTAAATGAGACACATTGACATAGTGGCTACAACAATGGGCTCAAGCATAGCAAGGATTGTGAGGATGGTGCAGGACTAGGCAGTGTTTTGTTCTGTTGCACACAGGATTGCTAAGAGTCAGAGCTGACCCAACAACACCCAACAGCAACAACAACAACATTTTGTAAATTTTTTTGTTTTTCCAAAGAACTAAATTTTGGTTTCATTAATTTTCTCTATTGTTTTGTTTGTTTTCTATTTCATTTCTTTTTGTTCTCATTATTTGCTTCCTTCTACTTGTTTTGGATTTAGTTTATTATTTTTTTCCCTTGCTTCTTAAGGTGGAAGCCTAAGTTATTGGTTTTCAGATTTTGTTTTGTTTGATAATATAGGCATTTGAAGCTCTGAATTTCCCTCTATGCATTGCTTTAGCTGTATTCCACATATTTTGATATGCTATATATTTTTGTTTTCAGTCAAAAATAATTTCTAATTTCCCTTGTGCTTTCTCCTAACCCACCAATTATGTAGTAACGTGGGATTTTAATATTTGGATTATGTAATCCAGTAATATTTAGATTATGTAATCCAGTAATATTTAGATTATGTAATCCAGTAATATTTAGATTATGTAATCCAAATATTTGGGATTTCCAAGAATTCTGCCTGTTAATGATTTCTAATTCTATTGTGGTCAGAGAATATATTTTGTATAATTCAATCTTTTTAAATGTATTGAGACTATTTTGGAGAAGGTTCCATGTGTTCCTGAAAAAGAATGCAAACTCTAGAGGTGTAAGGCAGAGTATCAGTATGTGTAAGTCAGGTTTAGTTGGCTGATACTATTGTTCAAGTCTTCTATATCCTTGATGATTTTCTATCTAATTGTTCTATCAAGTACTGAGAGGGGAATATTAAAATGTGTAAACATTATTGTTGAATTGCCTATTTCTCCTATCAATTCTTTTATTATTATTATTATTGTGATTTGGGTGAAAGTTTACAGAGCAAATTCACTTTCTACACAGTAGCTCACATACACTTTGTCTCATGACATTGACTACAATTTACCCCAATGCAAAAGCTCCCCTCCTACTTCCTCCTCATAGTTACCTCTTCTTTGTATCCTTCCCTCCATACACTCCTGCCCTGAGCTGTCTCCCTGTGCATATATAGCCCTTCTATTCTGCCATGATTGATCTCTCCAAGGAGTGTATCTACCTAATGTAAATGTTCATCTCATATACATGTCTTTTGTTTGGCTGGAAGCCACAGGTGTGGGTTCCACTGCAGACATAAAGGGCAGCAACTAGGGGCCATAGTCCCAGTGGTTCCATCAGGCTCTATCAGACCAGCAAACCTGGTCCTTTTTTTTTTTTTAAATGATTTTGAGTTTTGTTCCACATTATTCTCCCACTCTATCCAGGATATCCTACATAGATCCCCCACCAAGTGGTTGACGGTGGTAGCCGGCACCATATAGATCTTCTGGTCCCATAGTCATATAGGCTGAGGAACGCATGGTTTACCAGTCACTTGGACTAATTTTTTCCATGAATCTTTGGTGTTTTCATTCTTCTTTGCTCTGGATGAGGAGAGACCCACTGTTTCATCTAGATGGCCACTTGCAAGCTTTTAAGATCCCAGTCTCTACTCACCAAAGTAGAATGTGGAACAATGTTTTGTGTAGTATGTTATGCCAATTGAACTTGATGCCCCTGCAACTATGGTCCCGAGCCCACAGATCCAACTACTTGTTCCCTCTGGGTAACTGGCTGTGGCCAAGATGTGACCACAATCTTGTCCCTTGTCAGCTCTACTATATACCTGGAAATTCTTACAAAACATACCAATACACTTGTAGAAACATTGTCCGCCAACCGTATACATAGTCTTGGGCACACACACCCCTGCATAGACATACCTAATAGTTCAGCCTGTCTACCCATTTATCCACCCGCATATCCATGTTTGCCTTCACTCCTATCAATTCTGTCAGTTTTTGCTTAATTTATTTTGAGGTTGTTGTTATTTGCCATTGAGTCGGACTCGACTCATAGTGACCCCTCCTTGGGCATCCAAGGCGGTATCACTACGGAAGTAGATTGCCCAACCTTCCTTCCGAAGAGTGGCTGGTGGGTTTAAACCTCCAGCCTTCTCGTTAGCAGTCAAGTGCCTTAGGCACTATGCTACCAGAGCTCCTCCTATATGTTCTATAGTTACGTGCATATATATTGACCTTTTTTTTATCATCATGACATGTCACTCTATGTTTTTATTAATCTTTCTTGCCTTAAAGTCTATTTTCACTGATATTAATGTAACCACTTCAACTGTTATGTGTTCTCTTTGCATGGTGTATCTTTTCCATCCTTTTACTTTCAACCTATTTGTGTCTTTGAACATAAGGTGTGTCTGTTTTAAACAGAATATACTTGAATCTTGCTTTGATATGCAATCTCAAAACTTCTGCCTTTTGACTAGCTTATCCACATACAATGTAATTGTTGAAATAGTTCAATTTACGTTTGCCATCTTGCTTTTTGTTTTCTATATATCTTTTATCCTTTTTTTGGCTCATCTATTCATCCTTTACTGCCTTCTTTTATGTTACATAAATATTTGTGATGTCCCATTAAATTCCTTTGTGTATGCCTGTATGCATGTGTATATTATATATATAATATGTACCAGCCACTCCTCAGAAGGAAGGTTGGGCAATCCTACTTCCGTAGTGATACTGCCTCGGAAACCCAAGGAGGGGTCGCTATGAGTC
>NW_006921657.1:3079263-3084658 GCF_000298275.1 Orycteropus afer afer | reverse complement strand
AGCAGTTGCTTCAGTGATTAAAATGTGCATTCTAATTAATTACAATCTATTTCACATAAATACTAACTTAATTCTGGTACAATATAAAAACTTTGCTTCAATATAGATACATTCTATCCTCTCTCCTTTGTGCTATAATAAATATAAATTTATTAATGTTATACACATAACAATATAGAGTTATAATTAATACACTATACAATCATGTCTTTCAAAGATGTTAAGAGTAAAAATGGGGGAAAATATATTAGTAATATCTTTTACATTAACTCACATTTTCCCATTTCCAGAGCTCTTCATTTCTTCTTACAGATTCAAGTCACAAGTTGGTGTCATTATCTTTCAAGATGCAAGGCAGGCTTGCTAGCAACAAATTCTTTTTGTTTACCTGGAAATGTCTTTATTTTGCCTTCATTTTTAGAGGACTGTTTTGCTGGATATAGAGTTTGTAAGGTTGACAGTTTTATTCTTTCAATACTTTGTGAATATGTCTTTCCACTGACTTCTGGCCTCCATTATTCAGATGAAAATTATCTATTAATTGTATTGTTCCCCTATAAGTGATGAGTTGTTTTTCTCCTGTTGCTTTCACAATTTTCTCTTTGTCTTTTCTTTCAGCAGTGTAACTATAATGTATATATTGTGTATCTCTGTGTGTTTTACCTTACTTGGTATTCACTGAATTTCTTCAATCTGTAGATTAATGCTTTTATCAAATGTAGGAAGTTTTCAGACATCATTACTTCAAGTATCTTTTCCGCCCCTTCTATCTTCCTCTCTCCTGGAACTCTCATTACAAGTATGTTGGTTCCCCTTCACAAATATCACCATTTTTACCAACAACATTATTGGGAAGCAGAAAAGCTGCTGGTTCTCACAGCCTATCCTATCTTGGAAAAACCACTATCTTGATTGATCTGAGAAATGGAAGCAGTCTCAGGCAAGAACGACTCAAACTATATAGTTTTTCAAGCATTCATACTTCTCATTTTGTTGATGCTTTTGGTCTATTTCTAGAGTGCTAGAATGCTTTTTTTTGTTAATATGTCTAGCTTTATACCCACATATTGCGGAAGATGATTTATCAACCTCCTCACTTGGCCATAGCCAAAAGTATCTCCTCTCCAATAATTTCCATACATTTTTAAAATAGTTTGATCAAATTAAATGCAGTTATATATTTTTTTTCATTTACCACACTATTATATGCATCCTCTCATGTTATTAAAATTTGTAAGAATAATATTTAATATATGTCCAATAAAAACACTAACCAAAACACCAAACTCACTGCCTTCGAGTTGGATCTGACTCATAGCAACCCCTCCTTGAGTTTCCGAGGTGGTATCACTACGGAAATAGACTGCCCAACCTTCCTTCTGAGAAGTGGTTGGTGGGTTTGAACTGCCAGCTTTCTGGTTAGCAGTCAAATGTTTTAGGCACTATGCCACCAGAGCTCCTATATGTACAATATTCTCCTATAATATAGGTATAATAAAAATATATAACTAAAACAGGGTGTGTTCCAACTATATTCTTCATGCTTTACATATTTCACCTCATGTAATAAGTGATATAATCCAGGAAATAAGCATTGCCTCCATCTTACTGACAAACAAAGTTGAGAGAAATTTAGTCACCTGCCAAGTCACTCAGCCCGCAAATGGCAATTCTAGAAATCAAATTCAAGGCTACTTGAATTCAAAGCCCATAACCTTTCTATTATGATATAACAGTTACCTCAGATTCACCAAGAATATCTTCATGATTAAAGGTTTGGATATATTTCTAATTAGTTCCTTATAATAGATTCCTAGAAGTGTTGTGAGGAAGGAAGGGTAAGTATCTTAAGCTTAACACTCATTGACAAAATTATTTTGCGCAAAGTTTCTATCAATTTCCACTTCTATCAACAGTGAATGAGAATTGTTGTTTTACCATACTTTCATCAACAATGGGCATTATCATATTTTCACATACTGTCAAATTTGATAAGTAAAAATAGTATTTTTTTGTTCTTTTTTATTATAAGTAAGGTCAATTATTTCTGCTCATATTATTGGCCATTTCTTTTCTTCTTTCTGAACTGCCTATTCATGAACACTGCCTATTTTTTAAAAATTGCTGTTTTTTTTATGAATTTGAAAGAATGCTTTATACATTAAGGATATTAGCTATCTTTGTGTTATGTACATAAGTATTTTCCCCAGTTTGTCATTTATTTTATAATTTTGTTTATGATGGTTTCTTTTATATGTTTAAGTTTTTCATTTTTTTTGCAATCTAAATCTTTTCTATCTTTCATTGCTTTCAAGCCTACGAAGTCTACTCTTAATCCACATCATTTCTGTTTTTATAGTTTTGACATTTAATAACCTCTTTTAAGAAATTAATTTGAAATTATTTTGATGTATGCTATACAAAACACTTTTGCATTCTTTATTTCCATTTAACTATCTGTCTACAAATCACTAATAATCACCCTTTTTAATGAGTACATACCCCACTATTTTTATTTACCATAATCAACTAACCAGTTTTCTATGCCAAGAAATTTTCATGAATATAGGGGTTTTGAACCTATTAAATTATTTCCTTAGGTAAATATCCTTATTAATGGGATTTTTTGGTTCAAAGGGTAGTGATATGGAAAGTTTACTACTCTGTTGGTTTGCAAATAGAGGGTAGGTCTTTCATGAGTTTATTATTGAGTAAGAAGGTGTTTATTTTGTCTGTTGTTATTATTGTTGTATTTTACAAAGCCCCATTTTCTTCTAAGAAGCAAAATAGTAAAACTAACTTTTTGCTTGAAAATTTCGTATGATTTTAATATTTTAACACCTGAAGAATGAACAATCTATATTTTAACTTATGAATCAGTGCATTTATGGTTTTCCAGACTTAATACAGCAAACTTTTTTCATTTTTCTAAATGTTTTGTTTCCAACTTTATTGGTAAAGTTGAGGTAAAACTGAAGTATAATAAACCATACATATTTAAAGTGTACAAATTGATAAATTTTGACATACATATACATCTGTGAAACCACACCACAATCAAATTAATGGACATTTCTATCACATCTAATACTTTCCTCACATTCCTTTGTAATCATCCCTCCCTCTAGTCCTGTCCCCAAGCAACCACTGATTTGATTTCTGTCACTATCGATAAGTTTCCAAGAATTACATATAAACAGATTCCTAGAGAACATATACTCTTCTTTTGTCTGGCTTGTTTCATTTAGCACAAAGCATTTGAGATTTATCCATGTTGTTGCATGTGTATCAATAGTTCATTCCTTTTCATTTCTGAGCAGTATTCCACTGTGTGGATATACCACCCGATTTGTTTTTCTGTTTACCTGGTGATGGAGATTTGGGTTGTTTTTAATTTTTGCCTTTCCAGTATCCTAAAGTTTCAAAGGTCCAATGGCAAAATGACTGCAAGGTTCTATATTTAGTATCTTAGCAGACCAACTGGTTCCAAATATCAACTGCACATATATGTGTGCTGAAGATATTACAAACATATATACAAAGGGTAAATCAGAATAACAACATCTATGTAATTTTTTTCCTTACCTTTTCATAGACTGTACTGTCTAGATAAGGGTAAACATGAAAAGCTCCCCGAATCCTCTTCACACCTGGATACAGCAATGGCACCATATTAACATAAGCCACACCATGAAATGAAAGCTGACTTTCATCCTCAGCCTAAAAGAATAAAACCAGAGAGTTGTTAGTGTTACACGGCAATGAAGAATGCAGAAACTGGCTTTCTTATTTAACTAGCTATACAACTTTGGTCTAGTTACTTAGATATTCTGGCCTTCCGTTTCATTTTCAAAATAGGTTTAATCTTACTATAATCACTGAGATAATACAACTCACTGCTGTTGAGTTGACTGTAACTCATAGCTACCCCTCCTTGTGTTTCCGAGGGGGTATCACTACAGAAGTAGATTGCCCAATTTTCCTTCTGAGGAGTGGCTGGTGGGTTTGAACCACCAGCCTTCTGGTTAGCAGTCAAATGCCTTGTTGTTGTTGTTGTTGTTTGCCGCTGAGTCGGCCCCGACTCATAGCGACCCCTCCTTGGGTTTCCGAGGCAGTATCACTACGGAAGTAGGATTGCCCAACCTTCCTTGTTGTTGTTGTTGTTATTTGCCATCAAGTTGGCCCTGACTCATAGCGACCCCTCCTTGGGGTTCCGAGGCAGTATCACTACGGAAGTAGGATTGCCCAACCTTCCTTAGGCACTACAAAAACAGTGTTAATGAATAGTAAAGGCAGTAGTTGAATCAATACATACTCAAATTAATTGATCATATATATGTATATTCAACCAAAAAGAGAGAAAGAAGGGCTGCTCAGGCACAGGGAGACAGCTCAGGGGGTAGGAGTGCATGGAGGGATGGTCACAGGGAAGTTGTACCTATCGGGAGGAAGTGGGAAAGGAGATGTTGCATTGTGCTAAATTGTGATCAATGTCATGAGACAAAGTGTATGTGATCTGCTGTATGGAAAGTGTATTTGCTCTGTAAATTTTCACCCAAATCACAATAAAAATAAAAATTAAAAAAAAGAAAGAAATCTAAGGAAAGTTACCCACTGTATATTATATACTATAAAGGGAGTAATGGTTACTTGGTAGTTGTTGTTGTTGTTAAGTGCCGTCGAGTCGTTTCCGACTCATAGCAACCCCTGCACAGCAGAACGAAACACTGCCCGATCCCGCGCCAGCCCCACAATCCCTGCTATACTCGAGCCCATCATCGCAGCCACTGTATCAATCCATCTCCCTGAAGGCCTCCCCCTCTTTCGTCAGCCCTCCACCCTACCAAGCATGACATCCTTCTCCAGGGAATGGTCCCTTCTCACAACATGACCAAAATAGGTGAGACGAAGTCTGGCCATTCTTGCTTCCAAGGAGCATTCTGGCTGCACTTCCTCCAGGACAGATCTGTTAGTACTTGGTAGTAGTATTTTTTATTAGGAAGAAAAACTTATTTTTTAAATCAATCAAATAATTTAAGTCCTTGTTAAGTACCTAATATGTGCCAGGCATCATGCTAGGTACTGTAGAGGATATAAAACAATCTGTGACAGTATACCTACCCTCAGGAAGTTTGTGAACAAGCAGAAAAGACTAGGCAAAACAGAGAACACGTTCTTGTTGTTGTTAGATGCCATGGAGTCGTTACTGATTCATAGTGACCCCATGCACAGCAGAACGAAACACCGCCCTATCCCGCACCAGCTCCCTGATCATCCTTGCTATACTTGAGCTCATTGTCGCAGCCACCGTGTCAATCCATCTCATTGAAGGCCTTCTCCTTTTTCGTTGACCCTCCACCTTACCAAGCATGACATCCTTCTCCAGGGAATGGCC
>NW_006921657.1:3077550-3078108 GCF_000298275.1 Orycteropus afer afer | reverse complement strand
CTTTCTTTGGAATGGGTACAAATATGGATCTTTTCCAGTCAGTTGGCCAGGTAGCTGTCTTCCAAATCTCTTGGCATAACTGAATGAGTGCCTCCAGTGGGGCATCCATTTGTTGAAATATCTCAATGGGTTTTCTGTCAATTCCTGGAGCCTTGTTCTTCACCAATTCCTTCATTGCAGCTTCGACTTCCTCCTTCAGTACCATTGGTTCTAGATTATATGCCACCCCCTGTAAATGATGAAGATTGACCAGTTCTTTCTGGTACAGTGACTCTGTGTATTCCTTCCATCTTCTTTTGATGTTTCCTGCATCATTCAATATTTTGCCCTTAGAAACTTTCAATACTGCAACCTGAGGCTTAAATTTTTTCCTCAATTCTTTCACCTTGAGAAATGCCGAGCGTGTTCTCCCTTTTGGTTTTCTAACTCCAGGTCTTAGCACATTTCATTATAGTAATTGACTTTGTCTATTCAAGCTGCTTTTTGAAATCTTCGGTTCAATTCTTTTATCTTGTCATTTCTTCCATTTACTTTAGCTACTCTCCACTCAAGGGCAAG
>NW_006921657.1:3056306-3076534 GCF_000298275.1 Orycteropus afer afer | reverse complement strand
TTCTATGCTAAGTGCCTCATCTTCCTCCTCTGTATTGGACAATGTTTCCGGACTATTCATAAAGTTGTGCTGTAATGTATCAGACAGTGTTTTTCTGCTATTCATAAGGTTTTCCCTGGCCAATTCTTTGAGAAGTGGATGGCCTCTTCCTTCTTCCTAGTCTGTCTCAGTCGGCAAGCCAGGCTGACACCTGTGCACAATGTGCACCCCACTGGGTTTGAAACGCCAGTGGCACAGCCTCAAGACTCACAGCAACATGTCACCACAGTAGGACAAACTGACAGACAAGTTTGTCTCCCTTAGCTGTTGGAAACCTCTCCAACCACCCTTACCTGGATCCCTGAGGCTGACTCCTTGATCTCTTCTAGTCCCCTTTGCCTTTTCTATCCTCTCCCTGCTTTCCCGCCTTGCTGCTTGTGGGGCATGGCCTGGGTTCCCTCCCTCTCCTCACCTGGATCCCTGCGGCTGACTCATCAAAACTGTATCTTTTCATAACAGTAATGCATTTATGAACCCTCTTACTCTAATTAGTAAGCTAAAACATTTTAAGTAGCCAAGTCTTCCTAGTAAAGAAATTTTAAAAACTGTATTAGGTTGAACCATATGAACTTGCCAATATTTGAACACTTTTGACTTATAAAAATGTCTGTATCATGTGTTTTTTTCCTATGGTAAAACTATAGTGAGGAGCTAAAGGGAAATAAGATATTTGGGAATAAAGAAGCATAAACAACTTTGAGAAGAAAATACTTTCAAAGCTAAAATCTGGAAAGTTCTGGGCAGACAAGAATGAGTTGGTCACCCTAGAGACAAGAGTCAAATCAATTCACATGTTCCTTTGGTATCAGAATTAGAAGCTGAATAGTAGTTGGATCTGGTTCAGCATTTCTTATGTAGGCAGTCCCCAGGTTACAAATGTCTGACTTAGTACAACCCACAGTGGTGAACCAACCCCATAAAGCCTACTGTATTAAAAATTTGAGGTACATACAATGATTCACAGTTACAAGTGGATGCTACTTTGCAACTCAAAATATTATCATTATTATTATCACTATATTATTATGTCAAAGGTGTCCTACTGTATCTGGAAGTGTTTCTTTAATGATTTTTATGCATAGAAAGGTACATTATATACTATATATGAAAACAAACATTTGACTATCTTAGATACAAATTGTACCTAACTGTTGCAACTCAGTACAAATTCAGCTTAAAATCAGACCTCAGAACTTGTTCATAATCCAGGACTGCCAGTGTATTTCTTTTTTACCCACTGCCATTGGGTTTCCAAGGCTGTAGATCTTTACAGAAGCAGACTGCTTTATCTTCGTCCTGCAGAGGATGGTGGATGTGAACTGTAGACCTTCTGGTTAGCAGCCAAATATCTCACACAATATGTCAGCAGAGCTCCCTGTATAAATATTTTTAATTGAGCATATTTACCTTCTCTAATTTGCCACTTTTCCCTTTGGATGTAGTCACCAGAGGAACTCTTGTGACCTCTACTGGCCAAAATCGGCAATCAGCAATTCGTTTCTGAAAACTGCAAATCACAAATTTTACACACAAAAAAGAGATTAGTAAAATTTAGGTCAAAGGGAAGTATTCCTCTTTTCCAGAAAGTAATAGAATACACATATATAAAACTCACTGCCATCAAATCATTTGCGACTCATAGCAACCCCTCCTTGGGTTTCTGAGGCAGTATCACTACGGAAGTAGGATTGCCCAACCTTCCTTCCGAGGAGTGGCTGGTGGGTTTGAACCGCCACCCTTCTGGTTAGCAGTCAAATGCCTTAGGCACAGTGACACCAGAGCTCCCACACATATATGTTGTTGTTGTTGTTATGTGCCGTGGAGTCAGACCCGACTCACAGCAACCCGTCCTTGGGTTTCCGAGGCAGTATAACTATGGAAGTAGATTGCCCAACCTTCCTTCCGAGGAGTGGCTGGTGGGTATATAGACATTGTTATTAGGTATGTGGGTTTTTGAAGCCTTCCCAGATTTCTACAATTCCAACAATAATTCTACTCTTCTGCTAGCAGAGAATCCCTGGGGGTGCAAATGATTAATGTAGGCCCTGCTCACCACCCATAGGTCCTTTGAAAGAAAGTCCTGGTGATCTACTTCAGAAAAATCAGCCGCTGAAAACCCTACAGAGCACTGTTCTGCTCTGACACACATGGGATCTCCATGAGCTGGAATAGACTCAAGGGCAAGTGAGTCGTTTTTGTTTTGTTTTGCTTTTTTTTTTTTAAAAAAAAAAAAATCATCTTACTGCTAGCAGAGGCAAACCACACATTCGTTAGAGCAATTTGGAAGTATGAATCAAATGCCTTAAAGATGTTCAAAATCTTTGACTCAGAAATTCCACATCTAGTGATCTATTATAAATAATCAGACAAGTATGCAAACAGTATAAAACACATTTATTTCTACTGTCAGAATAGTCAGAGCAGCTCCTACATATAGAGGTTCAGCTCCCACATATAAAGGGCTTGAAGTTATCATTTCTGTCTTTACAACAAGAAAAAGCTGAACAAAGTGAAATTCAGTAACTTTTCTTACATCCATCAGAGACTTGAGGACAAACCAACCCCTGACATTTCCAGAGACAGGAGAATACAAAGAATCACAGCTGAGATGGGCTTTCTGAGAGCAGAAGCCACTGGAGCCAATAACTGGTAACAACGTAAATGCAGCACACTGCCGTGGAGTCAGATCCAACTCATGGCGACCCCTCCTTGGGTTTCTGAGGCAGTATCACTACAGAAGTAGATTGCCCAACCTTCCTTCCTGGGAGTGGCTGGGGGGTTTGAACCACCAGCCTTCTGATTAGCAGTCAAACGCCTTAGGCACTATCCCACCAGAGCTCTCTTTAATGGAAATGTTGATGAATTGCTGGAGGCTGAGTATAGACTAGTTTGAGGGTTAAAAAGTCCTGGGAGCCCAGTCTTAAGGGTTTCCCACACTTTTGTGGATTTTATCTCCAGGAGCCCCATCAGATTCTCTAAAGATCTGAGCAAATCCTCTCATTTTCTCAGGCAGGCAGAGAGGGAAAGTAAATATTTTTAAATAGTCCAAAGCATTCTTCAAAACAAAAGCGTGCTCTCCCAAGGAATGACTATATCTCGGTTTTACCTAACTTGAGGGAAGGACAATCAGACAATTCCAGCCTCTAGCTTTTCTGCCTCATATAAAAAACAAAACCTGTTGCTACTGAGTCACTCACACTCATAGCAACCCTGTAGGACAGAGTAGGACTGCCCCATAGGGTTTCCAAGGCTGTAATCTTTAGGGAAGCAGACTGCCACATCTTTTTCCCATGGAACAGCTGATGAGGTCAAACCACTAGCCTTTCAGTTAACAGCCAAGTCCTTTAACCACTATGCCACCAGGGCTCCTTCATCTCACATAAAGGGAAGGGGAAGAAAAAAATGCTGTTACCAAACCTCATTGAGATACAACTTCACACCCACGAGGATGGTTATTATCAGAAAAATGGAAAATAATAAGTGTCAGTGAGAATATGGTAAAATGAGAACCCACATACATTACTGGCAGGAATGTAAAATAGGCAGCCACTGTGAAAATCAATTGGTGGTGCCTCAAAAAACTATAATTACCATTTGACCCTGCAATTACACTCCTAGGTATTTACCCCAAATAACGGAAAGCAGGACCTCAAACAGATATTTCTACGCCAATGTTCACTGCAGCACTATTCGTGATAGCAAATAGATGGGAATAACAAGTATCTATCAACAGATGACTGGATCAACAAATGTAATACATCTATGAAATGGAATATTATTCAGCCATAAAGAGAAATGACATTTTGACACATGTTATGACGTGGATGAACCATGAAAACATTATATTGAGTAAAATTCAGACACAAAAGGACAAATACTGCATGATCCCACTTACATTAAATATCTAGAACAATGCGTAGAGACAAAAGTTTATTAGCAGTCATCAAGTGCTAGAAGGACAAGGGAATGTGGATTTAGTGCTTAAAGGGTACTGGGTTTCTGTCTGGGATATTGGAAAACATTTGGAAACAGACAGTGGTGATCACTGCACAACATGGCAAATGTAATTAATCTCACTAAGTTGAACAATTAAAAATGGTTAAAGTGGTAAACAATTATATATTTTTTCCCAACTGAACTCACTGCCACTGAGTTGATTCCAATTCATGGTGACCTTTCAGGACAGAGTAGAAGCACCCCATAGGGTTTCTAAGGCTATAAATCTTTGAGGACGCAGACTTCCTCATCTTTCTCTTATGGAGCAGCTGGTAGGTTTGAACTGCTGGCCTTTTGATTAGCAGCCTACTGGTTTAGCCACCATGCTACCAGAGCTTTTAAAATATATTTTACTAAAATAATCTGTTTTAATGCTATGATATGTCTCTGAAGAACACAGGTCAGGGATGACTCAGGTACATTAAAAAATAGATTTAATCTTAAGATTTAGAATGTGAGTAGTTCTGGCAAGACGGCGGACTAGGCAGAAAGACTGCACAGACCCTCTTCAACAAAGAAAAGGGAAACCAATTAACACAGACACAGAAGATAATCCTGGACCCCTGAGCCTTGAAGGGAAGGATATAGAAGTGGACTAAACCCCAACTAGCAGAAGAATTTGTGTGCTAATACCAAAAAAGGAGACATATGGAACTGTGGTCTGGCAGCGATCCTGAGCCATCCTGACGGCACAGACAGCTTAGAGATTCCTGAGTGTTGGTAGGAGTTAAGAATTAACCTAAAAATCAGCTCTGCTAGCCAGGGACTGCACGGAGGACTGCTCCAGTGGCTGGGGAATAAATGGAGAAGGTGAAGAGAAAGGTGGGCTGAGCTGTGGACTTTGGCCGGTCTGGGGGGTGCCGCCATTTTGAAGGTCTAAAAGCAGCTTGACCATTTTGGATATTTAAAGAGACAGCGCTCTCACAGATTCCCGGGGCTTAAGAACACGTTCTGCTTTCCAGCAACCCCAAGGACCCTCTGGACCTGCAAGACTGAAAAGTTTTTTGAAGGTTATTCAATTGTAATTTGTGTCTAATTGAGTGGGAGACAACAACAGTCCCCATAAGACACAACTACACCCACACGTCCTGCAACTTCACTTACTGAGCGAGAGCCACTACCTCCTTCTCCACCAATGGATCAACAATAAAAAACCACCAAGAAGAGCCGAAATCACCCTTGACTGCTCTTCACAAACAGTTAACAGAGATCTAAATACAACAATGCCACGATGCCTTGGAGACAACAGACCATCACAGTCCACACAAAGAAGCAGGATAAAGTGGTAGAAACAAGGGAGCAGGATACAGACCCAGAACACATCCCTGAGGAAGAACCAGCATTGGAACTCTCTGATAAGGAATTCAAGATTATATAGAGTGTTTGCCTTTCCTAAAACCTTACCAACACATCAACAGAGCTCCAGTATAACAGTTGATTACAAGTTTGAGAGCTACAAAATAGAAGCCATTTAGGAAGCAGTTTTTAGGGAAATCCAAAGACAAAAGGGGAGGGGAAAAAAAAAACTGAAAAACTGGACAGTTTCATAACTGTTCTAAAAATAGTCTATTATTATTTTTTAAAGTCACAGCTATTCATTCAGGTTATACATATACTGATAGTCTTCTCTTTCTTGTCTCTCCTTAATCAGCAGGTCACTGTAACAGAGACAGGTACAGGCTTACCCTGCTACCTGAAAGTAGAGTGTTCCTATGAAACCTTCCTAAGCCAAAATGGCATAAACCAAAGAAACAATTATCATTAATTTAGATAGGAAAAAAAACCCTCAGTGTTCCCAGAACCAAAAAATAAACTACCAAATTACACATAAAATAACACTAACCTACAGTGTTCACAGACACAATTCACAGCTATGGCAGCTTGATGCTGCGGTGCTGAGTGTAGTTCTTGGGGAAGGAGCTTGGCAATGCTGCTGCAGGTGTGTTGCCTCTTTAACAGCTCATTGCAAAACAAATGCTAAATGCTACTTCCACTATTCACCTTTTTTTGTAAAAGTGAAAATTCTCTTTGGATTTCTTTTCATTAGCGAAAACTAACTTAGATATTTTGTAAAAGCCAGGTGGCAAAAAACAAACTTCTGAAAAGCTGAGAGTATCTGTTTTTTCCCCACACAGCATGTAGTCTGTTTTCCTTCCTTGGTAACAAAATCTTGATCTAGTCTGTAACAATGTGTCCAGCTAAAATCTCTAACTCTCGGCCTCTCTCATGCCTAGAAATGGTTAATGAGCCCAGAAGAACTAGATGGTGCTCAGCTACCACTGTCACCCACCTGGGGGGGGGGGGCAATTATGTAGGAGATCCTGGATAGAGAGAGAGAACAATGTGGAACAAACTCAAAATCATAAAATAAAAAACAAAAAGGGACCAGGTTTGAAATAAATAAAGACAAGGTATCAGGTATTATTTCTAGGAACGTTCCATAAGAGGGAGAAGACAGGCAGTATATGTCTTTTACCTTTAAAAATAAATAAATAAAACACACCCACTCCCCTCTTCCAGGAATGTAAATATGCAGGCTGGAGCTTTTATAAATTTCTGTTTCCAGGATTTATGGGGTGTGGGGTGATTGGTTACTTTTGAAAGACGCAAGCCAGCAGTTTTACAAAAGCAGAAAAAGCGCATGGAGGGAAATAGCAGAAGGAGGGAGGGGGGTTTCAGTAGAGGAATTTTCCACTCTCAAAGTTTTGTTTCACAAACTGGCTATGTCTCACCTCAGGTTCAATTCCAGACCTGAAGGGCAGCTAGGGGCCATAGTCTCAGGGGTTCCACCAGGTTCTATCAGACCATCAAACCTAGTCCCTTTTTATTTTTTATTTTATGATTTTGAGTTTTGTTCCACATTGTTCTCCCTCTCTATCCAGGATCTCCTACATAATTGCCCTCCCCCCCGGGTGGGTGACAGTGGTAGCTGGGCACCGTCTAGTTCTTCTGGTCTCATAGTCATGTAGGCTGAGGATCACATGGTGTACCAGTCACTTGGACTAATGGTTTCCATGAATCTTTAGTTTTCTTCATTCTTCTTTGCTCTGGATGAGGAGAGACCCCCTGTTTCATCCAGATGGCCACTTGCAAGCTTTTAAGATCCCAGTCACTACTCACCAAAGTAGGATGAAGAACAATGCTTTTGTGTAGTATGTTATGCCAATTGAGCTTGATGTCCCCTGCTACCAAGGACCCAAGCCTACAGGTCCGACTACTTGCTACCCTCTGGTAGCTGGCTGTGGCCAAGAAGTGACTACAACCTTGTTCCTTGTCAGCTCTACTATATACCTAGAAATTTTTACAGACCATACAAATACAATGAACATTGTCTGCCAACCCTATGCATAGTCATAGGCATACTCACTGCTGCATAAAAATTCCTAATCATTCAGTCTGCAGCTCTGGACTTGTTTTATATGAAAGAGAAATAAACATCTACCTTGGTTAAGCCACCATTACAAATTGCCTTAGCAGTTAGTATTAGCAACTCAACACAATTTCTAATTGACAGCAGTTGCGTAGTGCCTAAGGATTTAACTGCTAACCAGAAGGCTGGCGGTTCAAACCAGCCATTCCTTAAAGGGAGGTTGGGCAATCTACTTCCGTAGTGATACCGTCTTGGAAACTCAAGGAGGGGTCGTTATGAGTCAGCTCCGACTCCACAGCAGTGGTTGTGTTTTTTGTTATGAAGTAGAATAAAGATTGAAATTGAATTAAATCAAATATAGATCAAATTAACAAAAGTAACATTTCTTCTCAACTATGGTCTTCATAGAGGAGCCCTAGTGGCACAAATAATTAAGCATTCAGCTGCTAACTGACAGGCTGGAGGTTTGAATTTACCCAGTGCCTCCACCGGAGAAAGACCTGGTAATCTGCTCCCATAAAGATTACAGCCAAGAAAACCCTATGGGGTGGTTCTATGTCACATGGGGCCACTATGAGTCAAAGCCAATTTGACAGTGCCTAACAAGAACAACATGGGCTTTGTGGGTTAGACCTGATCCTACCTGACCACTGCAGGAGGATCAAAGTAGCAGCGACTTTCCAGGTCCCAAATAATCCTTTTCTTTATGCACTCTGCTTGGTTCCTAAATTCCCTGTCCTGTAAAATAAGATAGAAATTGTGTTCTCTCTGTGTGATACAGTATCATCCTGCTCACTCTGTGGGCCATTCTTTTAATGGATTTGATCACAATACTTTTATTACTGTTACTACTACTACTATAAGTACTATTAATTACTACTTCTACTGCAAATATTGCTACCACCTTAAATTTTAAGATATTAATGTGTAATTATAATTATTAACTATATTAATAAGTTAAGTTTAAGATACATTACAGTACTTATATAAACCTTACCTCAATTTCGACTAAGTGCCAAACATTCATTCACATAATCTCAATCAGTGATTCTCAACCCCAGATGCTTATAATCATTTGAGAGTTTCTAAGAAAACATCAATGACTAGGCATTGGTATAGGAGATCTGGTGGTGTAGTGCCTAAGGCATTTAACTGCTAATCAGAAGGCTGGCGATTCAAACCCAACAGCCACTCCTTCGAAGGAAGACTGGGCAATCTACTTCCGTAGAGATATTGCTTCGGGAACCCAGGGAGGGGGTCGCTATGAGTTGGATTTGACTTGATGGCAGTGAGTTTGGTGGGTTTTTTTTTTGGGGGGGGGGGCATTGGTATTAAATTAAAAGTACATTCTTATGTAATAGCTGTGGGGTAGGGCTTGGAAACTGTCATTGTTTTAAAAGCTTTCCAGGTGATTCTAATATGCAGCAGAGTTGAGAAAGAGGCAGGCTAAATAAAATATTAATCTAAAGATGGTATGAGTTTTCTCTAATCACAACAATGAGAAAAAATACTGCACAGTATTTTTCAACTATTGCTAGCCTTATCTCTTTCACTTGAAATAGTGAGAGTCAGACATTAAAAATAATCCAACTGCCCTGAGATAATCTTTAAATCTTTATCACAAAAATCTGCATAATTCAGCCTCTCTTACCTCAGGGTGGTTGAGTTCTCCTTCTTCTTCTTCATAGGGACCACCAACAATGAATGCATCAGGAATATTATTAGCTCCTGGTGCCAGAATGTTGGCTATAGGCCATTTTTTGGGCCGAGGAATAGGTTCTCTTTCTCCTCCAACTTTCAGAGTTCCATTCTTGAATAATATGGGACAATCTTTCTACAAAAATAAATACAATATGCCAAGAAAAATTGTGATATACTTTTGAAACAGACAAAAAGATTACTGAAATATCTTTTAAATGGGATACTGGGTATTGTCTAACAGACCCGTCCACAATTATCTAATCATATAGAGTGGCCTGTGCCTTTCATTGTCTTTCAACTATTTTATAATAGTCATTTTAGAAAATTGCTAATGCAAATTATTCTTATACCGTGAGTATATGTGAATATATTTTGTCCAGTAGATATGTAATTGATGTTGCCCTGTAGCTACAGATCAGTTTTAAAGTATTAATAACTTCTAATATTTTTTCAGGTTCTCCTTTGAACCAGTTTTTGCATTTTACTGATTCTTTCATTAATTACTTAAATAAAATCTTTGATCAAATATTTTGTCATTTCACATTTATATGAGATTCTTCATTTACCTTTTTAAAAATTATCCTTTAAAAACAAACTTAAATCTGACAAAAGGCTAAAAATAGACATTTTCATAACTTACAATTATCAAAAATGTATTTGCAATGGAAATAGTTAAAAGATACAAAGACAATTTAAAGGAAGACAAAAATTTTAAATCCAACATTTAAATAAAAAGATTCTATGCTGTTGTTGTTATTGTTAGGTGCTGTGGATGGTTTTCACTCATAAGGACCAAAACAGAACAAAACACTACCTGGTCCTGTGCCATCCTTACAATTGTTGCTGTTTGAGCCCTTTGTTGGAGCCACTGCATCAATACATCTCATGGAGAGTCTCCTTTTTCGGCTATCTCTCTACTTTATCACACATTATATCTTTCTCTAGGGATTGTTTCCTCCTGATAACATGACCAAAGTATGTGAGGCAAAGTCTGGCCATTCTTGTTTCTAAGGAGCATTTTGGCTATACTTCTTCCAAGATAGGTTTGTTCATTCTTCTTGCAGATATATTCAATATTCTCCTCCAACAGCTTAATTCAAAAACCTCAACTGTTCTCCAATCTTCATTATTCATTGTCTAGCTTCCACATGCATATAAGGCAATTGAGAATACAGTGACTAAGTTCAGTTGCACCTTAGTCTTCAAAGTCGAATCTTGCTCTTTAATATTTTAAAGAGGTCTTTTGCAGCAGATCTGCCTGAAGCAATAAGTCATTTGATTTTTTGACTGATGCTTTCATTGGCACTGATTGTGGATCCAACTAAAATGAAATCCTTGACGATGTCAATCCTTTCTCATTTATTATGCACTTGCTGAGTGGTACAGTTGTGAAGATTTCTGTTCTCTATATGTTGATATAATTTATCTGAAGGCTGTAGTCTTTGATCTTCATCAATAAGTTCTTCAAGTCTTCTTCACTTTCAACAAGCACAGTTGTGTCATCTGCATATCACAGGTTATTAATGAGTCTTCCTCCAATCCTGATGCTGCGTTCTTCTTCATATAGTCCAGCTCTTGGATTATTTGTTCAGCATACAGATTGCATAAATATGGTGAAAGGATACAACCCTGACCCATACTTTTCCTGATTTTAAACCATGTAGTATCTCACTGTTCTGTTCAAATGACTGCCTCTTGGTCCATGTACAGGTTCCTCATGAGCTCAATTAAGTTCTGGAATTACCATTCTCTGCAATGTTATTCATAATTTCTTATGATCCACACAGTCAAATGTCTTTGCATAGTCAATAAAACACAGGTAAACACACTTCTGGAATTCTTTGCTTTCAGCCAAGATCCATATGACATCAGCAATGATATCCCTCCTTCCATGCCCTCTTCTGAATCTGGCTTGAATTTCTGGCAGCTCCCTGTCTATATATTGCTGCAACCATTTTAAAATTATTTTCAGCAAAATGTGATTTGCATATGACATTAATTATATCGTTCAATAATTTCTGCATTCCATTGGATAATCTTTCTTTGGAAAGGGGACAAAAATTGATCTCTTCCTGTTGCCAGGCCAGGTAGCTGTCTTCCAAATTTCTTGGCACAAATAAGTGAGTGCTTCCAGTGTTCAATCCATTTGTCAAAACATCTCAATGGGCATTCCACCAATTACTGGAGCCTTACTTTTCACTAATTCCATCAGTGCAGCTTGGACTTCTTCCTTCAGTACCATTGGCTCTTGATCATATGCAAGCTCCTGAAATGGTTGAATGTTGACCAATTCTTTTTGCTACCGTGATTCTATTCTATACATAGAATCCTTCCAACTTCTTTTTTATGCTTCCTGCATTGTTCAGTATATTTTGCAACTCAAGGCTTGAATTTTTTTTTCAGTTCTTTTTGCTTGAGAAATGCCAAACATGTTCTCGTCTTTTGATTTTCTAATTTCAGGTCTTTGGATATTTCATTATAAGACTTCACTTTGTCTTCTTGAGCCACCCTTTGAAATCTGTTCAGCTCTTTTACTTTATCATTCCTTCCATTTGCTTTAGCTACTCTCCATAAAAGAGCAAATTCAGTCTCTTCTGACATCCATTTTGGTCTTTTCTTTCTTTCCTGTATTTTTAATGGCCTTTTGTTTTCTTCATGTATGATATCTTTGATGTCATTCTACAATCATTTAGTTTTTGGTCACTGGTATTTAATATATCAAATCTATTTTTCAAATGGTCTTTAAATTTAGGTGGGATATAATCAAGGTCATATTTTGACTCTCTTGGACTTGTTTTATTTTCTTCAACTTGAGTCTTCTTAAACTTGCATATGAGCAACTGATAATCTGTTCCACAGTCAGCCCCTGCCCTTGTTCTGACTGATGATATTGAGCTTCTCTATTATCTCTTTCCACAGATGGAGTCAATTCAATTCTTGTGTATTCCATCTGGTGCAGTCCATGTGGACAGTTGGTGTTTATGTTGTTGAAAAAAGGTATTTTCGATGAATAAGCAGTTGGTCTTGCAAAATCCTATCATGTGATCTCTGACATATTTTCCATCACTGCAGCCGTATTTTCCAACTACCAGTACTTCTTTGTCTCCAACTTTTGCATTCCAATCACCTGCCGGTAATGATCAACACATCTTGATTTCATGCCTGGTCAATTTCAGACTGCAGAAGTTGGTAAAAAATCTCCAATAGCTTCATCTTTGGCTTTAGTGCTTTGTGTGTAAATCTGAATAACAGTCATATTAACTGGTCTTCCTTGTAGGCATATGGATAGTATCCTATTACTGACAGCACTGTACTTGAAGATAGATCTTGAAATGTTCTTTTTGATGATGAATGTGATGCCATTCTTTTTCAATTTGTCATTCCTGGCTTAGTAGACCACATGACTGTACACTCAAAATGGCCAATACTAGTTCATTTCAGCTTACTAATGCCTAGGATATCAATTGTTCTGTTTTCCATTTCAATTTTGACAACTCCCAATTTTCCTAGATTTATGCTTCATACATTTCAAGTTCCAATTATTAATGGATGTTTGCAGTTATTTCTTCTTGAGTCATGCCACATTAGCAAGTGAAGTTCTTGAAAGCTTTACTCCATCCACATCTTTAAGGCTGACTCTGCTCTGAAAAGGGAGCTCCTCCCTAGTTATATTTTGAGTGTCTTCCAACCTCATCTTCTGGCACTGTATCAGATACTATATATCACTAATAATCTGTGAACTGCTAATTAAAAGAATGAGATACCATTTTAAACCATTAGATTGGCAAAATCAAAGTCTAAAAATATCAAGTATTGGCAAGAATGTATTGAAAGATAGGTGGTATAAGAAGAAATACATTTGGAAAGACATGATGAGGATCATCTACATAAGTATATATACAGATATAACGAAGCTATCTCTGCATGGCAGTCCAGAGAATGGATTTTGATTTAAATGTCTAAAAAATGAAGCCATAAAAGTACTAAATGGAAAACAAGGACTTCCTAAACACAGAAGTAAATACAGGAAACTATAAAGCAAAATAATAAGATTCTACCACCAAAAATCTTAAAACTTTTATATGTCCAAAATATAAACAGAAGGGAAATTATAGTGGAGAAAAAGTACATAGTATATCTTAATATTGAAAGACTTCTTACAAATAAACCATAAAGAAAAAGAATATTAACAGTTAAGTTAAATATGAAACCATGTCAGTTTGTCATACTGTGGTGGCTTGCTAATTGCTGTGAGGCTGGAGGCTATGCCCCAGGTATTTCAAATACCAGTAGGGTATTTGAAAAATACAAAGGTAAATGTGAAAAAATACAAATAAAGGAAATATAAATATAGGAAAAATTCAGCCTCACTACTAATCAAGCAAGCGCAAAATAAAATCCTATCGTCTACTCATTAGACAGACAAAGATTTTTAAAATTTTGGCAATGTAGCAGGGAAACAATTCTTCATACACTGTTAACAAAGCATGAATTTATCCAACCTTGCTGAAAACAGTGTGGCAGATATATTTTAAAAAGTTCTTATAAATGAATGAACACTTTTACCTAGTAACTCTATTTCTAGCAGCTTATTCTAAGGAAATAATGAATGTACAAAAATATTTAGCAAAAGGATGCTTTTTTTATTTAAGTGTTTTAATATAAAATATTTGGAAATAGCTTAAGAATCACACAACAGAATTAGTCATTTAAATTATTTACTCAGATGGGTGCTATTAGAATTACAAAAGGAATAAAGAAATGGTCTTTGCCCTCAGGAAGCTTAAATTCAAATAGAATTATGCTCAAATTCTTCATTTACATACTAAGAACATTTAAAAATACATTTTAGAGGCGAAATTAATAGTTCAATGAATATGTAAGATTAATGCATAAATTAAACAGCACTCAAAGTGGAGCAGATTAATTAGAGAATGTCCTTGAGAAAGAAAGTTTTAAATGAAGTTCCAAATATAGGAGGGGATGGCTATAAATACAGAACAGTTAGTAGAGTTTTCTAGATGGAAGAGTGTGGTGAGATGAGTTCCTTTATGTGGGCTTTTACTTGGTTCTTCAGAAAAATAGCTTGGGAGATACCCGCCCTGCTTTCCTGAGAGTTGTTACCTTTGTCCTAGTTCTTTGGAGAAACTATTTAGGGGACCTCTTGGGCTGAGTGGTATCTCAGGAGCTTGTGACTCTCTAAAACGATTGGCTGGTCCACAATCTTGCAAGGAATTGGTCAATATACTACTCAGATAATGGCTCGGAAATCTACCCAATAGGATTGAACGCATTGTGTTCTAATGAGATGTGTTAGTTAATAAGGTTATGTGTCAACTTGGCTGAGGCTGGATTTGAATGGCTAGGCAGCTGGATGTAGTTATTTTCCATAATGAGATTGGTAATCAACTTCATGGTGGAATATACTACGAGCGGCTGAGTAGCTACCTTAGGGATGCTTCCAGTGTGTAAGAAGCCTTGAGAAAGGTCTCTAGCTTTTTGGCATACCTGGATCCTGCATTTGGCAGAGTTTTCATCTCAGTGGACTGCCATGTTGTCTGCTAATTCTTGAGACTATTTCTGGACGTGGACTAGTGGTCTGTCATGTTACTTGATAATCTTGGGGCTGTGCCATTTTACTTGTCAACCTTGGGTTTGTCAGCCTTAGCAGCCAAGAGCTGCCTAAATGACGCCTCCAGCTCCAATGGGCTGGGAGCAGGAGGCAGAGCTGAAGCCTTAGGTCAAGGGGCTTTCACCCAACCCCTAGAGCTGGTACTCTGAACTCAGATTTCTAGCCTCCTAAACTGTAAGAGAATGAATACTTGTTTCTTAAAACCATCCATCTGTGGTATTTTCTGTTAGCGCAATACTAGATAACCAACACACAAGGGAATTGGTTGGTTCATGGTCCTGCTGAGAGGATATGCCTTGAAATTCACAAGAAGTTTTTTATATAAGCAGCCAACCCCGCAGAGGTTTTCAGAGGCAGAGAGAAAAGACAGAACAAGAAGGAACCTCAAAAACAAGACAAGCCTGGAGCAGAGTGGTTTGGACCTCTGATAGCTATGAGGGGAACCTCTTAAAACTGCTGTAATATGAGTCAAGGGTGATAAAACTGAAGACAGTGAGAAGCCTGGAAGGGAGCCTAGCAGCAGAGAGTCCAGTGAGAGGCCCAGAATGGGGCCTGGCAGCAGAACTAGCAGCACTTGCTATGAGTTGGGCCAGTATGGCAGGCCAATGGCTGGGAAGGCAACGGCAGAGAGGTTGTGTAAGGCTGATAGCAGGGCCTGTCTGCTAGTATGCTTGAGAAGGGCCTGCTTACATGACTGACTAGTACCTGCTTGCACAGCAGAAAGGCCTGCTAGTGGCAGAAAGGAGTTGAGAAAGCTGTTCTGGTTGGAATCTTTCACTGAAGAACAGAGGGATGTGCTCTCCACCTCAAGGGAGCCTTCCAAACTTTGCCTATGTGCTTCCTGATCCTGATCCTGACTTGTTCTTGTTACTTCCAAGTTGATTCTGATCCTGAGTTGTAGCCTGTTACTTCCTGAATAAACCACATAACTTTGAGTATGCTCTGTGAGTTCTGCATGGCCATTATAATGATTATTGAACCCTGCAGAGAAATAGAATGTTGTGGGAGGAACAGTTGGTATCAGAGATGGTGAAAAGGTTGGAGAGCAGAGGTATGTCTGACCTCCATGTCATAGGAACCAGCTTTGTGCTGATCCTGATTCTTATCCCTCCAGAATTTAGGAAGGTCTTTATGCTGTAATACAAGGATGTCAGAAGTGTAGTGAGGGTAACGAGCACCCAGGGCAATCTCTAAGTACCACTATTCCTCAATTCAAGTGCCCAGGGGCAATTTCTAGGTTGTGCAGCATCCCCCTCACACACACACACACACACACAATGTCAAAATGAATAGACATTGATAGTGGTGACATGTCAGCAGAAATAGCTTCCCCCTTTGTGTCCAGCCGCCTCAGTCAGGAGCCTTTCATATTTGTGGCACCTTGGAATGTCATTCTGGGCCTCATCTGGTGCCCCCTTGGACTTGCACCCAGGGGCAAGTGTCCCTCTCTGCCCCTCCCCCCCCCATGCCTCTGGATGTATATCATGCTTAAGGGAGGGCATTGGACCATACCAGGTTACTAGAAACTGCTCAGTGGCACCCCCCTTCAAGTGGCACCCAAGGTATACACCATACTTGCCATACTTTACCTTCTGGTTAGCAGTCAAATGCCTTAGGTACTATGCTACCAGAGCTCCCATAAAGAGACATAAGGAGATTAAAAAGAGGGCTTTAAATCAATTCAGTCACAGCCAGTGGAAATAAGGGCAGTGTACACATTGCATAGCAACCAAATCCCTTGTGTGTTGGAGTTTGACTGGAGTAGAAAACAGGTAGAAATGCCCCACTCAAAGATGGCGGCTGATTATAACACAACACAAGTTCAAAGTGGTGCGGTCGGCCACCATCTCTGAGTAGGGCACAGCTGTCTGTTTCCTCAAACCAAAAACCAAATTTGATTCTGAATCATAGTGACCTCCATTGGGTTTATGAGGCAGTAAACCTTTATGGAAGTAGATCGCCCATCTTCCTTCCATAGAGCAGCTGTCAGGTTAAAATACAACACAAGAGATTTGATTGCTATGCAACACCAACAGTGCCCTTGTTTCCTCCATGACTGGACCATTTCAAACCAATTCAAAGCCCTGATTAAAAATAAGCAAAGCTATACAGAATATAACTTCATTTTACTGAACCAGAAATGAGAAGCAGCAGCAGCAGAAGAAGAAATGAGGCTGCTTGAGGCTCAGACTAAAAGAAAGGGGACTATTTACTGGGGTCCCTGAAATCGAAGAACAGAAATCTGGATTTACTAGGCAAAAGAGAAATGGGTTTTTGAGAAAAATATAATTAAAAAATTTTTGTTCTGCTAGATATGTGGATTAGGATAAAGAGATTCAGAGACCCAGGACTAGGATATAGAGATTCCAGCCACATCTTTTGGTGTCTATTAACTACATACATTTAAAGCCCAGTATAATATGCAAGATTCATTTGGAAAAAAATTGAATGAAGCTGAGAACATAAAAGTAGATGCAAATAAATGGATAGGTATTTCCTGTTCGTACATAGGGAAACCTTCATATATATATGACCAAACCCACTGCCATAGAGTCGATTCTGACTCATAGCAACACTTTTGTAATAAAGTAGAACTGCCCCATAGGGTTTCTGTGATAGTTGGTGTGGTAGTTCAGTTTGTGTGTCAACTAAGCTCGGCCTGGTTGAGTGGCTGGGTAGCTGGATGTAGTATTCTTCATGATAAGACTGGTTATCAACTCCATGGTGGAATCTACTGTGAGCAGCTGAGTAGCTGCCTTAGGGATGTGGTCAGCTTCCTGTATATAAGGAGAAGGCTTGGGGAATAGTTTTTAGCTTATGGCACACTTAGACCCTGCATTTAGCCATGTCGCTGTTCAATGGCCTTCCATGCTCTGCTGACCTTGGGGCTTTCAATGGACTTGAATTAATGGTCTGCTGTGTGGTTTGGTAACATCAGGACTGTGCCATTTGTCAACCTTGGGCTTGTTAGCCTCAGCAGCCAGTAGCTGCCTGAGTGAAGAGATGCCTCTAACTTCAGTGGGCCAGGAGCAAGAGGGAGAGCTGAAGCCCAAGGTCAAGGGGCTTTTACACAGCCCCTGGAGCCTGGCACTTGGAACTCAGACTTCTAGCCTCCTGAACTGTAAGAGAATAAACTCCTGTTTTTTCAAGCCATCCCATTTGTGATATATTCTTGTCAGAGTGGCACTAGGTGACCAAAACAGAATATGGTACCAAGAAAGTGGGGAGCTGCTATTCTGAAAGGTACCTAAAATGTGGAAACAGGAGTGGAGTGCGTCCTTGACCCAAGACCCTGGCATGTGACATGAGAGACGGTAGAAGCAGAGCCGAGAGAACTGCCACGAGACTGCGACAGGCTTACCAGCCCACAAAGGAAAAAGCTGGATGCCACTGCACAGGCGGCTTCCTGGTGGAGTGAGCTGCCTTCAGGCATTAATTGGTAGAAGAGATTGGGATGAAATGGAGTAGCAGGTTGGCCAGCCCACAGAGCAAGGAAGCTAAATGCTTTGGGGGCAGGAAGATTTCCTGTGGAGTGGGTTGCCTTTGGCATTACTCAGCAGAAGCAGAGAGACCAAGGAAATGGGAAGCAGAGCTGCCTCAACCTCAAAGGGTAGGGCAATGACCTCTGGGGGCAGAACCACCATAGCCTCCTAGGTTTCAAAGAGTTAGACCTTCACCAACTTGGTTCTAGAGTGTGGGACTGCTCGTCCACGTGGGCCAGTGGGATGGAGCCATAGCCACTGCCCAAGAGTGAGGGGGCAGGGCTACCATGCCCAAGTTAGAGGAATGGGTCCCACCAGGCCAAGGGGGTGAGGTCGCCACTGAGGGACGAGGAGATTAGAGCCACCCAGTGAAGCAGATCTGTACAGATGTCAACCACTGAAGGTATGGACAGGTGCCAAGCTGACAAGGGGTGGAACTGTGGCAGTTAAGTTTGTGTGTCAACTTGGCTGGGCCTGGTTGAATGGTTGGGCAGCTGGATGTAGTATTCCCCACGGTAAGACTGGTAATCAACTCCACGGTGGAGTCAACTGTGAGCAACTGAGTAGCTGCCTTACGGATGTGGTCTGCTTCCTGTATATAAGGAGAAGCCTTGGGAAACAGTTTCTAGCTTATGGCACACTTGAATCCTTCATGTAGCCTTGTCATTGTTCAACAGCCTTCCATGCTCTGCCAACCTTGGGACTTTCAATGGACTTGAATTAATGGCCTGCTGTGTGGTTTGGTAACATCGGGACTGTGCCATTTTATTTGACGACCTTGGGCTTGTTAGCCTCAGCAGCCAGTAGCCGCCTGAGTCAAGAGATGCCTCTAGCTTCAGCCGGCCAGGAGCAAGAGGCTGAGCTGAAGCCCAAGGTCAAGGGGCTTTCACACAGTTCCTAGAGCCTGGCACTTTGAACTCGGACTTCTAGCCTCCCGAACTATAAGAGATTAAACTCCTGTTTGTTCAAGGCATTCCATTTGTGGTATATTCCTGTCAGAGTGGCACTAGGTAACCAGAACAGTTGGAGTTTTGTGTCAACTTAGCTGGACCACAATTCTAAGTGGTTTAAGCAGTTGTCATGTGGGTTATTACCATGATGAGATTGGATGTGTATGTTTTGAGCAGCCAATCTGTTGAAAGAGAGTTTCCCTAGGAGTGTGCCCTGTTTCCAATATATTTATGGACATCCCAGGAAAAGAGACACGTTTCTGTGGATCAGGATCCTGTTAGCTGCCTACAACTGTCCGTGGGTGAACAATCCACCATTTGGCCTGGTGATCTTGGATTCATCGTTTGTTGGAGTCAACAGCTGGTATACTGCCTGCCAACTCGAGCCTGTCAGCCCCTGCAGCTGTGTTAGTTGGGAAAAGCCTCCAGCTTGACATTTGATCCAGGAACTTGGGACTTGGCAGCTTTTATAAGTGTGTGAGACATTTTTCTAAGATAAATTTCTCTCTCTCTAAATTAATCTATTAATGTAATGCAAACCCAATCAAAATACCAAACAGGATTCTTCCCAGAATAGGTAAACTGACCATAAAGTTTACACTGAAAAATAAATATTCAAGAATGTCCAAGAAAATTCTGGAAGTATAATAAACAGAAAAGCTCTATCAGACTTTAAAGCTCTACCTGGAAAGGCAACCTTCATCAAACATCAGAATGAGGAAGCATTATACAAGTTTAAAATTATGAGAGAAATCTAAAAGGAAAGGTTTAACTATAAAAAAGAAAAAAAACAATAGAAAACCTTTTGGATGTCATAGCAATGACCCAAATTAAATAAATAAATAATAAACTGGAAGAAAACTTGATAATAAATTGACATATTTAGAAAAACATTGTTGTTGTTGTTGTTACGTGCCATCAAGTCGGACCTGACTCATAGTGACTCCTCCTTGGGTTTCCAAGGTGGTATCACTACAGAAGTAGATTGCCCAACCTTCCTTCCAAGGAGTGGCTGGTGGGTTGGAACCAGCAGCCTTCTGGTTAGCAGTCAAGTGCCT
>NW_006921657.1:3003638-3055556 GCF_000298275.1 Orycteropus afer afer | reverse complement strand
TGTGGCCACTGCAGCGAATTATCGAACCCAGGAGAGAGGTGGTGGGTGCTTTGGGAGGAACGGTTGGTGAAAGGGCTGGAGGGAGGCAGCATGTTTGGCCTTGCATTAATAGGCCTTGGGTTACTGCTGTCTTCCTCTTGTGAGATTAGAGGAGGTCAGAACATGTGGCCTCCCTGCCGTTTTTACAGTTGGTGTCAGTTGCTGTCTGTTGCTAGCAGTGACCAACTGTTCCAGTTTGCTTGGGACTGTCCCAGTTTTAGTACTAAAAGCCCTGTGTCCAGGAGGCCCCCTATGTCCCAGGCAAACTGAAAAGCACCTGTAAAATTTAGAGAGTTATTTACATATATGGTCTAGGCAATAAAACAGATGGAAGTGCTAACGGATTACAACGCTTTTAGCCAACAATTTGGAAATCTCTGTCAAGAACCTCCAAAGACCCATACTCAATCATTCCATAGCTAAAAATTTAGCCTAAGGAAATAACCTGGAATTAAGAGAAATTACATTGTACAAAATCTACAAAATATATAATGAGTAGAAACACCAAAAGACAATTTTTAATGTTTTACATATTCTCTACCATAAATATATGTTTAATAATATATTTTATATATAATTCATAATATATATAATAAATATATAAATTATAAGGCTAAAACTACATGTAAAAACACAAATAAACTTTGTATTTTAAGCTTAGAATAAATTTCAGCTATTAACAGAGCTATGATTTGAATAAAAGCGGAGCAGGTGAGGAAGAGATGACCATAAGAGTGTAGTCATGTTTGGATCTATATAAATATCTGACAATAGGGCTTTACCTCCCCAGCTGATGGAACTTGCAGACCAACCATGTAGTTCTGCAGGGGTCCTACTGGCATGAAGGACTCAGGGACAGAGTAGGCAGCCTCCAACGTGACCTTCAGTAGATTGCCCCCCAAGATCTGGGCTGAAGTCAGTAACGGTTCTGACACAAATACTTTGACTTCAAGACTGCATTGCTGGAAAAGATTAAAAGCATGTAATGTTTTGAAATTGCCAGAGACAATTATTTCATTTGAATCTCATAGCACTGTTCAAAGAAAGAAGATAAACTTAGTTATTTCCATACAGAGCACTGAAATAATTTTTTCTAGATCCCATGCATTAGAGATAGAGCCAAGAGAAAAATCTTATCTCTAAGAAAGAGCCCTTCTCTTTCTACCATACTGGGGTCAAGTGGGTATACAAACATACAGAAGAAAACTGGAAGGTTCTATACTAAAAATGTGAGGAGCCCTGGTCACAGTGGCTAATCGATCAGCTGCTAACAGAAAAATCAGCCCTTCAAACCCACCAGTCTTTCTATAGCAGGAAGATGTGGCAATTTGCTTCTCTGAAGATCTACAACCTTGTAAACCCTAAGGGCAGTTCCACTCTGTCCTACCGGGTCGCTATGAGTTGGAATCAACTGAAGGGCAACAGGTTTGGTTTAATTTATTCTAAAATGTTAGTAGTAGCTGCACAGGAATAAATGAGATAAGAATGCTTTTTTCTAGACTATATTTTATGATTAGTTTTTTAATTAAAACATTGTGCTTTGCAATAAGGAAACATTTTTCAGACAGCTTACACAAAAATCAACTCAAAATGGATCAAGGACTTAAATATAAGAACTAAAAGCATAAAATTCTTGAAGAAAACATAACAGTAATACTTTCACCCAAAGCACAATTAAAAAAAAAAAAAAAACATAGTGGTAATGCTTCAGGATCTAGTTTTTAACAATGAATTCTTAGAAGTGACACTAAAACCATAAGTAACAAAAGACAAAATAGACAAACTGGACTGCATCAAAATTAAAACCTTCTGTGCATGAAAGGATTTTAACAACAAATTAAAGAGACAAACTTATAGCCTGGGAGAATTCACACACACACACACACACACACACACGTAAAAGGATTTATCTCTGTTGTCTGTACCTCTTGTGCACCTGTGTCCAGACTGGGAGAAATTTTTAGAGAACCAATATTGGATAAGGGTTTAATATCCAGCATATATGAAAAATTCCTATACCTTAGCAATAAAAAGATAAGCAACCCAATTTAAAGATGGGCAAGGACTTGGATAGATATTTTCACCAAAGATATTCAAATGGCCAACAACGACATAAAAAGATGCTCAACATCATTAGTCACTAGGGAAACAAATTAAAATGACAATGAGATACCATTTCACTCCCACTAGGATAACTATGATTAGATAAATGGAAAACAAGTGCTGATGAGGATGTGGAGAAATTGGAACCCTCATCCAGTGCTGATGGATTTGTAAAATGGTGGAGGCAGTGTGGAAAACAGTTTGGCAGCTCCTCAAAAATTTAAACATAGAATTACTGTGTTGTTGTTGTTAGGTGCCATCAAGTCAGTTCCTACTCATGGTGACCCCATGTTCTTGCACCATTCTCACAATCATTGCTGTGTTTGAGCTCACTGTGGCAACAATGTGTCAATCCATCTCACTGAGGGTCTTCTTCTTTTTCACGGACCATTTACTTTACTAAGCATGATGTACTCCAGGGATTAGTCCCTCCTGGTAACATGAACAAAGTACATGAAACAAAGTCTTGTCATCTTCTTTTCTAAGAAGCATTATGTCCATACTTCTTCCAAGACAGATTTGGTTATTCTTCTGGCAGCCCATGGTATATTCAACATTCTTTGCCAACAGTGTAATTCAAATGCATCAATTCTTGTCTTCCTTATTCATTGTCTAACTTTTGTATGGATATGAGACAATTAAAAATACTATGCCTTAGATTAGGCATACTTGGTCCTTGTTTTGGTCATCTAGTGCCCATCTAACTGAAATATACCACAAGTGGGTGGTTTTAACAAACAGGGATTTATTCTCTTGCAGTTTAGGAGGCTAGAAGTTTGAGTTCAAAGTTCCAGCTCTACGAGCTGAGTAGAAGCCCCTCTTGCTCCCACCCACTGAAGCTGGAGGCTGGAGGCTCCTCTTAACTCAGGCAGCTAATGGCTGCTGAGGCTGACAAACCCAAGATGTAAAATGCACAGTCCCAAGATTACCAAACAACATGGCAGGCAACTAGCTCAAATCTAGAGATGGTCCCAAGATTGGCAGGCTGCTGAGTGAAGACTCAGCTATATGCACGGTCCAAACATGCCAAAAAGCTACAGCGACCTTTTTCTATTGTTGTTGTTGTTATGTGTCGTCGAGTCACCCACGACTCATAGCAACTCTATGCATAGCAGAACGAAACACTGCCTGGTCTCGTGCCAGTTCCGTGATGTGATCCCAGCTATATTTGACCCCATAGCCGCAGCCACTGTGTCAATCCATCTTGTTGAGGGCCTTCCCTTCCCTCGTCAACTCTCCACCTTACCAAACATGACATCCTTGTCCAGGGAATGGTCCCTTCTGACAACATGACCAAAGTAGGTCAGACAAAGTCTAGCCATTCTCGCTTCCAAGGAGCATTCCAGCTGCACTTCTTCCAGGACAGATTTGTTAGTTCTTTTAGCAGTCCATGGTACTTTCAGCATTCTTTGCTAAAACCACATCTCAAAAGCATCAATTCTTCTTCGGTCTTCTTTATTCATTGTCCAGCACTCACATGCATATGAGGTGAATAACGATATCATGGCTTGTGTCAGGCACATCCTAGTCTTCAAGGAGACATCTCTGCTCCTCAGCACTTGAAAGAGGTCCCTTGCAGCCAGCTTGCCCAGTGCTATACACAGTCTGATATCCTGACTGCTGCTGCCACTGGTGTCGATTGTAGAACCAAGCAATGTGAACTCTTTGACAACTTCAGTCTTTTCTCCATTTATCAAGATGCTGCTTATAGGTCCAGTTGTGAGAACTTTTGTTTTCTTTATATTGAGATGTAATCCATACCGCAGACTGTATTCTTCAATCTTCATCAGTAAGTGCTTCAAGTCATCCTCACTTTCAGCAAGCAAAGTTGTGTTGTCAGTGTATCGCAGGTTGTTAATGATTCTTCCTCCAATCCTGATGCCATGTTCTTCTTCATATAGTCCAGATTCTCAAATTATTTGCTCAGCATATAGATTGAGTAAGTGTGGTGAAAGGATACAACCTGACACACTCCCTTCTTGATTTTAAACCATGCACTGTCCCCTTGTTCTGTTTGAATGACAGCCTCCTGGTCTATGTACAAGTTCCTCATGAATACAATTAAGTGTTCTGGAATTCCCATTCTTCTCAATGTTATCCACAATTTCTTATTACCCACACAATCAAATGATTTTGCACAGTCAATAAAACACAAATAAATATCTTTCTGGAATTCTTTGCTTTGACCCAAGATCCATCTGACATCAGCAATAATACCCCTTGTTCCACATCTTCTTCTGAATCCAGCCTGCACCTCTGGAAGTTCTGTCAATATACTGCTGGAACCATTTTTGAATTTATCTTTAGTAAGGTTTTACTTGTGTGTGATATTAATGATACTGTTTGATAATTTCTGCATTCTGTGGGATCACTTTTCTTTGGAATGGGTACAAATACAGATCTCTTCCAGTCAGTTGGCCAGGTAGCTGTCTTCTTGGCATAACCAAGTGAGTGCCTCCAGTGGGGCATCCGTTTGTTGAAACATCTCTATGGGTATTCCATTAATTCCTGGAGCCTTGTTCTTCCCCAGTTCCTTCAGTGCAGCTTTAACTTCTTTCTTCAATACCACTGGTTCTTGATTATATTCCACCTCCTGAAATGGATAAAGATCGACCAGTTCTTTTTGGTACAGTGACTCTGTATATTCCTTCCATCTTCTTTTGATGCTTCCTGCATCATTCAATATTTTGCCCATAGAATCTTTCAGTATTGCAACTTGAGGATTAAATTTTTTCCTCAGCTCATTCAGCTTGAGAAATGCCAAGCATGTTTCTTCCCTTTTGGTTTTCTAACTCCAGGTCTTTGCACATTTCATTATAGTAATTGCCTTTCTCTTCTCGAGCTGCTCTTTGAAATCTTCTGTTCAGCTCTTTTATCTTGACATTTCTTCCATTTACTTTAGCTACTGTTTGTTAAAGGGCAAGTTTCAGAGTCTCTTCTGACATCCATTTTGATCTTTTCTTCCTTTCTTGTCTTTTTAATAACCATTTGCTTTCTTCACAGATGATGTTCTTGATGTCATTCTACAACTCAAAGGCCATATTTTGGCTCTTGGACTTGTTTTCATTGTCTTCAACTGCAACTTGAACCTGCATATGAGCAGTGACTGTTCCACAGTCAGCTCCTGGCCTTGTCTTGGCTGAAGATATTGAGTTCCTCCATCGCCTCTTGTCACAATGTAGTTGATCTGATTCCTGTGTATTCCATCTGGCAAGGTCCATGTGTACAGCTGCCATTTACATTGTTGAAAAAAGGTATTTGCAATGAATAAGTCGTTGGTCCTGCAAAATTCCATCATCCAATCTCCAGCGTCATTTCTATCACCAAGGCCGTATTTTCTAACTACTTGTGATTGTTCTTTGTTTCCAACTTTTGCATTCCAATCACCAGTAATAATCAACACATTTTGATTGCATGTTTGGTCAATTTCAAACTGCAGAAGTTTGCAAAAATCTTCAATTTCCTCATTTTGGGCTTTGGTGGTTGGTGCATAAATTTGAATAATAGTGGTATTAACTGGTCATCCTTGTAGGCATATGGATATTATCATATCACTGGCAGCATTGTCCTCCAGGATAGATCTTCAAACATTTTTGTGATGATGAATGCCATGCCATTCCTCTTCGATTTGTCATTTCCAGTATAGTAGATCATAGGATTATCTGACTCAAAACGGCCAAAACCAGTCCATATCAGCTCACTAATGCCTAGTCTATCGATCTTTTTCTGTTTCATTTCATTTTTGACAGCTTCCAATTTTCCTAGATTCATACTTCGTACTTTCCATGTTCTAATTGTTAATGGATGTTTTAAGCTGTTTCTTCTCATTTTGAATCACACCATGTCAGGAAATGGAGGTCCTGAAAGCTTTACTCCATCCACGTCATTAAGGTCAACTCCACTTTGAGGAGGCAGCTCCTCCCCAGCTGTATTTTGAATGGGTTCTGATCTGCACTATTTCTTCCAGCTCATCTTTCAGCACTATATCATATAATGTTTCAGGTGCTATTCACAGTTTTCCAGTAATATATCAGACAATGTTTCATTGCTATTCATAATGTTTTCACTGGCCAATTCTTTGAGAAGCAGATGGCCTCTTCCTTCTATGTCTGTCTTAGTCTGGAAGCTCCACTGAAATCTGTCTGCCGTGGGTGACTCTGCCAGTATTTGAATACTGGTGGCATAGCCTCCAGCCTCACAGCAACACACAAGCCATCATAGTACCACAAATCCCAACAACAATGGCACTAATCAAAAAACTGTAAATAACAAATGTTGGTGAGGTTTGGGGGAGACTGGAACTCTTACACACTGCTGATGGGGATGTAAAATGGTATAACCTCTATGGAAAATGGTTTGGAATTAAAAAAGCCAGAAACAGAAATACTACATGATCCAGTAATCTCACACCTAGGTATATATATCCTAAATAAATAAGTCCCATGACACAAATAGACACATACACACCCATGTTCACTGCAGCATTATTCACATTAGCAAAAAGATGAAAACAACCTAAGTGCCTATTAAAAGATGAATGGATAAACAAACTGCAGTATATACACACAATGGAATATTATGCAATGTTAAATAGCGATGAATCTGTGAAATATCTCACAACATGGGTGAATTTGGAGATTATGCTTAGTGAAGTAAGTTAATCAGAAAAGGAAAAATATTGTATGAGACCACTATTATCTTTTTTAAAAAAAAAAAAGAAGAAGAAAGAAAAAGATAATCTTTCCACATAGGATTGGAGGAGAAGGGAGGGGGAAAGTAGGAAAGGGCCCAAAGTGATGGCCAATGGTTAATCAGGGAAATGTATTTGGAATAGTTAGGTCCTCCTTTCTACTTGTGCAAAAATAGAGGGCAGTTGTGATATCTGTTGAAAGGAGGGCACCCCAGTGGTAAAGCAACCTCCCAAAAAGCTACTGATCCCTAGGAAGAATGGGAAACACAGCCCAGAAGACAACCTATTGTCATTCCTTCCAGGTGACACTTCTACTCCAATTATCAGAGGCAGGCTTCTATACTAGGCACTTTCATAAACTAGTTTAATCGGTTAAGACATAGCTAAAGAAGGCATTTCCATGGTTAAGCCTTCCCTACGTCAACCCCTGGGCAAAGTAACCTACACATCTCTGTCCCTCTGTGCTCTGGTGATCCTCGTCCCCCTCCATTTAATCATTTAATCACACTGTGTTATAGTTAGTAAAAGACAGATTGCAGGCTCCTTAAAGGTAGGATGCTATCTTATTCACCTTTGTTTTCCAGAGCCTAATACTATGTGTGCCTGTGAAAAGAAGGCGCTCAATGAAATGAATTGATCTTTAATAGCAGTCAACTTCCTATTGAAGGGCAGGCTGAAACACTGAGTTAACTCTGATTACCTTAGCACCTGGTCGAGCAGTTTCTAGGGGAGAGCCTGGCACAGGGTGCAACGGGACCATCTTTACAAATGAAGTCTCTCCTGCAAAAAACAAGACCAAGTTTAAGCCAAAGAAGGAAGAGTTAAGGCAGAACAACTTCAAGCAAAGAAAAATGTGCTCATCTTCTCCAAAAATACAAACCCACTGCCATCAAGTCAATTTTGACTCCTAGCCATCCTACAGGACAGAGTAGAACTGCCCCACAGGATTCACCAAAATAACCAAATTCATTGCCATCATGTCAATTCCAAGGCGGTAAATCTTTATAGAAATAGATCACCCAATCTTCCTTCTACAGAGCAGCTGGTGGGTTTGAACCACCAACCTTCTGATCAGCAGTCAAATGCTTTAGCCACTATGTCACCAGAGCTCCTTGCTCCATAGGGTTACCAAGGCTATAAATCTTTATGGAAGCCGACTGCCACATCTTTCTCCCAGGGAACAGCTGGTGGATTCAAAATGCTGACTTTTTGGTTAGCAGTCGAACTCTTAACCACTGTACCACTAGGGTTCCTATCTTGACAAATGCCTCAAATTCATCAAAGATTTTTTCCCCCCACCTTTCTGGAGCTAATTGGTATGAGCTTTAATATTTCTACTTTGGGGTATATCATACATCTGACCTTCCAGTAAAGGAAGAAGATCTACCACAGCTTGACCAAGAACTAAGGTCTTCTCATCTTTCTGTTTCTTTTCCTTTGGTAAAACTTCAGTCACTGTTACTAGAAAATCAAAATAAAGAAAATGAGAACATTTCTAGCTCAGACATCAGATAACCAAGATTCAGCAAGCAAATAACTGTCAAATAAATTTAAATTAAGAAACATGAATCTGACACCAAAAAAGGCACCAACATCAGTGACTTCTGGTGGAAAACACTGGACTACCCTAGTGACTTTCAAACTTTTTTGCCTGTAACTTACAATAAGAAATTGATTTTAAACCAAGATCATGTACACACATATGTATAAAGGTAACAGATAAAAATGTTTCATAATGATTCATCCTTAGCAATTCAAAACCCTTAGGCATTTTCTATTCAACTTTACTTTCTATATAAGATATTACTGGTCATGATCTCCCTAAACTGATTTTAGGAATAACTAAAAAAGCCACAATCTTCAGTGTGAAAAACACTGCTCTAGACCTTTCCAGATTGTGTACCTTAGGGCTTAGCAGACCGTGGAGTGACCCACAGAGCATGCAAGGTATGTGAGAGATTTTTCATTGCAGCATTACTCTGCGTGTGCTTAACATTTATTATGAAAAATTTCAACCATACTAAATAGTAGGAAGAATAATATAATGAATATCCATAAACTCATCCGTTATATTTAACAATTAACATATTGTCATATTTGCTTTATCTATTTTTGCTTTCAAGTAAATTATAGCCCTAATGACATTTTGCCCCTAAACACTAAAATACACAAATCCAAAATATGACATTTTCCTACCTAACCACTATACTTTTATCATATCTAACAAGTGTGTGGTGTGTGATTAAATATATATATGGTTGGGCAATCTACTTCCGTAGTGATACCACTTCAGAAACCCAAAGAGGGGTCGTTATGAGTCAGGTCCAACTCGACAGCACATAACAACAACAACATGTATGTATAATACATATATTACAAAAATATGTAAGATATAAGAACATATTTTTAATCTATCTGTCTCTCTCTATATATATAAAACATATATATTATTACACACATGACACAATACATATGTTATATGTATAACAGGAGTTCTTTCGTAAATTCCTTGGGATTTTCTGTGTTGAAGCATTTTTATCATGGCTTCTTTAAAATCTTTGTCTGGTAATTCTAACATCTCTGTAATCTTGGTGTTAAGGTCTATTGACTTTCAAAAATTCAGTTTTAGATCTTCCTGGTTCTTTGTAGGACGAGTGCTTTCTAACTGAAACCTGGACATTTTCACATCATGTTATAAGACTATGGATTTTACTTAAATTTGTCTTAGCTGGTTTTTTTTTTTTTTTTTTCCCCCCTCCTGACACTGCTCTGGTAGAGAAGGAAGGATACTGTCATATTACTTCTAGGTGAAGCTAAGTTTAGGTCCCTTTCATCCTCTGTGATTCCTGAAGTGGGTAGCTCCTTGCTATTGCTGAGTGGAAATAGAGTTCTGGTTCCCCATTGGTCTCTGATACCATAGCAGGGATGGCCTCATGGTTCCTATACAATGTAAAAGTAGTGACAACCCCCAGGGGCGAGTTGGAGGAGCCCTTGTTACTGCCTGTTGGGGATGGGAGTCAGGCTCCCCACAAGGTCTCCACTGACACTGCAAGTGGAGAGGTGATGCTATTGGCTGGCAGGGACGAGAGCCCTGGCTCCCTAACTGGCCTTCTCTAATACTACCCTGGTTAGCTTGTTGGGGTATCTCCCTTTTGTGAAGATGGAAGTCTACAACTTCCACTTGATGTGCGTAGGGGTGAGGCCTCGGTTTTATTTATTTGTTTTGTAGTTTTGACTGGAATAGATCAGTTATTGTCTAAAAGTGTTCCGTCTTGCTAGGTTGTCCTTTTCCTGGTCATTTAGCTAGAGAAAACAGGTTTGTTTGTTGTTTTTTAAATCTGTATTCATTGGTGTTTCCAGGTTGTTGGCTTCTTCAGCTTCAAGTCTGGGATATATGAGGCAAAAAGAAAAATTTCAGGAATTCACTACTGTGTTGATCCTCAAATCTCAACATCCTCTAGACTGTCTGCTTTCTTCCCTGTACCTGTCACGGTCTCTTATGTTTATTTTATATATAATGCCCAGGGTTTGTAGTTCTAGTAAGTAGGAATAATAATAATAATAATAAAAAGTATGTCTACTCCATCTTTCTGCAAACAGATCATTATTTATTCTAAATAATAAATTATTATTTAGTCTAAATAATAAATTATTATTTAGTCTAAATAATAAATTATTATTTAGTCTAAATAATAAATTATTTAGTCTAAATTTTATTTCCAGTAAAAAGAATATAAATGTACCTCTTCATCCTACTTTAGCTATATCCCACAGTTTTTATATTTAGTGTTTTACTGTTGATCAATTTAAAAAGTTTTGTAATTTCCATTTGATTTTTCTCTTTGTTCTATAGATTGTTTGGTAGTGTTTTTAAACTTCCAAATGGATTTTTTTTTTGCTATCTTTTTGTTGTTGATTTATAATTTTGTTGCATGTTGTTCAGAAAGCTTTGTCTGTATGGAATTGAGTCTCCAATATTGACTTGCTTCATGGCCTAGAATGTGGCCAGATTTTATTATGTAAATATTCCTTGTGTGTTTTAAGAGACTCTATCTTTTAATGATTGGCACTAGTCTATGATTACTAATTCTTAGGGAAAACTTTCTCCCCCCGACCCAGTGTCTAGGCAGAGATGCTGGTGAGTGGATTGTTTCCTAGTCCATTCTTTTTTAGCATCTTATGCTGTGGTGGGGAGGTAGTCTTGGTCTCAACTCCTCTTCTAGCTCCTCTTATTTTCTGACCCTGTAAGGTTATTAAAACCCTAGCTCCTAGATTTTGGAGTGTTCCTAAATTCACCACCATCATTGACCACACACATACAGGTTCTAGGTTTCAGTTCTTATTCTGTTTCTGGAACCAAGGATCTGCCCTTTCTTACTCACGAGTAAGAAAGTAAATGTAGTATTTAGAGAATGTTCCAGTTGTCTTTCCCATCCATCATGCTGCAGAAGGAGGCAATCAGGATATTCCTTCTATTCTGGATGTCAGAGATGCACAGAGCAAAGTCTCAGAAGGAGGGCATGGTCAGAGTGTGGATTGCCTCCACAGGTGATGATTCCTAACTGGGCCAGAGCTGGGAATAACTGTTCTGAAGCAGTGTTTCCAGGAATCACCTAAGATATTTGTCCTGAGGTGCAGCTTCCTACACTCCTCTCCTGGAAATTCTGAATTCAGTGTTCTGGGGTGGAGCCCTGAAGACCAATTTCACCCTGAGCCCTAGGTGACTCTCAAGGGGAAAAATGTATGAGAAGTGTCACTCTAGAATACTGTGTATAGATTCCCAGGTCCCACCTCTCTGGGTTTGAGATCTTAGAACCTGTGATTTTTGGCAGGTATGCCAGGAGCTGTATCACTACAAAAATAACAAAAACAAAGAGGATGGATTAAAGAAAAGAAAAAAGCCTTATACTAGTATACAGGTACAGGGACAAAGGATATTAGGGATAATACTGTGTAGTTGGAGACTGTGGAAGTGTGGATATAGAATCCGTCCATCTAGTCATTCATTCAACAAACACTTTTTGAGCCCCTCTTATGTTGCAGGTATTCTGTTGTTGTTAACTGCTGTGGAGTTGGCCCCTGACTCATGGTGAACCCTACACAACGGGAAAAAAATGCTGCCTGCTTCTGTGCCATCCCCATGATTAGCTGCAGATTAGACCATTGTGTCCGTAGCTGTGTGTGGCTAATGTTTGGAAGTAGATCTCCAGACCTTTCTTCCTAGACCATCTTAGTCTGGACGCTCTGATGAAACCTGTTTGGCATCACAGCAACATTTAAGCCTCCACCGACAGATTGGTGGTGGCTGCACATGAGCTGCATTGGCTGGGAGTCAAACCCTGGTCTTGCACAGAAGGCAAGAATTCTACCACTGAACCATCACTGCCTTCAGGCATCATGTTGGGCATTGGAAATTCTGAGATAAATAAGATCCAACCCTGATTTTAAGAAGTGCCTTCTCTAGCAAGGGAGGCAGGTAAAATTAATGACTGCTCTACAGTATGCTAACTATAGAAAAATGGAGATAGGGTTGCCAGATAAAATACAAGATGCCCAGTTAAATATTAATTTCACATAAACAAAGAGTATTTTTTCAGTTTAAATATGTCCCAAATATTGTTTTTATGGGGGATGAGAGCTAAATCCAGTAACCATAACTACAGTGACTTAGGAAATACAAAGGAAGAACTCACAACTCAGTTTAAGGGGATACAAACTACAAAGCATAGTTACATATCGAAAGGGCTTTGATAAATAATGATTAAAATTAGTAGGCCATGGTGACTGCTGCCAGAAGCGGGTAGGATGCAAAGTACAGTGGGTTATTCCTAGATTGAGGAAGGAGGTAAAGTATGTTCAACTGTCCCAACTACAGCTCCTAAATACCTCAGGATCTCCTCTTAACATACTCATGTAATTAACATTTTTGAACCCCAAGGACTTACAGAACACAGGCTTGTGGGCGAGGTCATCTAAAGTGATTCCTCCTTCAGGATTGAATTCAAAACTGCTAGTGAAGTTGTATTTTGCAGTTCCCTCTGAAGAAACAGTAATTTTTGCAGAGTCTCCCAGAACTAAATGACTGAATTCTGCACGAATAAAGGTAACTGGAGTATCTCCTTTAAAGCCTTTCTGTTGGCAGAAATGTATCACTTTACAACTATACTCAAATAAATAATTGTCTCACGCACTGGGCAACACATTTTTACTTGGGCTAAATAACATTTTCCAGGTTTGCTAGCAAGCTACACCACAAATACAAAAAGGATAGATAGAAAGTCATTAAATGATTCCAGTTGTAGCTAAATGCAACATTCCATTTAAATGCTATATGTTGGATTTTTTAAAAATAACATTTATTGTATCTTATCTATTATAAAATACATTGTGGAATGTTTAAAAATGATAAAAGTACATAGAAAAGAAATCATCTCCAATATCACTCTAATATGTAACATTTTAGAATTTGTTTTCTAGTATTTTGCCATAAATATACACATACATACACATATATTTACACACATATTTCTTATACACACATTTTTAAACAAAGTGGGAACTGATTATTACATACTATTTTAGAATGAGCTTTTATTTTTCACTTCAAAATACTGTATCTTTGGCCATTTCATTATTCTTCTAAAATGTTATTTTTACTACATCACACTGTAGTTCTATAAGTTAAATTAATCAAATGTAATTAGACAATAGAGACACTCTGGAAGATTTAAGCTCCTCAGGAGAGGAAAAATAGAAATCATATATGAACTATTCTCTAGGGAAACTAAAACCATGTCTTGTTTCAACCCTGTTAAATGTAGTATTCAAACTGCTAGGTGTTTTACTATTTGGAAGAACCACACACAGTCATGTGGCTTTCTGATTACAGAGTAACAATGAGAAAAGCTAAGGAGGGAGTGCCATTGTTATATAAAGCTGGAGGTTTGGAGGCAGCGGATGATGCAAAACTCCTTTCCTTCCATCAATGCTCCCAACTAGTCTTTCTTTCCGCCGGTATGTGACGAGATCCGAGCCCTTAGGCAAACCGACTTTCAAGAAGAATGAATAAACTAGGAAACTTGTAGATTTCAAAAATATATATATATATATATATATATATATATAAACTTTACCAAGTCATATCCATCTGTCACGGTGATCTGCACGGGTCTGACTATTGATGACACCTGCTCCATAACAGTAACTAGGCAAAGTCCCCTTTGGTCTTCCTTGGTCTCTGTAAATAGAATGAATAAACCTATTCCTTCATGTACCATATCTGCACAAGTACCTACACTGCACCATAACCAACACCAGGGACAACCTAGGAAATGCCATAGTTCCAGTATAGTTTTGTTCTCTCTCCCCAACCTTTGCTGATAGGCAGTCACAAGGATGGTTCCGCTGGTGAGTGCTAAAAAGATCCGTGCACATGTAACTAACCCATTAAGTACAAATCATCCCAAAAGGAAGTAGGAATGGTACCCCCCACCTCTCATCTCCTACCTCCTGTCTCCCATTTCCTCCTTCTTTAGTAACTTTCTTTTTCTTATCTCCAAAGCTCTCTTCAAAAGTTGTAATATCAGTTTTACAAAAATGTATTTTAAGAGTGGGAAATAAGCAGCCACATAAGAAGTTCAGTCCACTTGAAGGGGAACTGACATATGCCTTGTTTAGTCAGAGATCTTTTCTAACTATTTTACCACACTAACGATACAAACAATTTCAAAAATATATTGAATTTCTTTTTTTTAACTCATGCTTTCTGAATCAATTCAAGTGAAACTTAGCACCTAAATTCAAACATTAATTCAAGACATACTAAGCAAAGCATGTCTAAGGTTGGTGGTACAAAAAAGAGTAAGACATCTGGCTGCCCTCAGAGTTGATATTATTCTACTTCCTTTTGGATATTTCCTCACTTTCTCAGTCACCTAAAAGGCTTGGATCACTTAGTTAACTCCAATCCATCCACTTCCTCAGAATAATTCATTCACTGAACATTCATTCATTAGGCTAGGCATTGTGATAGGCATTGGGAGTTAACCTCAGGGAGTTAACAGCCTAGTGAGAAGTCACATATTCTAACCAGAGCAGGAGTAATCTGTGTGACAAGGGCTCTGACAAAGGAAAATGTAGCAGCACATAGGAGGGAAAAGAGCAGAAGGGAATTAACTTTTGTTAACAGGAGAAAATGCTGAAGTTGTCAAGATTTCATTTTACTTGGATCCACAATCAATACCCATGGAAGCAGCAGTCAACAAATCAAGCAAGGTATTGCATTGGGCAAATCTGCTGCAAAACATCTCTTTAAAGGATTAAAAAGCAAAGATGTGACTTTGAGGGCACCTGACCCAAGCCATGGTATTTTCAATAGTCTCATATGCATGTGAACGCTGGACAATGAATAAGGAAGACTAAAGAACTGATGCATCTCCATTATGATGTTGGTGAAGAATGCCGAATATACCATTGACTGCGAGAAGAACAAACAAATCTGTCTTGGAGGAAATACAGTCACACTGCTTCTTAGAAGTGAGGATGGTGAGGCTTCATCTTACATACTTTGGACATTTATCAGGAGGGACCAATCCCTGGAGGAAGACATTAAGCTTGGTAAAGGAGAAGGTCAGCAAAAATAAAAGGAAGATTCTCAATAAGATGGAATGACACAGTGGCTGGAACAATGGGCTCAAACATATCAATAACCATGAGGATGGTGCAGGAGCTGGCAATGTTTTATTATTATACATAGGGTCAGGATGATTTGGAATGGACTCAATGGCATCTAACAGCAACAACACAGATTACAGTGTACCAGTCAGTGTGCCAAGGACTTTACATGTTATGAAATATGTATTCACCCTTTCAAGTGACTCTCAAACCTCCATTTTAGTGAAAAGGAAACTGAGTTTCAAAGAAGTATGTTATCTTGCCAGTGGTCATTCAGCAAGGAAGTGCTGAAGCTGGGGTCCTAACCTAGCTGTATTTGACTGTACATGTGTGAGTGTGCCTGCCAGGGAATTCTCCCTACAGGAGGTGGCCTGGAACTATGCTTTTATAGACTAAAATGAAGAAGGGAGGAAGATGTTCCAGGCCAGGGACATATATATATGAATAAATATACATACATAAGAAGTTTTGAGAAGGGTCTCAGCAGCTTTTGGTACATTTGAATCCTGCATGTAGCCAAGTCGCCATTCAGCAGCCTGCCATGTTGTCTGCCAATCTTGGGACTATTAATGGACTTGAATCAGTGGCCTGCCATGTGGTTTGATAATTTTGGGACTGTGCCATTTTACTTGTTGACCTTGGGTTTGTCAGCCTCAGCAGCCAGCAGCTGCCTGAGTGAAGAGATGCCTCCAGCTCCAGTGGGCCAGGAGCAAGAGACAGAGCTGAAGCCCAATGTTGAGGGGCTTTCATCCAGCCCGTAGAGCTGGCACTTTATACTCTGACTTCCAGCCTCCTAAATCACAAGAGAATAAACTCCTGTTTGTTAAAACCATCCACTTTTGGTATTTTCAGTTAGAGTAGCACTAAAACCAAACCAAACCAAACGCGCTGCCAATGAGTTGGATCTGACTCATAGCGACCCTCCTTGGGTTTCCAAGGCTGTATCACTACAGAAGTAGATTGCCCAACCTTCCTTCCAAGGAGCGGCTGGTGGGTTTGAACCGCCAGCCTTCTGGTTAGCAGTCAAATGCCTTAGCCACTATGCCACCGAAGTTCCACTAGAGGTAACCAAAACAATTAGTACACTTTGAGAAATAAAATAAAATACGATTAAAGAGACAAGCAGATAAATACCAAAGTACAGATCTGATAATATCACTGTCTTATACCCTCTCACCTACCAAATAAAGTTAGCTGTTAATATCATATTCAAGGTCCTCTAGAATCAAGCTGTGACAATGAACTTCTCCCCTTAGCCTATGTATCTTTATTTTTCAAAGATGATCCACACTTAGTCACTTTTGGACTTTTGCATTTTTCTTCCTCCTGGAATTCTCTCCCTCCATCCCCTTTCCCTCTCTGTCTGGACAAATCTTATTTCATCCTTTACAATCCAGCTGAAATGCCTCCTATTCAGTCAGAAGCATTTGCTCTTTCTTTGAACTTTAGCATTTTATACTTCTTTTTTTGTAGCACTGACCATATGCTGTCTTGTTTATAAGGCTGGACAGGGATTCAAAAGATCTTGTTTCCACTGGTCAAACAGAAATGAGGAACCCAAGGTAGAAATGGGGAAAATGCTCAAACATTGTTGAGATTGCAACCAATGTCACGGAAAACTCTATGTATAAATTGCTGAATGGGAAACTAATTTGCTTTGTAAACTTTCACTTAGACTCCAATAATTTTTTTTTTAAAGACCTCATTTCCTTTCCTACTTACTATGTGTCCCCAAACAAATGCCTAACCTCTCTGAGCCTGTTTCACCTTCTGTGAAATATAACTTCTGACCATCCTATTTCGGATTTGTTGTGAACATCCCCTATGAAATTGCTTAGGCTATGAAGCACCACACAAATAGCATTATTAGTATGCAATGCTTTTATTAAGTGCTCAATTAGTAAAATTGAAGACAGGCAGCCAGTCTTAATGATCTTCACAGCCCCTAAGTGCTTTGGTACCACGCCCTCTATGCAAAAGCCATTCGCAGTGTATTTGGAGAATAAATGCCAAGAAATCTGGCTAGTTACAAGTTATGGTCAGGGCAGTCAGCAAGTCAACAAGGCATGACTACCTATCATCTGCTCAGAAAAAGCTAAGAGAGAAGAGTCAAATCAGAAACAGCTCAGACGAAAAAGGCGCTATGACGATGTCTGGTCTGGAAACACGGGGGCACACTGCGCTTAAGGCGGCCGATCTCAGTGCGGGAAATGGGAGTTTATGCCTGCCTTGTGTGGGATGACTGGGGCTTGCTGGAGTGTAATATCTAGCGGGGTCGGTGGGGTTTAGGTCTGTACCAGAGCAAAGCCGTGTAGAAGCTTTGTCTGAGTTTCAACCTGGCCTTATCTGAAGGAATAGAAAATTGGGGTGAGGAGACGGCAACAGAGCCCCGGCGGGAAAACCCGTAGGAGTTCTCAGAAACGCAGACTTCCTACCTGAGCCCGCAGCAGCCAAGTGTTTTTCGCTGCTATAGCAACCAATTATATCTCGCGAGAACTTACTTTCTTCGGGCTCCGCAAATTAATTCCAAAACTCGCGATAAAGTTTTTTAGGCGTGACTTGCAAAGCTGGTCACAGGTGAGTGTTTACGTCTGCGCTTCGGAACTGCGCATTCGAAGTACCTTCGTCCTCTGCTGTTGGTTAAATGTAATTTTAGCTTTCCACTTTGCTTTGCTAGGAAGTCTTCTCCCAATATCCCACAATGAATTAAACCCCAAAGTTAATTTACTTAAAGAAAAAATATTAGGCTTTATTAAACGGACATGAAAACATTTAAATCTTTATTCGAAAAAAAGGCAGATTCGATCATACTAAGAAAATGACACACAAGAGAGTACAAGATGGTGTTGCTTCCCACTATCAGATTTGCAGTCTCGCGGCGACCTCATGTATTAGGGTAGAACTGTGCTTCGAAGAGTTTTTGATGACTGACTTTTTGGAAGGAAGTCTCCAGGCCTTCTGAGGTGCCACTGGGTAGACTAAAACAGCCAATCTCTTGGTTAGCAGCCAAGTAGTAACTGCACCGCCCAGGGACATTTTCATTAGTTATTTAAGAAACGAAAGTCAAAACCACAATGAGATGCCACTTCAACAGCCACTAGGATGGCCATACTCAAAAAGACAAGATAATAATGGAGGAGAAACTGGAACCCTCATCCACTGCTACTGGGAATATAAAATAGTGCAGCCACTTTAGAAAACAGTTTAGTTGTTCTTCAAAAAGTTAATTGCCCAAAAGAATTGAAAACTTACACAAATGTTCATAGCAGCATTATTCGTAACAGCCAAAAATGGAGACAATCCAAATGTCCATCAACAGATGAATGAATAAACAAAATATGGTACATATACATTACTCAGCCATAAAAAGGAATGAAGCATTGATACACGCCACTACAACATGGATGAACCTAGAAAACTTGTTAATTGAAAGAGTCAATTACAAAGGGTCATATATTGTATGATTCCATGTATATGTAAATGCAAATTCAGAGACAGAAAGAAGATTAATGATTACCAGGAATTGGAGTGAAGAGGGAATAGGGAGTAACTTACTAACGGGTTTCTTTTTGGGATGATAAAAATGTTCTGAAAATGACTGGTGATAGTTGTACAACTTTGTAAACAAACTAAAAGCCACTATATTTTACACTTCAAAGAGATAAATTTATATGAATTAGATCTCGATTTTCTAAAAAGTGAGAAAATAATTGTTCATAATATCCTTAATATCCTTCTCTCTCCTGTTTACTAGATCGTATCACTTTTATTTACTTTTTCAAACCCAGATCAAAATTTAACTTTTTAACCTTATGCTACACTTATCTCTAAAGGCAAGATAAAAAGCTCTGGCACTGCAGTGGTTAAAGCATTTGGCTGCTAACCAAATGAACAGTTGTCCAAACCCACCAACCACTCCGCTATGAGGCAGTCTGATTTAGGAAAGATTTAAAGCCTTGGAAGCCCTATAGGGCAGTTCTACTCTGTCTTATAGGGTCAACCATGTGTTGAAATTGACTCGATGGCAGTGGGGTTTTTGTTTTAAGGACAAAATTGTGTCTTATGCTACTTTGCACACCTCTTAGTACTTGTACAACACAAATTCGGTCTGTTGAATTATAAATGCTTTATATTATTCCTTCCCCTCAATTTTTAGTACAATAATTCACCAAATCTTATTATCTGGTTTGTGCTGGTGGATCTGTGTAAAACAAAACAAATAGGGTTCAAGCAGAACTTAACAATTTAACATTTACTCTTTCTTTTCATGCTAATTTTTATCTGGAATTCTCACTAGATTATAAACCTTCCCTTTGCTGCTAGGAAAACCTTTCCCTTACCGCCTAGTGTAATGTGCCACATACTCAAAAAAATAATTGCTCAATACTGGGGAAAAGTCAATAGGTTTTGAAGTTACCTGCTGTAACTTTAGACTACTCCAAAGAACTATCATTGAATTCTCCCTAGAAAACACCTTAAGCCTCATTCACTCATTAATTGAGTACCTATTATGTCCTTCGGGAGCTCTGGTAGTGTAGTGCCTAAGGCACTTGACTGCTAACCAGAAGGCTGGTGGTTCAAACCCACCAGCCACTCCTCAGAAGGAAGATGGGGCAAATCTACATCTGTAGTGATACTGCCTCGGCAACCCAAGGAAGGGTTGTTATGAGTCAGGTCCGACTCGACGGCACATAACAACATTATGTCCTTCACTTTCAGATTCATGATTAAATTCTGACTAATTTTGAAATCTTTCATACATAATTTTTTAAATATCAAGAACTGTAGAGTTTTAATAGATAAAACAAAGTAGTCTATGTGTGTACTTCATGTATATAAACATTTAATCCCTTTTTAAAGTTGCTACAGATAATATTAATCTATTTTCTCTATGTGGGAGGTGTTTATGAATATGGAATACTAATTTATGCAAAATAAGACACAAATTATTCTTGTAAGTCAAAAGAGCTGAATTTTTAGAAAATACAGTTTCGACATACTATCAACTGTAACTCCAGTGGACCCAGTGAGATTATGAAAGGCAAAGTCTTTGGCAACCCCTTCTGTAATTCAATATTATCACACAGAATTAGAGATTGTTGTGATTTTTATTCAATTTGGCATACTGATTAGAGTAAGAGCAGTGAGAATTATGCTTTACAACAATGCACTGTTACAACATCATTGTGATATGGATTTACACTGATTGTATACAGAGAAAAAAATAACATCAGAATTAAGGCAATAACAACATGTGCAAACCAAGCACATTACCCTGACACAGTCTTTACTAAAAAGCTCTTTTGGTTAGGTAATGGTTGATAGGGCTACATGCAAGTCAGTCACTGCTTTGAAGGATAAGCTCTGGATAGAAAAATCCATTCATTAAAAAATCCCTCCTACTGGCCTACAATGGCCAGAAGAAGCTTTCGGTAATCTCCACTGGTGTCACTTGCAATCATTGTGCTCAGGGTCTTCTGATACATCTGATAGAACATCTGTTTAATTTGTACAAGGTCAATCTGCAAGAGATGAATTTTCTGATGTTAGAAAAAAGCTGCCACAAAGATTTATTACAATTATTCTTTAATAGTGAACTCAAAAACTCACTGCTGTCGAGTCAGATCTGACTCATAGTGACCCCTCCTTGGGTTTCTGAGGTGGTATCACTATGGAAGTAGACTGCTCAACCCTCCCTCCAAGGAGTGGCTGGTGGGTTTGAACCACCAGCCTTCTGGTTAGCAGCCAAATTAGGCACTACGTCACCAGAGCTCCTTTAATAGTGAAAAGATCCTAATTATAATCAAAGCAAAGGGAAAAAAAAATTTTATAGATAGCATTCATACCAGTGCTAGTATCACCCAATAAGGGTCTGATGCATTGCTCTGTAAAAATACTGGATAAAGATGGCAACTAGTTTCATTTATTATTAAAAAAAAAATTAGTCATTTAAAAAACATCTCAGGCTATTTTTAAGTAAAGCGGCAATAGGTAAATTTTTTAAAAAGTTGTTTTATAATTAACAAGGGAGGCTAAATTTCAAGATGGCTTTGATATCCAATAGGATTAATAAGCCTAGGTCTTTCCTACAACTTTTTACGTACGTAAAATGAAAATCAAAAGCTAAATGTCTTCCACCTTCCTATTAACCAGTATTCTCTACAGATCTTCTCAAGTAGGAAAATCTCTTGGTAATTCCTTCATTGAGGCACAGTGGTCTGTTACCAAGCCTCAATCATAGTGTGGGGAAAGTGAATACTTACTTTATACACTAACAACAAAGGCAAAGACAGCTCATCCTCAACATTATTCCTCACAGACTGACAACCAACTAAGGAACTTTTAAGTAATCAACACTGAAAATCAAGTAAGACCAGACAAAAAGAGAAAGCCTTACCTCACTTCGAGTGACCACAATTCTGACCAGGGTAGAGTCATCTGTGCCAGCACCTTTCATGGAGTGGTACAGCCTCTCAGCAAAGAAGGCAGGGCGGTTCAGGGCACACTGCACTGCAAGTGAGAGATGTTTCAGACATGGAATCATGACTTAACAGATGAGCCCATCCTCTGGCTTCATCTATCACTTCTGACATGTTTTGGTTACTTTCTGTGTAATCATGTTAGAAATCTGAGGTGAGATATTCTCCCCTTTCATTTTTCTCAGCATTCATTCTTCTTTCTAGGTACATCAGACAAGGCACCTTCAATTCCCTGGGCCCAAAATCCCCATTTTCTCTCCATAACTGTAGTGGCTTAAATTCTTTACATTCTCCCCTTAAAGGAGAAAATGAGTATCAACTGTGCCCTAGTTAATAGGAATAATGATAGAAATTTGAATTCTAGAAATCAAGTATATAATTTGGTAAGAGGTAAATATAAGATACATGCTAATTTAAAAGATAAAGCATAAATTTGAGCAAAGATTTGAGAATAATGCTCAGAAATCAAACACCTTTTCTTATATAAGAAAATTCACTTAGCAAAGTTTCTTCTTTCAGATGGTAGGGATGTACTAATTTTACATTATTACTTTTGCTATAATTACTATTGTAATGTTTTAAGACATTCCATTGCTAATACTACTCTCCTTAATTTAATATTATCCAGAGAAAAGAAATTTCCTTGCATTCCAAAAAAACCAAACCCACTGCTACTGAGTCAATTCTGACTTATAGTGACCCTATAGGACAGAGCAGAACTGTCCCACAGGGTTTCCAAGGCTGTCAATCTTTACAGAAGTGGACTGCCTCATCTTTCTCCTGCAGAATGGCTGGTGGGTTCAAACTGCTGACCTTTTGGTTAACTGCTTTAAACACTGTGCCACCTGAACTCCTTTCCACTGCATTAGACATCTGAGTATCAGAACACCAGAAACTATTTTGTAATTTCAAAAGGAAAAAGAGTTTCACTGAGCTGAGTACTTGACAGGTGTTTTTTGGGCTCAAAGTGACTTCACATGGTGGACCTTGCAATTCCTTGAGGCTTCTCCATTAATTTCTTAAACAGGTACAATCTATACTATATTCTTGCTTAGGCAAAATAACTCCAAAATAGACCCATTTGACCACACTAGCAACCATTCACAGGGAATTGTGTGTAATTCACACAGAATTAGCTAAGCCTCAGCCTAAAGACATTCCAGGAAAGGCAGATTAATTACCAGCACTTAATGGGAACAACTATTCAAAAGCCCCACACATTTAAAAACAAAACAAAGCAAAACATGAAAGTATCTTACAGATGGCCTTCAAACCACTTTCAACATTTCCGGAAAACTCACGGCCAACACTGGACAGCAAATCTCGATTAGCCATCTGCAATAAAAAATTACAGGGACTAAAATATTTTCCCATGTTAAAACAAGAGCCAAATCTTTAAAAGAAAGGCTCATACCCTAGAATAAGCCTCCATGGTAGCTTTCAGCTGAGGAAAGCTTCTTGTGGCAAGAATCATGTTAAAACAAGATTCATCGGTCCCTAGTCTCCCCTCACCAGCTTGATAAAGACGCTGAGCATCTTCCTGAGCCATTTGATGGTTTACATTCTGGTTCTCATCACGATTTCCCTGCAAAAGAGGAAGGCAGGAATTGAAGGAAGTAATATAAGTCCTATGTTTTCTGAAAACAGTTTAGAGACTAAACTAACCAATATAGTTACTTTCAAATTTAAAGAGACAACTTATTAAAGGTTAAATCCATAAAGTTTATCAAGCATCTTTCATTTTCAAAGAAACTACACTAGTATAACTAGAACTTTAATATACATTGTCATCTTTAGACTTTATAACCTACGATCATGGTTTAATGAGGTCATGTTAAAATGAGAGATTTCCAGGGCTTTGAGAACTAAATTAAACCAAAAAAGATTTCCATTAAAAAACAAAAACATAAAAACCCTCTATGGGTGCGGTGCAAAGGATTTCTCTTTACATGGGGCCTTTCTGGCCCTGGGGATGATTTGTTAGGCCATAATCTTGCAAAGGGATTGAATGGTGTTCTGGGTACCTAGTGCTGCTCTGACAGGAATAAACCACAAATGGGATGGCCTTAACAAATAGGAGTTTATTCTGTTACAGTTCAGGAGGCTAGAAGTCCAAGTTCAAAGTGCCACGCTCTAGGGGCTGTGTGAAAGCCCTTTGACCTTGGGTTTCAGCTCTGCCTCCTGCTCCTGACTCCATGGAGCTAGAGGCATCTCTTCACTTAGGCAGCTACTGGCTGCTGAGGCTAACAAGCCCAAGGTTGACAAATAAAATGACACAGTCCTGATGTTACCAAACCACACAGCAGGTCATTAATTCAATTCCATTTTTTTAAGTCCCAAGGTCGGGACAGCATGGCAGACTGCTGAACAATGACACGGCTACATGCAGAGTCCAAACATACCATAAGCTAGAGACCATTCTCAAAGCTACTATTTATATACAGGAAGCAGACCACATACCCAAAGGCAGCTACTCACTCAGCTGCTCACAGTAGATTCCACCATGGAGCTGATTACAGTCTCATCATGGGTAATACTATATCCAGCTGGCCAGCCATTCAACCAGGCCTACGCAAGTTGACACACAAACTTAACCACCACAGATGATTTACTATGCAAATTAGGTGACTGTGGCCTACAAGGTCATTTCGTGGTCTTGGTGGGAGGAATAGGCTTATAAAAGGGCTAATCCCACAGAGGTTGAAGGGGACCTCACTACCACCAAGAAGAAGCTGGAAGTGGCCAAGTCCTTTGGACCCAGGGTCCCTTACTGAGAACTGCCTAGACCCAGGAGACAGAGCTGTAGCACTGGAGACAACACAAGATAGGACAAGACAGTGCAAGATGGTACAAGCAGGAAGAACCAGGAGACCAGTATGAGATAGCTGCGGTGGGCTTCCTGGCCCACAGAGCAAGGCAGATGTAGTGGGCTCGCCAACCTACAGAGTGAGAGAGCTGAATGCCTTTGGGCAGGAGGCTTGCTAGTGAAGGGCGGTGCCTCTGGGTACTTGATGGTGGAGCCAAAAGAGCTGTAACCCTTGCCTAGAAGCTGAGAACTGTCTTGGTTGGAAGCTGTCCTGATTAAGGAACTGTATCTGTTACTTCCAAGTTGATCTTAAGCCTGAATTGTAACCTGTTATTCCCTAATAATCCCCATAACTTGAGTATGGCATGTGAATTCTATGTGGCCTCTGCAACTAATTATTGAACCCAGCAAGAAGTGTTGTGGGGAGGATGGCTAGTATCAGAGTTGGTAAAAAGGTTGGAGAATGGAAATATGTCTGACCTCCACTTCCTAGGAATCAACTTTGGGCTGATCTTGATCATCTTCCCTCCTCTTCAAATTACACAAGGTCTGATATTACTACATCATAGGGCATATAAACTACTACAGATATGAAGAACTTATAACTAACTCTCTTTGTTGTCAGCTGCCACTGACTGAGTCTCTGACTCATGGGCAAGCCCATGCATGGTTCTGGTCCACAGTACAACATTGGCTGATTTTCAGAAATAACTAGGCCTTTCTTCCCAGTCCATCTTAGTCTGGAAGCTCTGCTGAAATCTATTCAGCATCATACTAACACGCAAGACTCCACCGACAGATGGGTGGTGGCTGCACATGAGATGTATAGGCTGGGAATCAAACTGGATCTCCTACATGGAAGGTGAGAATTCTAACCACTGAACCACCAGTTCCTCATATAATTCTCCTTAGCAGGGATTTAAGGTCAATATGCATCATAATGAGTTCTACTTTGTATTCATTCATGTGGCTAAAGGGTACTGAGCACTTACTTTGTGCCAGGCACTATGTTAGGTGATGAGGACATGAGAAAAATAAGGTTTCTGGTTCAAGAGAGTGAGGATATAATATGGATGCTTCACTGAACTTCATTTTCTTCATCCAAGTGTAATCTTATTATCTCAGTAAAAAAAGGACACATGAGCTCTTTAGAAGAAGCTATAAATAACTCAAGATCAGCTAGACTATGCCAATTTGTAAAACAAAATCTACCCTGGGACAGAAGGCAGGGAAGAAAGGAGGGAGGGAGGAAGCCATGGGCCTGAACAAGAGTTTAAACTTAGATGGACAGCTGAATTCTCCCAAAAACAGAAACAGAAGTCTAAACAAAGAAAAGGCTGCTCTGTAAAGTCTCAGTGCTCTTGAAGGTAGAGAACCATCTTCTGAAGTAAAAAGCACTCAGCACAAGGTCTATGTAATGACTGAGGATAGCACAGGAAAAGGTGCTCAGAAAAAACTTCCCAGATTCAAACACACCATACAGTCCCATTTTCTTAGACTACTGTTCTGCTCACTCCCTGGAAGAAGTCCCTTTGCTTTTAAAATTGGCCAGGCTTTGAACCCAGCATAAGGAAAACTCAGCATCCTGTATAAAGTCTTAAAAATAGTAATTTAGCATTAAACCTCTGCTCCTGTATTTTTCCTCTTCTTCTTTTCCAATCTTAACCAACTCTTCTGCTATTACTCTGTTATAGGTAAATTTAATTTCCTTCAGCCTATTTGCTTACTTTTCTCATTTCCACATCAATACATACCATCCTTTCTGAAACTACCTCCTTTCATTCCTTTTTAATAAATAATTTATTTTTGTTGTTGTTGAAAATATACACAGCAAAACATACCAATTCAACAGCTTCTATATATATAATTCAGTGACAGTGATTACATTTTTTGAGTTGTGTAACTAGTCTCACACTCCTTTTCTGAGTTGTACCTCCCCTACTAACATAAAGTCACTGCCCTCTAAGGCTCCTACCTAATCTTCTGAGTCATTGTCATCAATTTGATCCCATATAGATAGATCTTAAAAGAGCACAGTGCTCAAGGCAGACATCCTTTACTAGTTAAGGTAAACTGTTTGATTTTAAGAAGACTTCAGAGGGTATTTCTGGTTTAAAGATTATCTCAGCACAATAGTTTCATGAGCTCCCTTCATTCTTAAGGCCTCTCCTCTACTGTGAGATTCTGCAAGACTGTCCAAGCTTGTATACTATCAGGACAGCTAATAACTCATGACAGTGAATCAGTGTTCAAGTCTTTTCCATCATCTCTTGCAAATATACTATGACCATCTCATCCTAAGCATGTTTCTAATATCATTCCAAATACCCTATTTGGAGGACTTTCTGCCACTTTTTCAGCACATCTGGGAAGATGCTAAGGAAGGTGCTAAACACAGTATTACCATAAACCCTGAAACAGTTCTCTGCATTTTTGGTTCTCCTCACATAGTTCTCACCTCCCACAGTACTTCCATGGTAGTCCACCATATCTTCAGACTTACCTGGCAGTACTAAGTCTAATAAGAAGCTTAAAAGTACAGATTTATCTTCATTCAGCCAGAGCCTCACATTGATTTCTGATTCCATACAACCTTAAGAGGTTAATTTCTGATTCCTTACAAAAGCCAGATCTACAGAAATAAACTCAACAGTGACTACAAAGAAACCTCTACTTTGGATGTGGTGTTATTACTCTTGGCAATGGCAAGATTCCGAGGGGTTTAAATATTAAAAAAGAAATAAAGAATGCTTACTGGCAATAGAGGGTAAAAAATGTTCCCTCCACCAACACACAAACACACTCACCTGGCACATGGATACAAGTAAACGTTCAAAATGCCCTGATGTATCTGACCTAATGTCCTTTTCAAGGTCTCGTCCAAATTCTGATCCATAACATCTGACAATTTCTCGGATTTCCTGATTTGTTCTTGTGCACAAAATCTCAATTAATACCCGTTCCTGAGTTCCTGCTCCCTATATGGAATAAATAAAGGAGGAATTATACAAAAGAACAACAAAACCTCTGAAAGTAATTCAATCTTATAGTTCCCATCAAATATTTCTTTAGCCTCCAGAACTGAAAAACTCTACATATTCACATGATATAAAATAATGCATTGATTTAACCATCACTGTAAATTAAGAATGGCCATAATTTGTGGGGTTTTACATATGAAGTAGGATAAAATAGTTAAAGTAAATGACATATAGTACCTTCATTGCATTCCGTAAACTCCAGGCATCGTAATACGTGATTGGCATGAATAGAGCAAGGATGAGTTCTTCCATATTTCCACTTAACTCTGATTTGAGATCTTTGATTAAATCCTGTTTAATTACAAACACAATCTAAGTATATTTTCTTATCAAATTTTGTTGCTTACAAAATTTTTTTTTCATGCTTAAATATTTTAAGGAAAATATAGAAAGATGGAACTGCTGTATGAAAACCTAAATGTTAAATTGGAATCTTATATACTTAGAAATAAGCAAACACATATAAAGTTTGTTACAAGCAAGGAGACATATTTTAATTATTCTATCAACAAACATTTAATAAATTCTGACTATAGTTCTACCACTGTTATCAGGTACAACGACGAGATAAACATAAAACAGAATAATTCAAAGTAATAAATAGTCTGCATACTACTGAACATCTATCACAAAGAAGAAATAGTATAAAGCATAACTGTAAGATCACAAACTACTCTACAATTAAAAAGGCTTTTAAATGAAAAAGAACATCAATACACTGCTCCTGAGGTCTCTGAAGTCCGTCTGTCTCTAGTTTGTACCACAAGTACAAAGATAGTATCCAATCTGACATGAATGTGGAGTATACAAGCCACTGCTTGTGCTTACTGCAGAAAAGAAAAAAACATAATAAAACATACCTTGCCATACATGGTCTTAAAAGCAGCTTTAATTTTTTGCCTTTGATCATTGGAACGGTTGGCCACAATATCCACAATTGCCTGCTCGTCTGTCCCTGGAAGAGCCACACATGTTTAAGCTAAGGTGAAGTCTGCTGGGTGCTCCTTCAGACTGTTTCTTAGGATGCTTATAAGCCACAAGTTACTGTATCAAACTGAGGTATCTGCATATAGCCTGCCACACAAACTTGGTTTATGATACAAGATTTACCTTTATATTGGAATCTGTTACTTTAAAGTTATTAGACAAAAATCTGTTTCCTTACCGAAACCCTTCATCGCTTTTCGGAGAATTTCTGCATCTTTCATGGCATCAAAGTTGGGAGCAGGTCGGATTGTTCCTTGAATGCCCTGAGTCATCATAGCAGGCTGAGAACATAACACAAAATTAAAATCAAGACTCTCTGCTGACATAAAGGCAATTTAAGACTTCTCAAGATAACACTGTTAGGCAAGGAGGCCAGTGTTTGGATTTTAGCACAAACACATGGACATTACAATTTTGTTAACTGCTGTCGAGTCAGCCCCCAACTCATGGTGACCCCATATAATCTGGCCACTGTGATTCATAGGATTTCATTGGCTGAATTTGGAAGTAGATCACCACGACTTTCTTCCTAGCCCATCCTAATCTGGAAGCTCTGCTGAAACCTGCTCAGCATCATAGCAACACACAAGCCTCCACTGACAGATGAGTGGGAGCTGCACCCGAGGTGCACCAGCAATGACTGAACTCGGATTTCCTGCACAGGCAAGAATTCTACCACTGAAACACTGCTGCCCCCGAGCATTTATTACCCACTGCTGTGGAATCAGTTCTGACTCATGGTAGGGTCCATCCTGAAACAGTTAAGAAAGACTGCCAACAGATAGCCAGACACCAAACTTTCAGAAGGGTAAGCTTCTGAAATTAAAGTAGCAACTTTCTTGTGCCTTTTGTTCTTTTTTGGTAGAGAAGGTGAAAAGAAGATTGATCCTTGTATATACAAAATGAGTGGCAGTGTTTGATTTCAAAACAGAATGTAATAATGGTTTAGTGATGTAGAATATGAGTTGCCCAACTAGGTTTCAGACAAGCAGCGTAATTTTGCCAATAACTTCCTATATGGGCCCTGATTATTAGATATACAATAAAACATTTTATAAATAAGGAAAGTACAAAATCAAGTGATGATTGAAGATCCTGGGAGATACAACATTTTTCATCTATTTTATAAGGAAACAAAGCAGAAAGCAAAAGAGGAACTGTACATTTAAAAAAAAATCTGTGAAAACAGAAAATTACTACTTGGCAAATGTCATAGTAGTAATCATTTCAGGCAAGAATCAAAAATGGATGCTTTAGTTGTGTCATCTGAATATATATTCCAGTTTCCTGGGTTATTCACTTAGATTCAGTAAGTATGGTGAAAGGTTATAAACCCTGACACACACCCTTCCTGATTTTAAACAATGTTAGTATCCCCTTGTTCTGTTTGAATGACTTCCTCTTGGTCTGTGTACAGGTTCCTCATGAGCACAATTAAGGGTTCTGGAATTCCCATTCTTTGCAATGTTCTCCATAATTTTTTATGATTTTATATATATTATATATATACATATATATATATAATTTTTATATATGAAATATATTATATATATATATTATATAAAATTTTTATGATCCACACAGCCTTTGTATAGTCAATAAAACACAGGTAAACATCTTTCTGGTATTCTTTGCCTTCAGCCAAGATCCATCTGACATCAGCAATGATACCCCTCATTCCATGTCCTCTTCTGAATCCAGCTTGCATTTCTGGCAGGTCCTTGTGAATGTACTAATAAAAGCGTTTTTAAATTACCTTCAGCAAAATTTTACCTGTGTGTGATATTAATGATATGGTTCTATAATTCCTGCATTCTGCTGGATCACTTTTCTTTGGAATGGGCACAAATATGGATCTCTTCCAGTCAGTTGCCAGGTAACTGTCATTAACAAGTGAGCGCCTCTAACGCAGCCATCCATTTGTTGAAATATCTCAATGGTTATTCCATCAACTCCTAGAGCCTTGTTTTTTTTTTTGCCAACTTCTTCAGTGCAGCTTAGAACTCTTCCTTCAGTACTACTGGTTCTTGATCATATGTTCCCTCCAAATGGCTGCACATCTACCAATTCTTTTTTGGGCAGTGACTATGTGTGTTCCTTCCTACTTCTTTTGATGTTTCCTATGTCATTCAATGTCTTGTCCACAAAATCCTTCAATATTGCAATTCGAGGCTTCAATTTTTTCTTCAGTTCTTTCAGCTTGAGAAATTCCAATTATGTTCTTTCCCCTTGATTTTCCATCTCCAGGTTTTTACATAGTTAATTATGACACTTTGTCTTCTAGAACTGCCCTTTGAAATCTGCTCAGATCTTTTACTTCATCATTTCTTCCATTCACTTTAGCTACTCTCCTTCCAAGAGCAAGTTTCAGAGTCTCTTCTGACATTCATTTTGATCTTCTCTTCCTTTCCTGTCTTTTTAATTCATGATGCTATCCCACCATTTGTTTGGTCTTCAGTCACTGGTGTTCAATGCATCAAATTTATTCTTCAGATTATTTCCATATTTCAATGGGATATAAGTCAAGGTCATATTTCGGCCCTTATGTACTTGTTTTAATTTTCTTCAGCTTCAACTTAAATTTGTCAATGAGCAACTGATGTTCTGATCCATAGATGGCCCCTGGCCTTGTTCTGACTGATGATATTGAGCTTCTCCATTATCTCTTTCCACAGATGTAGTCAATTCCGTATGATGAGGCCCAGATGTATGGACTGCTACTTGTGTTGTTTAAAAAAAAAAAAGGTATTTGCAATGAATAAATTGTTGGTCTTGCAACATTCTATCATGCCATCTCCAGGGTCATTTCTATCACCAAAGCCGTATTTCCCAAGTACCAACACTTATTCCTTGTTTCCAACTTTTGCATTCCAATTACCAGTAATTATCAATACATTGTGACTGTATGTTTGGTCAATTTCAAACTGCAGAAGTTGGTAAAAATCTTCATTTCTTCATCTTGGCTTAAGTGATTGGTGCATAAATTTGAATAGTCATATTTACTGGTCTTCCTTGTAGGCCTATGGATATTTTATTCTATTACTGACAGCACTGTATTTCAGGATAGATCTTGAAATATTCTTTTTGATGATAAATAGAATCCTTCAATATTGCAACATGAGGCTTAAATTTTTTCTTCAGTTCTTTCAGCTTAAACAATGCTGATCAAAAACAACAACAAAATTAGAGGTCCAAAGTATGAGGAGAAACTAGATATTTGCAGTTTGTAACTTTACAGTGGATGTCAAACACCATCTTAAACATGTGATCAAAATAAATTATCACTAGTAATAGGAATAAACTGACAACAAGTCACTCCTGATATGGTGCACTGGGAAACAGCATCACTTCTGTGGTATTCCTGCCAAAAGGGCAAAATTTGAATTTAATCATGAGGAAGTATCAGACAAACCCAAATTAAAGAATATTACACAATATAATCGGTAGTATTCTCCAAAAGTATCAAAGTTATGAATGACAAAGACTGAAGAACTGTTTCAGATTAAAGGAGGCTCAGAAGACATGACGACAAATGCAATCTTTGATCTTTACTGGATTCGGAATAAGAATATTTGTGGAACAACTGATGAAATATGAGTAAGGTCTGTAAATTGGATAATAGTATTTTATGTCATATTCTGATTTTGATAAATGTATTTTACTTAGGTAAAAGGTTAACATTTAGGGAATCTGAACAAAGGGTATACCAGAATTCTTTGTATTATTTTTGCAACTTTTTCAAAAGTCTGAAATTATTTCAAAATTAAAAGTTAAACATTTTTTAAAATACAAACTTATGAAACTATGCAACAGTTTTCTTAATATATTCAAATCAGGGCTTAGAAGGATATGTTAGCCTACCATTTTTTTTCTTTTTGTTTTAATAATCTATTTTATTTAATTAAATATACCCAAGATATCATCATTTCAACATGTAATCAATATCATTTTACAATATAAAATTATTCAATTGATTTTTAGGTACTGGAACAGTATTTAAAGTTATACCCTGTATGACAGAGAATATAGCAATACCTCCACAAGCTAGTACTTGTGGAAGTAAAGTAACTGGGAGGAAAAGACAAGAAAATCTTTCAGCAGCTTTTCAAGAAAATATTTTTATAGTCATATATACTCTTAATTACTCTGAAATTATTTTCTACCAATAATCCTGAACATCAGAAGCTCTGGTAGTGTAGTGCCTAAGGCATCTGACTGCTAAGCAGAAGGCTGGTGGTTCAAACCCGCCAGCCACTCCTCGAAGGAAGGGTGGGCATTCTACTTCCATAGTGATATGCCTTGGAAATCCAAGGAGGGGTGGGTCGCTATAAGTCGGGTCCGACTCGACAGCACATAACAACAACAATACTGAACATCATCTTCTACCAGTTTCTGAGCCAGAAATATAAGTAGAGAATTATAATGAGAAAAAGTTATACAGTGGTTTTTAAGAAAAAATTTAAATTATTCTCCTTGTAGGAAATATTCAGGTGTGTCCCTCCCACCCCAGGAGCTCTGCAATGGTTAAAGCACTGGGTTGGTAATCCAAAGGTTGGCGCTTCAAACCCACCAGTAGCTACATCAGTTCTCCTGTGCAGATTATAGCCTAGAAAACCTGTAAGATAGTTCTACTCTATTAAATGGGGTCATTATGAGTTGAAATTGGCTTGATGGTACACAACAAGATATGTTTTTTCAACATATTGCTTTTACATAACCCTTAAAGTATCTAGAAACCATGAACATTTCCTTTGATGTAACCATTGTCATTAAATCTTAACTGAAACTGCGTTGTCAGTAAAGGCAAACATGGGTATATGGGTGGATAGATGGGTGGACAGGCTAAATGATTAGGTATGTCTATGAAATGGGGAGGGTATCCAAGAACATATATAGAGTTGGCAGACAATGGTCCTATAAGTTTATGTGAATGATCAGAATTCCCAGGTGTATAGTAGAGCTGACAAGGGGCAAGGTTGTGGTCACTGCTTGGTCACAGACAGCTACCCAGAGGGACCGAGTAGTTGAACCTGCGGGCTTGGGACCATAGTCGCAGGGGACATCAAGCTCAAGTGGCATAACATACTATACAAAACATTGTTCCACCCCCTACTTTGGCGAGTAGCGACTGGGATCTTAAAAGCTAGCAAGCTGCCATCTAGATGCAACGATGGGTCGCTCCTCATCTAGAGCAAAGAAGAATGAAGAAAACCAAAATTCATGGAAACAATTAGTCCTAGCAACTGGTACACCATCCGATCTGCAGCCTATACAATTATGAGACCAGAAGAACTAGATGGTGCCCGGCTACCACTGTCATCCACTTGGAAGGGGATCTACGTAGGAGATCCTTGATTGAGAGGGAGAACAATGTGGAACAAAACTCAAAATCATTTGGAGAAAAAAAAAAAGTGGGGGGGGGACCAGGTTTGCTGGTCCAATAGAACCTGGTGGAACCACTGAGACTATGGCCCCTAGCTGCCCTTCAGGTCTGGAATTGAACCCACACCTGTGATTTCCAGCCAAACAAAACACAGGCATATGAGTTAAACATTTACCTCAAGTAGATACACTCCTTGGAGAGAACAATCATGGGAGAAAGAAGGGCTGCTTATGCACAGGGAGACAGCTCAGGGGGCAGGAGAGTATGAAGGGATGGACACTGGGAGGAGGTAACTATGGGGAGGAAGTGGGAGGGGAGCTGCTGCATTGTAAACTGTGGTCAATGACATGAGACAAAGTATATGTAAACTGCTGTACGGAAAGTAAATTTGCTCTGTAAATCTTCACCCAAATCACAATAATAAATAAATAAATAAACAAAATCTTAACTGAAGCAGAGCACAGTTGATAATACATTGAACTAAACAGCAAGAGAAACTAATCCTCATCATGCACTGTCTGATGATTCTCATTTTTTGTCATCTTCCTTCTAAAAAGAAAAAATTCCATTGCATTTTTCATCTCTAGGGAAAAATATGTTTTATTGTCTGAAGTCTAAGTCTAAAGTAAATTTTCCAGATCACTACCATTGTCCAGGCATTATATCGAATGCAAAGAAGTAGGGATCCTTGTTCATGAGGTCAAAACTTATTGGGGGGATTTCTCAATACAGTGAAGTCCTGCACTATTCTGCCTCCAGAAGTTCCTCCCTTTGAGTCCCCATTTGATTCTAACCTTCCTGCTAAAAAAACGTTCTAGAATTAAGAGAGAAGGATCAATCAGGAGAGGTCACCTAGCCCAAGTGCTCACCTAAGACAGGAATGTCCTTTACATTATCCTACTGTCTCTCTCTCTCTCTCTCATACGCACACACACACACACACACACAAAATCAACCAACATTACTTGAAAACTTTCAGTAATAGGGAGTTCATTTCTCACAAACTAGCCCATTCCATTTCCATCTAAAAGCACTTCCAAAATCTACCATTCTATTAATTCCACCTATTGGTTTTAGTTCTACCTTAAGGTAGTAATTGTCATACAAAGTAAGTTGCATATATATGTGCTTTATATTTAAAATTTAATCTTATACACTGGGCCATAAAATGATATCTCTAAATTAAACTATATGTATGCTTAACTAAATATTCTCATACAAAAAATGATTAAAATAGCTACAGATTTATATTATCATTAACAATCAAACTTCAAAAATAAAAAAAGGATTGACAGCAATTTGCTTTGCAGGAATATCATTTACTCTATCAGAGAAGCAGCAGTGTGTAATAGACACCACTGATCTAGGAATCAGGGAGCAAGGAGCTAGTCTCCGCTTTGAATTTCACTAGATGTGTGACCTTAGACAAGTTTCTTAACCTCTCTGGAACCCAAATTTCTCAAATTAGGAGAGGAAACCAAAAACTGCTTCTATTACTATAATCCTTATACTATCCAAGTCCAAAACAAGCCTGAAAATGGCATGAATATACAGTATGGAAATCAGTGAGAAAATAAGGAAAAAAGTAAGCATAAAAATATTACTGTTTATGTTCCTAGCAACTTGCATAAGATATAAAGGAATTAATAAGGCAAATGAAAAATGAAATTTGGTATTAAAATAAGGAGCTATACAGAGATAAGGCAAAGATATGACATATGGGGAACCACCTCATTACTGAGAATTGTATTCCACAGACAATAATTGGCTACCATGTTTAAAGCTATAAATAAAAAACAAACCCTGTCATCAAATCGATTGTGACTCACAGCAACCCTATAGGAGAGAGCAGATCTTCCCCAAAGCATTTCCAAGACTGTAAATCTTTACAGAAGCAGACTGCCTCATCTTTTCTCCCGTGGAGCAGCTGGTAAGATCAAACCACCAACCTTTGGTTAGCAGCTGAATGCTTTAACCACTACGCCACCAGAGTTCCTTCTCAGGCACTATAGGGACATAATTATAAAAGAGATCTAGTTGAGCCCTCTAGGAAATGGTGAGAGACAAGTACATGAGAAATTAGAAACAAATGAAAGCACATACAAGGAGACCTAGTGATCAGTGAACATTAGAAAGCCTTACTCACTTCACTGCTATAATCCAAAGAAACAGGAGAGAAAACAGGATAGGAAGGAAAGGATTCTGTACTGATCTGAAAGAAGAATGGGAAGTACAAAGGTAAAAATGGAAAAGAAACCACCATTGATAAAATACTATTAGAGATATCAATCATACAGTCACCCAAGTTCATAGATATAACTGCCAGGGCAATAAAAGAAGAGGAAAAAGAACTAAAATCAATTTCAAGAGCCCAAGTAAATCTAGGAGAAAGTTACCAGCATCATTACCTGTAAGAAGGACCTACCACTTAAAGCAGATGAAGCAAATAGAGCATGGAGGTATCAGAAGCAGAGATTAAAGTCTTAAGCTACCGTGACAGACCATCTCTTCTGCTTCATGGGAGTCTCCAATGCCAGCATTATCCAGTTATCCGGACTAAAAAGGTGAGAGCAAAAATACCTGATTTGGGAAAGGAACTTGTCCTCCAGGATACTGAGAAGGCATCTGTCCTCCAGGAAAGCCACCTACATGTTTGTTTAAAAAAAAAAACAGTTCTTGTATGATTTAATTTTTTAAAACAACATTGCTTTTATAAATATGGGAACATATGACACACTTACTATGCTATTCACTTGACTAATTTTCTGTATGTTGTACTTTTATAATTTACGGAACCTGAACTCCTCGGAAGGAAGGTTGGGCAATCTACTTCCGTAGTGATACTGCCTCGGCAACCCAAGGAGGGCTCGCTATGAGTCAGGGCTGACTCGACGGCACATAACAACAACAACAACAAAACTAACTTTAGTACTAAGAATATGTTTGTAATATTACATGTCCTACAAATAATAACAAATAATAAGATCCTAACAAATAATACTTTTTTCCTTTTTTAACATTCAAAGTAGATTTAATTCTGATTCTCTTTGAAAAAGCTGTCAGGCTATAGTTCTAGGGATTGTTTCACTGGTGGTATAAAAGTGGGCAGAGAAGTCCCAGAAGGTATTGCTCTTTGGCTTTGGAGCAGATATTTTTTTTTAATAGAAAAAAGTGACTCCTTATCTCCATTTTAGTGAGTAAACCTTCCATTAAATTAATGTATTTCACAAAACCATATATTTGAAATTATTTATAGTAGTACTTAGTCACGAGTCCCTGGGGGTGCAAAGAATTAAGTACTTGACTACTAGCTGAAAGGTTGGCAGTCTGAATCCACTCAGGGCACCTCAGAAGACAGGCCTGGTAATCTGCTTCCAAAAGGTCTCAGCCCCCCAAAAAAGGTCACAGCCTTGAAAACCCTCTGGAGCAGTTTGACTCTAGACATAGTAGGTTGCTTTGAGTTGGAATCTACTTGACAGCAACCAACAACAATCATACTTAGTGTAAATGTTTACTAAAGGAGCTCTGGTAGCATAGTGCCTAAGGCACTTGACTGCTAACCAGAAGGCTGGCGGTTCAAACCCACCAGCCACTCCTTGGAAGGAAGGTTTGGCAATCTACTTCCGCAGTGATACTGCCTTGGAAACCCAAGGAGGGGTTGCTATGAGTCGGGGCTGGCTCAATAGCACATAACAACAACAACAACAACACAAAGACTATCTCAAAAAATAAACTAAGTTTACTCAGTGACAACTAAAAAATTCAAAATATGGTAATTGTGATACTCTGGACAGCTGGTACCTACCTGGCATTGGAATCTGCGCTGGGCTACCACCATAAGACTGTGATGGTGGCTGTGGATAGCCAGAAAAGCCTGCTCCACCTGGTGGGGCTCCAAATCCTTGGCCTGGAGGAACTAGAGAGAAAGAATGGTTAAATAAACTTTCATGATAGTTCTTGAGACTTCAAAGAAAACCTTTAAGAAACTGTTTATTATATTGTGGTCAATGACATGAGACAAAGTATATGTGAACTGCTGTATGAAAAGTGAATTTGCTCTGTACATCTTCACCCAAATCACACACACACACACAAAAACTGTTTATTATTAATAAGAAAATAGTATGCTATTAATGCTATGATAACAGTAGTCTCCTTTTGTGTAAATTCAATTTCTCACCAACACCTTCCCCACTAAAAAATATTAAATATATATATTTTTTACTTTATTCATCTTTCTTACTAACTTACAATACAAAATCGGTAAGTTCTTTTATTTTTGGATAAAACTGTCCTAAAGATCAGTCATACTAACTAGACTGAAGTATAGGTGGTCCCCAGGTTATGAACATATGACTTACGTACAACCTCTCAGTTACAAACCAATTGCCGTAAAGCCTATATATTAAAAATCTGAGGTACATACAATGGTTTGTAATAACAAACAGGCACTACTTTGCAATGTGTATCAAAACATTATCATTATTAACATATTATTATGTTAAAGATGTTTTAGTATATCTGAAAGTGGCTTTTTAATGCTCTTTTATGCAGAGAAAGGTACACTATATAATAAGGCAAACACTTGACTGACGTTAGGTATGTTCTGAGTTACGAATAAATTTGAGTTAAAGGCAGAATTAGAAACAGAACTCGTTCATAATCTAGGGACTACACATATCTTAATCAGTTCCTAAAATTACAAGTGATCAAGCAAAGTATTATATACTATCTTTATTATCATGAGATTAATTCTAATTCCCTTCACCATAGATTTTTTTTTGAGACTGCTCTTAGCTTTCATTATCCCTTAAGAATCTTTGTCTCTCTAAATGCCAGCCGGGTCCTTACTATCTAAAGCAGAGAGTCAAATAAGAGCAACTCTGACTTCATACACAATGAGCAAGAATAAAAAGGATAAAGGGAAGAAGATAAAGTGCTAGAGCAATACCTATCACCACTAATTCTGAGTCCCATAACTCACCTCCAGGGTAAGATGGGGCTCCCCCTGGCTGTGGGGCACCAGGATAACCTCCAGGAGCTGGATAACCAGGGGCAGGGTAGCCTCCACCTCCAGGGTAGCCACCACTTGGTGCTGGTGGGTAGGCACCTCCTCCCATTGGAGGAAAGCCGCTAGGATAAGGATACTGACCCGGAGGGGGAAATGATGACTCCTGACCTACAGGCTGAAAATCAGAAAAATTTTCAAACAAATGTGATCATACAGAAATGTGACCTGTCTGAAAAATGAACAGAGAGATAAGTGTTTGTCACTAGTTTATCTGTATACTAATTTGTCAGGCCACTTGTTTGTCAGGAATTAGTTAAAATTAATTCTACCTGGGTCAGGCAAGAGGCCTCAGTTTCTCTAACTGGGAGTAAGAACCAATTTCCCTCCAAACATCAAGCCTTCAGGACAACAAGCTCTTTAGTTCCTTCATTTTCCTGGCATCTGGAAATATGAAAAAGATCTTCCTCTCTACTCTAAAGAGAGGAATTTATGAGTCTCTTGCAACACACCTGGAATTGTGGCATAGTAGGGGAAAAAAAAAGGTAACCTGAGTCACATACTGGATGCAATATTTTGGGCAAGTTACTCTTTCTGGACCTCAGTGGCAAACAAAGATTGTTATATGTTCACTAAACACTATCACCTGTGGACATAAAGCTATGCTACATTATCCAGGCCCCCAGACAGGTAGGGGCAGATGACTGGTGAATAAATGAGGAGAGAAGTGAAATATACCACTTCTAGTCTGGCCCGTAAGACCTTCTACCCAAATCTTCACACTCTTTGTCTCTTTCTTCATCTGCCAGCCAGAAGCACAGGGTCCAGTGGAGGATTCCAAGGACACAGAGGATGGTAGAGCCAACACATACAAGAAACCCGGGAACTTAAAAAGCTTCATGGAACAAGCGCCTTCCCACCTGATCCCTACCACAATCTATCACTGACTTCCAGGGGCAGACTGAAATAAGCAAGAAAGAGATTTTTTACTATTAAATCATTGAGATTTGGGGGTTGTCTACTCTGATTGATATGGTTGCCAGAGAGTAGAGTTTAGTACATGAGGACTTTGGAAAATACTCAAAATTCTAATCTCTCCTATGATCATTGTTGTTGTTATTTGCCATCGAGTTGGCCCCGACTCCTAGCAACCCCTCCTTGGGTTTCTGAGGCAGTTATCACTATGGAAGTAGGATTGCCCAACCTTCCTTCCGAGGAGTGGCTGGTGGGTTTGAACCGCCAGCCTCCTGGTTAGCAGTCAAGTGCCTTAGGCACTATGCTACCAGAGATCCCCATCTCCTATGATATATATACATTATCATTAACCTGCATATGACTCTCTATTCTCCCAGGAATAGAAAGCAGCCCTACAAAGTTACACAGGCACACCTTGTTTTATGGCACTTCACTTTATTGTGCTTCATAGATACCATATTTTTTTACAAATGGAAGGTTTGTAGCAACCCTATGTAAAGCAAGTCTATCAGTGCCATTTTTCCAATAACAGATGCTCATTTCATGTCTTTGTCACATTTTGGTAATTATCAAAATATTTTACACTTTTTCATAATGCTACTGTACACTTAACAGACCACAGTGTAGTGTAAACATAATTTTATATGCACTGGGAAACCAAAAAATTGGTGTGACTCGCTTTATTGAGATATTCGCTTTATTGTGGTGTTCTGGAGCCAAACCGGCAATCTCTCTGAGGTATGCCTGTAAGTATAAAATTGAAATGAGTAATTCTTACTTATGCCTTAGCTATGAATTTAGTCCTCATAGCAGTACAGACAATAGCAAGTTGGAATTTAATAATAGCTATATAAAAATGTATCCCCAAATAGGAAAAGTCTCAGAACTACAAATCCAGGGCTCACTAATCTATTGGAATGTGTGATCCGTGAGTCAAACCCTTGGAAAATTATTAAAAATCTTCCAAAAGAGGTTAAAAATGGGGACTTATGGGAAGAATTTAGCTTATAGACATGTTTTATGACCTTTACAGCATGTAACACATTTTCTAAATTAATTTACAATTTAAAAAATTTATATGATTTCACATAAAATCCAGATTTCTGGCTTTACCTGAAGAACTGGAATATCTAGCAAGAGTGGTAGGTCTGCTCCCTGCATGGTCACACTTACTTATAGCTGAGTCACCCCTGGCTTTCTAAAGATGAGGACAGGACTCTCCAGTTGCCCCACAATGCCCACCTTCACTCACTTACTCTACTCACTCCCTCTGGGCATTTGAATCTATAACCCCCCTGTTGTAGCATTTTCTGTAAGATCTCTCATGGACTAGTCTTTTATAACAACCATTCAAAGGATGTGCACTAGTTGAGTATTATAAGTGGCAATACTTACAGGATATCCAGGGAAAGGTGGGTAGCCTGTGGGGGGATAGCCTGGGTATGACATTCTGTAACAACAAAAAATGTCCTCTGTCATTTCCTATAAGGCTTGATGCTTTTAAAGATATATATAGCTGTAGGATTTTACAGAAAACACATCTTCTCTCAAGAGTCTGGAGGCATTCAAATGTAGGTATTAGGGATATAAGCAAGGCTTTTAAAATGCTTCTTCATTTTACCATTTCACCATTTGCACCAATATGGTCAGTATAGCATACTAAAAGCTCGAACTTCATTCTCCTCCTACCATACAATTTTTGTTGCATGTGAATACTACTAGTAGTATTATTTATGGAATATTTTTCTTTTAAGTCAATTTTCTTCTTAAATATATTTTAAAAGTATGCTTTATATCACTTCCATAAATGGGAAACTTGCAACAGCTTTCTTGCCATAAACAGAAGGTAATGTTAAAATGAATACAGAATTATTAAAATGAAAAATGCTTTTCAGGTGGCACAAAAATCCTTGGGTAGGTATACCGGTGAAGAGTTAACATTCTGGAGTCACACATACCTGGAATAAACTCTAGCTTGCTTTCTTCTTTCAAACTTTTGATTATGAAAATTTTCAAACTTTAAGTAAAGTTAGTATAACAAACTCCACGAACCCATCATTTGTCTATAAATATTACCAATTCATGGCCATATTTTGTTTTTTCAATACTCTCACTGCCCACCACCTCCCTGGATTATTTTTAAGTAAATCCCAGGTATCATATCATTTTAACTTATATATGCTTCAGTATCTGCCTCTAAAAGATAAGGACATTTTTTCTTAATAGGGATCTTTAAAAACATCACCATATTATTATTGTCACTCTTTAAAAATTTAACAATAGTTCCTTTATATGTCACAATTGTGTCAATTCCAATTGTTAAAATTACCAATTGTCTTTTAAGTAGTTTTATTGTTTTCATTTTATATTTTTGTTTAATTTCTTTAATAGAGTACTTTGAGACATTTCAAACATATTTAAAAGTAGAGAGAATAGAATTTGGTTTAATTACATGACACTGAGGAAATTCAACTATTCTGACCTACTAAAAAAGTAATTTCCTATATGCATACAATGTAATATTAGGCAGTCATAGGAGACATGAAGCCCTGATATATGCTAAGACACAGGCAAAACTTGAAAACATTAAGCTGAATGAAATGAGTAAGTCACAAAAGGACAAATATTATATGTGTATTATATATTCACTTATATGACAAAACCAAATGTATAGAGACCAAACCTTATTAGTGATTACAAGGGTGGAAGTGAGGGGAAAAGGGGGAGTTCACTGCTCAGGGGGCAAGGAGTTTCTGTTTATGGTAGTGGAATGATTTGGAAAAAGATGGTGGTAACAGTTGCATAACATGATGAACATAATCAATGTCACTGAATTAAACATGCATGTAAAAACTGCTATACTGGACACCATGTGATCCTCAGCCTATATGACCATGAGACCAGCAGAACTAGATGGTGCCCAGCTACCACTGTCAATTACTCAGAAGGGGATCTATGTAGGAGGATCCTGGAGAGAGTGGAAGAACAACTTAGAACAAAACTCATAAGCACTTCAACATATTAGCCGTAAAAAGAACAGGACTCCTAAAACATAGCCATAATACCAAGAGTGTACTTTTAAAAATTAGTAATTCAAGTTCTGGTAAGATGGCGGAATAGGCAGAACGACTGCACAGACCCTCTTCAACAAAGAAAAAGGGAACCAGTTAACACAGATACAGAAGTTAGTCCTGGACCACTGAGCCGTGGACTGAACTCCAACTAGCAGAAGAATTTGCATGAAAACACCAAAAAAGGAGACCTATGGAGCTGCAGTCTGGCAGCAATCCTGATGGCACAGACAGCTTAGATACTGCCGAGTGGTGGCAGGACCTAAGAATTAACCTAAAAATCGGCCCTGCTAGCCAGGGACTGCACAGAGGACTGCTCCAGTGGTTGGAGAATAAAAGGGGAAGCAGTGAATGGGAAGGTGTACTGAGCTATGGACTTTTGTCTGTCCAAGGGCACAGCCATTTTGAATGTTTACAAGCAGCTTGACCATTTTGTATATTTAAAGCAACAGCGTTCTCCCAGATTCCAGGGACTTAAGAACAGGCTCCACTGGCCAGGAACCCCAAGGATATTCTGGACTTGGAAACTGGAAAGGTGCAACATTCCCCTTGTTACTCTTATACCCTATACCCTTTTGGTGAATGGAGGTGCGGCCATCCCTCACTCCCATCCATTTCTGGGCCAGCAAGAATTCCATCCCAGACTGCAAGCTCAGACAGACCCTGGGTGCCCTACCCCAATTTTTTTTTTTCTGTTTTCTGTTTTTTAGTTTGTTTCTTTTTGTGTGTTTTAAAACTACTATTATTACTTTTGTCCTTTTTACTGTTATTCTTTATTCTTTCCCTCTCAGGTTCTAGTTTTCAGCTTTTTTTCTTTTCTCTGTTCCTGGTTGCAATTATTTTTTTCCTTCCCATGGTTAACCCCATTCCTTGTTTTTCTTTTTGTGTTTTTCCCATTTTTATTTTCATTATTCTCCTTTTCTACCTTTCTTCTCCTACTGCCCTCTCCCAAGATATTGCAGGGTTTTTTCTTTTTTTCTTCTCTTTTCCTTTTTTGATGGTTATTCAATTGTTATTTTTGTCTGAGTGCAGGACAGCAACAGTCCCCATACGACACAACTACACCCACACCTCCTGCAGCTTCACTTACTGAATGAGAGCCACCACTTCCTTTTCCACCACAGGACCAATGATAAAAAACCACCAAGAAGAGCCTAAATCACCCTTGGCTGCTCTTCACAAACAGTTAACAGAGATCTAAATACAACAACGCCACGATGCCTCGGAGACAACAGACCATCACAGTCCACACAAAGAAGCAGGATAAAGTGGTAGAAACAAGGGAGCAGGATACAGACCCAGAACACATCCCTGAGGAAGAAGCAGCATTGGAACTCTCTGATAAGGAATGATAAGGAATTCAAAAGAATTATATTTAGGTATCTTCAAAGGATAGAGAGACAGACCAAGGAAAACACAGACAAAACCCTAGAAGAATTTTGGAAGAAAATACAAGAACAAAATGACAAAATAAATGAAAAATTAGAAATGATCCTAAATCTATAGATAGAAATTCAGAAGATTAATACTAAATTGTCAGAAATAGGTAACACATTGGAAGGGCAGAGGAGTAGAATAGATGCAATGGAAGACAAAATGAATGAGATTGAAGACAAATACCTGAATACTTGTTTGGAAAGGGATCAGTAAGAAAAAAAATCAAAACAAAATGAGCCATGACAAGAACAGACATATGCACACCCATGTTTACTGCAGCACTATTTATAATAGCCAAAAGATGGAAACAACCTAGGTGTCCATCAACTGAGGAATGGATAACCAAACTATGGTACATACATACAATGGAATATTATGCAACCCTAAAGAATAACCTAGAATCTGCAAACCATCACATAACATGGATGATCTTGGAGGACATTACGCTGAGTGCAATAAGTCAATCACAAAAGGACAAATATTGTATTAGTCCGCTATTGTAAAAGTCAAGGAAAGGTTTAGACATGGAAGGAAATTTTCTTTGTTGGTTACCAGGGGTGGGAGGGGAAGGAAGGGAACACTGTTAGATTAGTAAATGTAAGTATTGATTTGGGTGAAGAGAAGGGCAATGTACCAAATGTGAGTGATCAACATGGTGGCACTGAGGAAGAGGAAAACATACAGAGAGGTATATGGGAGGTACAGACAACAAAGATGAACCATTTTGCACATATACTACTGCAGTGTCACTGAAGGCAAACATGGGCATACAGGTGGATAGATGGGTGGACAGACTGAACTATTAGGTATGTCTATGTAGCGGGGAGTGTACCCAAGACCATATATAGGTTTGCCAGACAATGGTCCTATAAGTGTATTTATGATCTGTAAGAATTTCCAGGTGTATAGTAGAGCTGACAAGGGACAAGATTGTAGTCACTTCTTGGTCACAGCCAGCTACCCAGATGGACTGAGTAGTTGAACCGGTGAGCTCAGGACCATGGTTGCAGGGGACAACAAGCTCAATTGGTGTGGTGGTTGTTTGTGTGTCAATTTGGCTAGGCCTGGTTGAGTGGCTGGGCAGCTGGTGGTAGTTATTCCCCATGATGAGACTGACAACCAACTCCATGGCGGGATCTACCACAAGCAGCTGAGTAACTGCTTTGGGTATGTGGTCTGCTTCCCATATATAAGAAGCAGACCTGGGAATGGTCTCCAGTTTATGGCACACTTGAACCCTGCATGGAGCCGTGTTCAGCAGCCTGCCATGCTCTGCTGACCTTAGGACTTTCAATGGACTTAAATTAATGGTCGGCTGTGTGGTTTGGTAACATTGGGACCGTGCTATTTTGTTTGTCGACCTTGGGCTTGTTAGCCTCAGCAGCCATTAGCTGCCTGAGTGAAGAGATGCCTCTGGTGTCAGTGGGCTGGGAGAAAGAGGCAGAGCTAAAGCCCAAGGTCAAGGGGCTTTCACACAGCCCCTAGAGCCTGGCACTTTGAACTCGGACTTCTAGCCTCCTGAACTATAAGAGAATAAACTCCTGTTTGTTAAGGCTATCCCTTTTGTGGTATATTCTTGTCAGAGTGGCACTAGGTAACCAGAACAATTGGCATAACATACTACACAAAACATTGTTCCACCTCCTACTTTGGTGAGTAGTGACTGGGATCTTAAAAGCTTGCAAGCTGACATCTAGATACAACAATGGGTCTCTCCTCATCCAGAGCAAAGAAGAATGAAGAAAACCAAAGATTCATGGAAACAATTAGTCCTGGCGACTGGCACACCATGCGTTCCACAGCCTATACAACTATGAGACCAAAAGAACTAGATGGTGCCTGGCTACCACTTCAACCACTTGGAGGGGGATCTATGTAGGAGATCCTGGATAGAGAGGGAGAACAATGTGGAACAAAACTGAAAAGCATTTGGGGGGGTGGGGAAGAAAATGGGAGGACCAGGTTGGCTGGTCTGATAGAGCTTGGTGGAACCACTGAGACTATGGCCCCTAGCTGCCCTTTAGGTCTGGAATTGAACCCACACATGTGGCTTCCAGCCAAACAAAAGAGAGGCATATGAGTTGAAAATTTATCTGAGGTAGATAAATTCCTGGGAGAGAACAATCATGGGAGAATGAAGGGCTGTTTATGCACAGGGAGAAAGCTCAGGGGACAGGAGTGCATGGAGGGATGGACACAGGAAAGAGGTAACTATCGGGAGGAAGTGGGAGGGGAGCTGTTGCATTGGGGTAAATTGTAGTCAATGTCGAGACAGAGTGTATGTGAACTGCTGTATGGAAAGTGAATTTGCTCTGTAAATTTTCACCCAAATCACAATAAAAAAAAAAAAAAAAGAAGAAAGAAAGAAACAGTGATTGGCTGTCTCTCATTTTTATTACTTATGATCAGTGCCTAGATCTAATCCTATTAGTCTTTCTTCAACTTGTTATCTGAAGTACTTCTTCAAGGATAAATTTCTCCCTTATCAACTATATGGATTTCCTGAAAAATAGTTTAAAAAGGAAAGGTAGGATAAATGCTTGATTCTTTCTCTTATTTACCAGTTTTCAAAATAACATACTGATTCCCTAGCACATGAGATGATCAGTGACTTTTTTAAAGTATCATGAATTCAAGCTTTTAAACACATTTGATATGTTTCAATCCAATGTAGTTATCATTATTTTATTTTTGCTGGCCAGTAGGTAATTTATTATCATACGGTACATGCAGATTGCTTTACAGATTTGTCAGCAGGAAGGCTTCTGCTAGCATTTTCTGACATATCTGGATGAACTCACACAAAGTAGCAGTTATTAATGATATTGAATTTATCTCATCTTTTGCCAGAAGTTAGTCTTTTTATACTGGTTATCGGTCACTAACTGAAAGGTCAATAGCTGGAACCCATCCATCACTCTATGGGAGAAAGATGAGGCAGTCTGCTTTCCTGAAATTTACAGCCTAGGAAAACCTATGGGGGTAGTTCTACTCTGTCCTATAGGGTTATTATGAGTCAGAATCAACTCAATGGCAATGAGTTTTTGGATAGGACTGTCATTTTGACACATTCTACTATTTGATACAAGATGATCTAGGGTCATCTTGTATTTTTTTTTGTTGCAGACGAGGAATAAATTTACCATCCAAGAAGTTCTGGTCACTTTCAGTGGAAAATGATTTTCACAGATTATAACCTAAGTACTAGGAGAGCTCACTGCTACTAGGATGATCATTGTTTCTAGGTCTTTTCAGTGGGACAGGGCTAGGAATACTTTTTTTAAATGAAAACATATTAGTACATACAGATATTTTCAATCAAATGTATGATTAGAAGAATTTTATTGAACTGATTCAATTTATAGTTACATATTTTTCCCTTACAGTTTATCTGCATTATCCTACTATATTTATGCATATCAGAGTAACACTACTATGGTACGCTAAATAATGCTTCTCCGAAAAGACATCCACAGTGTAATCTCTGAGACTTACCAATAGTACCTTAGATTGGGATAGGGGTGCTTTTGCAGATGTGATTAAAGATTCTGAGATAGGGATATTATCCTGGATTATCTGGATGGATCCTACATTACTTGCATGTAGCCTTATAAAAGGGAGAACGAGGAAGATGTGAACACACAAAAGGGGGGAGGCAATGTAACTACAGAGACAGAGACTGGAGTGATGTGGCCACAAGCCAAGAAACACTGGCAGCCACCTGAACCTGGAGGAGGCAAGTACTAGATTCTCAACTAGAGATTCTGGAGGGAATATACCCCTCCTGACACCTTGATTTTGGCCCACTGACACTGATTTCAGACTTCTGGCCTCTACAGTATAAGGAAAAAAATGTTTTCACCCACTAAATTTGCAGTATTTATTACAGCAGCCACAGGAAATTAATATGACCCATACTGTTACTAACATATGATTACTAAAAACAGTTAAAAAAAAAAAAAAAAAGAAAGATTATTTTTGTCCTTAGGATATATTCCACTATGAATGCATAGTCGAATTACCGTGTCTTAAAGATAATACAAGTCCTGTGTTTTATGCTACTACAATTTGATATACATTGAGTACATTTGTTTCATTTTACTTTTGATTTTTAAGGATTATTTTCTAATTTTTTATTTAGTTTTGTTTTATAATTATGTAAAACTTTTTCTTTGTTTCAAAGTCAAATCTTTAAAAAAAGATATACCAGACTTCCAGTAAGATGGAAGAATAGGCAGACAAGCAACAATGACCCTCTTCAATAAAGAAAAGAAAAACCAATTGACAGAGATATAGAAGATAATCCTGGAGTCCTGAGCTTCGAAAGGAACTATACAGAAGTGGATTAGGCACCAACTAGTGGAAAAACCTGAACGAAAACAGTGAGTACAGAGACGGTCGGAGCTGCAGACTGTCAGCTACTCTGACGGGACCAACAGCCTGAACATTTCCAAGTGGTGTTGAGACCTGAGAATTGACCTAAAGATCAGCCCTGGTCACCAAGGGCTGCAGGGATGACTTGGCTGGTGGCCTATGACTAGGAAGGGAAACAGGAAGGAGGGAGGCAACCTGAGCTGTTGACTTTCCGCTGTCCGGAGTGCACAGCCATTTTGACTGTTTACACACAGCAGCCATTTTGGATATTTAAAGTGACTGGGGGCGCAGCCATTTTGAATGTTTACAAGTGGCAGCCATTTGGATATTTAAAGTGACCAAGGGCACAGCCATTTTGAATCTTTACAAGTGGCAACCATTTTGGATTTTAAAGTGATACATTCTCATTCGGATTCCAGGCACCTAAGAATAGACTCTGTTTGCCAAGGTCAGCAGGGACATATGAGAGGCTGACAACAGGAAAAGAGACAGGTGGTGAGTGTATAAGCGCTGTCAACTAGTGAACAGAGGAGCACAGCACAGTACGCTGCTTGCGTAGATAACATACAAAAGAAACGAAAATGATGGGCAAGTCACTCTAACATACAATCACCAATTAAATATAAACACAAAAACATCACAATGCCTCGAAACAAGAGAGCAACACAGTCCACACAGAGAAGCAAGATAAAGCAGGAGAAACAAGGGACCTGGATACGGACCCAAAACACATCCCTGGATCACTGGAACTCCCTGATAAGGAATTCAAAAGAATTATATTTAGGTTATCTTCAATGAATTGAGAGACAGATCAAGGAAAACATTGAAAAAACCCTAGAACAATTTCAAAAGACAATACAAGAACAAAATGACAAAATAAATGAAAAATTAGAAATGGTACAAAATCTATACACAGAAATCCAGAAGATTAATACTAAATTTTTAGATAGATAAGACACTCAATGGGCAAAGGAGCAGAATTGAATCAATCAAAGACAGAATTAGTGAGATTAAAAGCAAATACCTGAATACTTCTTTGGAAAACGATCAATCAGAAAACAGATCAAAACAAACTGAAGAAAGCCTAAGGTTCATGTGGGATACCATCAAAAGGAATAACCTACATGTAATCGGAATTCCAGAACAGGAAGAGACAAATAAAACCAGAGCAAAAATTGTCAAAGATTTGTTGGAAGAGAATTTTTCTGGTATGATGAAAGATGAGAATATATCTAGTCAGGAAGTCTAATTAATCCCAAACAGGATAGACCCCAAAAGAAAATCACGGAGACTACCATCATCAAACTCTACAAAACCAAAGACAAAGAAAGAATCGTGAGAACAGCATGGAAAAAACAAAAAGTTACCTACGAGGGGCAACCAATAAGACTAAGCTCAGATTTCTTGGCAGAAACCATGCAGGCAAGAAGACAATGGGATGGTATATATAAAACCCTGAAAGAGAAAAATTTCCAACCAAGAATTTTATGTACCCAGCAAAACTGTCCCTCAAATATGATGGTGAAATTAGGACATTTCCAGATAAGCAGAAATTAAGGGAATTTGTTAAAACCAGACCAACCTTACAAGAGATGCTACAGGGAGTCCTTTGGACAGAGAAGCAACAACAGCCAACAACAACTCACCATTAACACACATGATGATATAACCCAGAAACCAACCCAGCTATGGAGGTATCCAATGTAAATAAGCCTACAAGATTGTAAACAGGGAAACAGAGACATCAAATGACAAATGAGGACAACTACAAACCAAAAAGAGGGAAAAAACTGTTGTTACAGAATTTCTAGATGGTAGGGAAGTCAAGACAACTACAACATAGAACAAACTGTTCCAAACTTGGGAAGAAAACTACAAATTACAGGGTAACCGCAAAGAAAAATTATAAACCTTCACATCAAAATAAAAAGAGGACCAGCACAAATATTTAGCAAATATTAAAACAACAGCAATGAAGGAAGTGATAACATGATTTAGAAACGAAACGAGCTCAGCATAGAATATTATATGGAACCAAGAAATCGACACCACAAAAAAGCACATGACGAAAATGACAGCAACACATTCATATTCACCGATAATTACTTATGTGACAAGGGACTTATCTCTAAGATTTATAGAAAACCCCAACACCTCAACACCAAAGGAATAACAATCCAATTGAAAAATGGGCAGAAGACATGAATAGACACTTCACCAAGGAGGATATTCAGGTGGCCAGCTAATAAATGAAGAGATGCTCACAATCATTGGCCATCAGAGAGATGCAAGTCAAAACAAGAGATACTGTCTCACCCCAGCACTGATGGCAAGGTTCAATGAGAGCAAAAATAACAAATGCTGGTGGGATGTGGAGAGATTGGGACTCTGATACACTGCTGGTGGGACCATGAAGGGATACAATCACTGTGGAAAGCAATATGGCTATTCCTTAGAAAGCTGCAATTGGAGATACCATTTGACCCAGCAATCCCATTACGAGGTATATATCCTAGAAAAGTGAAAGCCAGGACAGGAGCAGATATATGCACACTCATGTTCATTGCAACACTATTTACAATAGCCAAAGATGGAAGCAATCAATCAGCAGAAGAGTGGATGACCAAACAATTATACACATAATGGAATGCTATGCGGCACTAAAGAATAGCGTAGAGTCTGCAAAATACTGCATAACATGGATGAACTTGGAGGACATTGTTGTTGTTGTTTGCCGTCGAGTCGGCCCCGACTCATAGTGATCCCTCCTTGGGTTTCCGAGGCAGTATCACTACAGAAGTAGGATTGCCCAACCTTCCTTCCGAGGAGTGGCTGGTGGGTTTGAACCGCCA